>NW_008580147.1:2720351-2721157 GCF_000520115.1 Aphanomyces invadans
GCGTGAGAAAGGTACGATCCAAGCGCTCGGAGGGATAGTCGACGAAAGCGGCTTCCACATTCGCCACCACCTCATCCACGTTGCGCGCTGACGTTTTGTGTTGTAGTGACTGTGTGGCAGCGAAGAATCCCAGGTCCAGGATGTTCATGTCAGGTGAGTTTGCTGGCTGCGGTTCGATCGTGAACGTCCAACCGGCAGTGGTGTAGTTGGCGAAGGCGGCAAGAACCGTCGCATCGAATGGGGTGTCACGCGCCCTGGAGTTGTCGTGCTGCAGCTTCACGTTCCGGTCGGGACAAGGCCACTTGGCGACAATCGGCGGCAAGACTTTATCGATGAAGAATGTGCGGTACGCCTTTGGTCACGACAACTGACTTCGTTTCGTAGGTCCCTGCTGCACGATTGGCACTGTCTCGCTGGGCTTGGATGGGCTCAACAAAGGGTCACGTTCCAAGCATGCCGTCCCACCACATGCCAGTGTTATCAATGAAACGTGGCCGTGCCACAGCACTGAGGAATATCACTTTAGTAATATACCTCTTCGACTTGCACGTGCCAAACTGCATCATATCGTTCAGCTCCATGTTCGCCCGTACCATCTTGAACTCAAATAACATGCAGCAGTATTTGTTGGCTTCAGTCAAGAACGGACGTATGGCATTGGAATGCGAACGAAATAGACCCAGCTTAAGGTAGCGGTGTGAAGAGAACCGTGGCTTATTCCTATAGACCCTGATTGTTTGCCTTTGCAGAAAGTAAATGCTGTTGAACTACCTGTCTGTTCCGAAATTGACCGCAATGTAGTTCGC
>NW_008580147.1:2732804-2734936 GCF_000520115.1 Aphanomyces invadans
GAATGTTGGTCAAAAATTTATATGAGTTAAAGTATGTAAAATTCAAGGGCGACTTGAGCCATTGTTTCTGCGCTTTTCCCTCTCAATCACACGTTAATTGAAAGCTCTTGGCGCGCTTGTTCAATTGCACCAATCAAACACGACAAATTCAACTTGAGGAAGGCGACAGTGAAGTTTGAATATCACTTGTAAATATAATGATGGGACATGTCTCCCCTCCGCACAACTACGCAAATATTGTGGGACGGAGGGAGTATTCAGCACCCTACCACACCGTATTTGGTGTGAGATTAGCGCCGACGGTAAAGTGACTCCTCGGAAATGCATTCCGATCGTATGACGGCCGTGCTGGTCATACGTGCTAATGGTCAGTGTAAAACTCTTATGTAAGAGCGTTTTAGCAAGTCGGGAATTTGAATTCCCGACTTAAAGATTAAAATTTGTAATGCTTCGAAGTTCGCCCAAGTCGGTGAATTGACTGGAGAAAGTAGGGGATTTGATTTTCCCAACCGACTTCGACGTGCCAAGTCGGGAAAATCTGTGGCGCCATCTCCATGGGAAAGAAAGATAGAAAACAGATCCAGTTGACGGACGAAATGGATGAGGCTCTCCTCAAGGAGGTTGTTCGGCTAGTTCCTTACGAAGTAGGGCATGGAAAGGTTGCTGCAACTAGGGCTAAGGCCGCACTCGTCATGCAAGAATATGAACCCAGCATTTCTGCCCGGACCTGCCAGGTTCGATGCGATACTCTCCTCCAAGGTTTCGCCCGTCAAAACCAAAAAAGCATGCGTGCGTCTGGGGTGGATGAAGACCTTGGCGACATGACGAAGCTGAAGCAAGACATTCTGGACCAGCGCGAAGACGCAAAGAGCAAGAAAACAAGAAAGCGCGAAGACGAGCGAGATCGTCAAGACTTGCTCGACCAAGCAGGTGAAAAGGCATGCAACGATGCAGAGGAGCGGGTCGCAAAGCGGATGGCCCTGGGGACCATGCCTGTAACAATCAAGCGCGACGCTGCCCGTGATCCCACTGATTTGTTACTGGCATTTGAAACCAAGCGCCACGACGATGATCATGCATATCCAATGCAAAGATTGAAGTTTGAGCAGGACGAACAAGAGATTCGTCGGAATGAACAAAGACAAATGGCCATGCTTCATGAAATGCTCATTGACAAATTGTGAAGTTAACTTTAATTCAAAACGAGTTGTGGTTATCATGTTTGAACATCACATGCATACATGTCCATGCTATTAAACCACACATGCATACATGTCCATGCTATTAAACCACACATGCATACATGACCATGCTAAAAACAACACACATGCACACTTGATCATACATATTACTACCGTGACGAACTGAATCATGTTAGTCTGTGTTGTTAAGGTAGTCTTCTAGTGTTGGGGGTACTTCCGAAGAAAAAACGCTGTTGACATTTGAACCACGGTAACAAATTACAACTTGTGAGTAAGACAGCAACATTGTACAGTTTTGAAATTGGCGACTTTCAAAGACACGTTTTAGTCCGATGGTCGAGATGAGACCAGTATCTCACTATTTGTGAGTACAACCACTCAACGCTGACTCGAACATTACACATGCTCTTGTTGACATACTTCTGAGCTGATGTCAAGTTGCGCCCACGAAATGTCGACGCAAAATGGGCAGATTTACCGTATGCAGGATCCCCATATATAATATACCCATTGAATCTGGAATCGGAACGCAACGTGGACTTCAAATTGGATCGCTTCAAAATCGTCAAATCATGGCGGTGGCCTTCGACAGGCCCATACACATGCGAAATGATTCCGTTCGGGGTAACCAAAGTTTGAAAATTGAGTGCATGTTTCCGTTTGTGACCATTGAACACACTACGTTGCACAGTCCAATTCATCGGTCGCAAACACACTCGAACAGTGTCATACACAAAGGCCCAAACATTACGAACTTCACCATCCTTGCTGGCGACAGAATCTGCAAAACGACCAAGAAGGGAGGGCAATCCGGTCGCGGTCCAAATAGAGAATATCCTTGTATTTGTTGTGAACATGGTCCACCACATGCAAAAATATGTTTGACAGGGCGCTGGGAGATCGGCCGAAAATATCAATGATGCCAATCCA
>NW_008580147.1:2735036-2736427 GCF_000520115.1 Aphanomyces invadans
GTCGACGTACCCGTGTGTCGGCGGCCCCAAGCACGCCAACGATGAACCCGTCCGACGTCACGAGCGGATACCCGACAAAGCTGCGCAACTTGATGCCGTCCAACACGAGCGGATTGTCACGAAACCGGACGTCTGTCGTTAAGTTGGGGACCACCGTCACCTGCCCGCAGCCACGAATTCAAATCCCGTCACATCATAAATGGGTTGTTTGTAAAATGCGCAAAAGTCCATCCCAACACTCGCTCGAACCGACGTCTACCTCGTACGACATGATGACGTGGGCGCTGATCGAGACATCGCGGGAGACGCTCGTGTTGGCGCCCGCGCCATTGCCATAGGATGCCTTGACCCATTCGCGCTTGGCGTCGATGAAGCTGATGAACCCGAACGACGCCTGCAGCGCGTCCGCCGCGCCCTGGGCAATGTGATTGTATTCCTATCGTAAAGTCAGCCACCGAACACAAACCGCGATGCGCCATACCTGCTCTTGAGGGGTGTCAAGGATGGACAGGTCGTCGAGTTTGCGCAGACGCGCCGGCTCTTCAGTCGGGATCGGCGCCAACGGCCAGAGCTGCCCGTCCGTGTAATGCAACGGGTACGAAAACTGCTTGACTTGGGTCAGCTGCGTCGACGCCGACAACGTCGTGAGCGGGATGAACCCACTGCCGTCCGGGCGGGGCGGACGTGGGTGCTCGTTCGATCCACGGCTGCGATGGTACTGCACTTCGTCCGCTTCGTCAATCACACCGCTCAGCGATGCCAGGCGCGACGAGCTCAAGTTGTTCTGAAACGACCCCATGTGGCTCGACGACGACGTAATCGACGACGGATTCGACGAATCCATCGAGCTGCAAACGTTCGCGTCCGTCAGAGACCCTCGCGCGGCACGTGGTCGACGGTGCTAGCAACGTACCTCGAGCCACCCAACACGGAAGATTGCATCGACCCGTACACTTCTTCGTCATCTTCGTCCGAATCGATCTGGTGCTGCGTCGGAACTGCCGACAAGTTGGACATTCCATGGGACAACCGCTCCATAACTTGGAGCTGCCCCCCTACGCATGGAGAAACTTGTCCATCATCTCGAGCCACAACTCCATCCCATCCCATCATCCCATCACTGCGGTCCGCGTCATGCATCCAAAAGCAGCTGCCCCGATGCAGCCACGGACCCAACGATTCCAAATGAACACCAACGCGATGTTCGTCGTACCATCGGAAGAGCGGTGGGTGGCGGACGTTGATCGAGGCGGTGCGGTTCCGGCGTTCGAAGGTGCTGCCGCAGACGACGAAGGCGGCAAGGTGACATTAATTCGGCTCGAGTCGTTCTCCTTGAGACAGCGGATGCAAATGCGGACTTGGCACAGGCCAACGACGGGGAGCTTGACGGC
>NW_008580147.1:2736527-2742162 GCF_000520115.1 Aphanomyces invadans
TCCTTGTATTTGTTGTGAACATGGTCCACCACATGCAAAAATATGTTTGACAGGGCGCTGGGAGATCGGCCGAAAATATCAATGATGCCAATCCACCGGTCTGGGATGGCAAGGCGTCGGAGCAAAATACACACGGCCTCAACGTTCGAACACCGATTGCGTTCAGCAGTGATTATTGTGCGAGGTAGGCGAAAGGAATGGACCAAACGTAGGATGTCAGAGCGGGTAAAGCGGAACTTGGCCAAACATTCCGCATCGTAGTGTTTTTCGAGATTAAACTCGACGCTTGGAATTGGTATCCGGTCTTGGGTTGCCTCTCGACCGCTGGGAGCCTGCAGAAGGCGTAGCATCAATAGCAGGGGGCCAGCGGACCTCACGAGGTCAGCCTCTGCGGGTGTGATGCACATTTTCGTATTGTTTCATCCGTCTTTTTTCGGATAACCGGTGTGCAACTATCGAGGTGTGCGTGTACAGTATGTGTGCTCGAAGACAAGCCGGGAATTTGATGCAAATACCCGGCTTGCTAAAACGCTCTATTATCAACTCGAAGTCAGTTCAGTAGGAACAAATCCGTCCATCCTCTTTTTTGAACGTAGGGTGCAGGGACCAAATTGAAACCGATGAGTAGTCAGAGAATCCTGCGGGTCACGTATATGCCGTTCAAGAAACTGCATGGATGGAAGGACCAAGACACTTGGCTTTTCTGCCTAAATCCTTAAGTTTGAGCTTGTCGGCCCAACAACGCTGATAGTGGCTAGCTTGTCAACCCATGTGTTTGTCCCAGCACGAAGGGCCGTGGAAAGTGAGTTGTACTCGTTTCTGGAGCCCCTGCCAGCAAAAACGACTAGTAGTGTGTGCCAACCTTTTGATGTCCCTTTTGATGTCGGGGTGTTGGCCCCTTTGAAGGCAAAGATTCGTGACCCTTTGGTCACGAGAAATGCCCGTGATTTCAGCTACGGAAATGAGATTGAAAATTATCAAACGTACCATCGTGACATGGGAATCGATTAGCGAAGAAGCGATCAGGAAGTTGTTCAATAAAGCATTGCTCACCTTGGCATCCGAACGTAACGAGTCATGAATTCAGCTTGTGTTAAACATATATAGTAGATGTTAATTTGATCGATTTGTCTTAATCATAATTTCCATGGCTACAAAGGCCAAGGCGACAACTCTACCTACAGTGCTGGACATTGAAGATAGGTACACATGATTTTCCGACACAAAATTCCTTCGACGCACTGACTGGCCTGAGTAAAGCCGTCATCACACAGCAGCAATTGATGTGATCTTATTGGAACTTCAGAGTTCACAAACATAGAATGCTGCTCGAGATATCTGCACTTTTGTAAATTCTGCAAAATAAAAGCAGGCCATTGAGAAAGGTACACTTTTGCAATTTGACAAACAAGAGCAAGTATGAAGACAATATGAGCTACGTTATACTTTAATACTTCGTACACGAGCCCTTGAGCTGCAAAACAGCAATGCAACGCGATTTCATCGATGCCACAGGCTTCAGAAGCAGCTCGGAGTCGATGGCATTCCACTGCCGCAAAATTTCGAGTTTGAGCTCGTTTACGGTCTCCAATTGACGCCGGTTGGCATAAACCTTCCGCACCAGGTATCCCCAGACGTTTTCGATCGGATTCAGATCCGGCAAGAGCAAAGGCCAGCTCAAAAGTGGAATTTCGTGCTCGGCCAAAAACGACTTGGTCTCGTTGCTGGCGTGAATGCTGGCATTGTCTTGTTGAAAAACAAAACCTTCGGGGTGATTGGCGTGGGCAAAGGGCAGGTGATAGTCCGCAATGGTATCACAGTAGGCATAGGAGTTCTGGCGTCCTTGCAGGAAGGCAACTTAGGTCAATTCCTTGCTTGAAAAACCGGCCCAAATCATGACGCTCCCCCCACTGTTTTGACGGCTCAGGGAGGTCTTTTCTTCCTTCCGGAGGTCATGCCAGTAGTGCTGGAGTGCTGGAGGCCGTCTGGCCCATCCAGGTTAAATTTCTTCTCGTCCGAGAAGATGATACGGTCCCAAGCGTGGCCAAGGTCCACGTGCGCCATTGCCCACTCGACATGTGCTTCCTTGTGTCGGTGCGTCAGTCGAGGGCTTGCCTTTCGTTTCTTGTACTTGAGGAAAGGCGATGCAGAAAGGATACGGCGTATCGTACGAGCAGAAACATTAAGATTAAGGTCATGTTGAATCTTACTTGAGCACGATTTGCCATCGGACGCGACCCGCAAGACTCGTCGACGCTCGCGCACGTCCAGTTTGGGCTTAATTCCAGGTCTCTCTTTTGCTGCGTACGCCTCGAGGGACTTAAGGAAGTTCCAAATCGCCCCCTTCGACACAAGCAACTCTCTGGAAATGCGTCGGATCGACCATTTGGCCTTGTGAAAGGCCAAGATCGATCCTTGCATTTCCAGTGTAAGAAGTACATCCTTCGGCATCTGTAGGCAAAGTTAGTGGTTGATGGGTTCATTATGTAAGCATACCCGCCTTTTGGAGCGTCAACGGAGATCTAAACGACGAGAAATGACGATTTTCCAGCAATGTACCTACCTTTCTGTTCAGGCTCAAAGTCCATTCATTCAGTCTTTTTAACTTTTCTCGGCCTGAACCCAACGTCAAGTGTATTTAAAAACAGCTCTATGTTGCTTGTTGACAGCTGCTACAAGCGCTTCAAACCCTGTTTTGATTGGACACAAATAAGCGATTTTACGAAGAAAATACAAGTGTACCTATCTTCACTGTCCAGCACTGTAATACTGCCTGGTAGTAACTCCACGGCCAGTTGTAGGACGAATTTTTCATGGCAAACAACTTCTAGAGTGACGTTTTTGGCTGAGCAGGTGGGTCTTTGTGATGGTTGGATCTTGTGGGGGCCTTACAGAGCCCGAGAACTCACCGTCATGACGGTGGAGTAGACATTGAGAACTTTTGGGGCGCGGCTAAACGGTTCTCGCCCACTCACGACCATGTCAACACAGCCATGTCCTGTGGCAGTGCCAACTTGGGTCGTCATGACGATGGCGACTTGGCTTGGCTCAGGTCGGCCATCTAAGTGTTGTGGGCGGTTAGGGTGGTGGCCTTTTCGGTTTCGATGACATAACAGTGCTGGAGGAGTCCTTCGATACCAACAATGATCAAAGTTGCACATCACATGACAGTGCCTTGGTTGGACTGGACAAGCGGTTATTTTGAATATATTATACCTTTTTGGACGAATCAAAACGGTTACAGAAGTACTAGGCGTCCTTTCACAACTTTTAACGTAAATTGTTTCCAGAGCCAATACAAGGCTTTGCCTACAAATTTCCATATATCACTTCGTCGAGTTTTTATCTAGTTGGCTATATGTGTCGATACGAAGATCAACGAGAGGTAAGCGTTCCTAGCTACGTGAGGCGGCTGAGGTTGTTGTCATGGGGAAATATCTACATGACAGTATGCTCGGAATGTGACAGGCGCTCACGGTCGATCAAAAGTCCTGACGGGAGTTAACACGTTGATATCACCACATCGTTTTTATAGACGAGCTGTACTCCAAGGAGTTTCACCAAGACCAGGCAACGACAGCGCTACTGCGGGACCCAACGCATTATAACATGTTCAGTTGTAGACAGGTCGCACTCGATGGTGATCTCCATCTAAGGCTACTGGGAAATGTACTACCAGCTGTACCGTCAATATTGATTCCCGAAGCAGTCCTCGCGAGCGATTTTGGCAAGGAAGTCTTGCAGTAGTCTTAACAAACGCATGGGATAACGGAAAAGGTATCATTGCTCAAATCAAATACTAGTACTCTCTGTAAACGACTCTACTTGGCATCGGCGCGCAGCTCGAGTCGCTTCTCGTTTCACCTTATTCTTCGGCCCTACGCCTTCCTTGACTGCAAATGCTCCTTCCGAACTGTAAGGGGCACGAAGTGCTCATTCTCATGTATAGGAAAGGTGTTTGAGGAGTTACAGTACTTTCGACGGAATTACTTCAACTGCTCTCAGGAATAGTTACAATGGTCAAAGAGCAATGTTTGACGAAATTATTTTTTACGACTAGGAACCAATGTCAGCGTGTCGATTTGCGATGAAAGACCGAAATGTCGTAAATTCCCATCAGACAAGCAAATCTTAACCTTACGTCCCAAGAGTCACATCACCATTCACGGGCAAGGTATGCGACGGCCAGGTTATGATCTCGCAGTGTACTGAGCTAACAACCCGAGCGTCCACTTCTTCATCTTATGCTCTGCCTTGTGGCGTCGAGCACATTCATTGTTTGCATACAGACCGGCATCGACTCCGCAACGCATGACATAATTCCGAAATCGCTGCAAAATGCATGTAATTCAGTGGCGTGCGAGTGATATCCGTTTTTGAACAACAGCGTCATCGTGTTTGTGATGAAGATATTCTGCATGCATCCATCAATGGAAATTCCGAGGAAATGACCGTTAGAGGTAGATGCGCCATCGACAAGGCCAAGAATGACATCACCAAATGACGTTTCATTCTTGCGGGCGTAGTCGTGCACTACTGCAATGTGTTGTTGAAAGGACAGACAGCGCAGAGAGGCGCGGAAGTGAGGAAGACCGATAGTGGAGGAATTAGATGTGGTCGGCGGGTTAAGGACAATTAGCCAACGAGAGCACGACATCCTAACAATGTGACGGGTGGTCTTCGCTCCAACTGACTGCCACAAGAGGAAAAATACCCCAGATTGCGCAAAACACCTCCTACCGTGGCAGGACCATCCTGCGACCTGAGGGACAATGCAGTGGTGATGTTCTCGACAATACCGGGTGTCCTGACTGCATCACAACAACTCCGCCCACTGGCACAGGCGCCAGGTGTCCTGAGCGTCAATGGACTGTCTAGTTGGTTTGCTCGGTTGTTTGGTTGATAGGTGCAAGAGGTAAGTCCAGTATCTATACAGCCAAGGCAAAACTGCCCGAACTGTCGACTTTGCCAGCCCTTGTGGCATACTTTCACGACCTGATAGTTATTCCAAACCCAGCACGCGACGTGGAGTCTTAGCAGTATGTTGTCGGACTACAAAAATACAACAACAAAAAACAACATCGACGACGAAAAAAGGCGCACCCACTGTCAGTGTACGAGCTTTCATGTTTATTGAATGCTTTTTCTACCTCTCATATGTTTGTGGGTGGGATGTATCGCTTTTTGTTTTGTGCCAGCTATCTTGCGAAATGCTAACCTCACCTGGGACGACATTGCATTGCTGCATTATGGAGAGAGTCAGTATGTTTCGATTCGGCTTCGATGGTACAAAAAGACGAGTGTTCAGAGCGATTGCCAAATCTACCATCTCGTTGATGAGAAGTCGTTCCCTTGTCTGCGTGTGTGCGGTCTGTTCAGCGACTACCTCAGTCTAGTCCAACGTGCCAGTCCAAGCCTCGCTTCCAAGTCGGTTGTGTTTCCTGCGTACACAATGGAGCCATCGGGAAAGCCAAAACTCAACTGGTTCAAGCCAGTGGATCAAAACCAGGTTCGCTTGTACCTGAAAGACGCAGTTCAAAAGTCTCCCGAGCTCCCTACAGGTAATTTGTCTGGTGCATTATTTTTACTGTGTTCCTTGTATTTGTTTTGATTATAGTGTTATTTCAATGTCAGA
>NW_008580147.1:2742262-2745502 GCF_000520115.1 Aphanomyces invadans
TGTCAGTGTACGAGCTTTCATGTTTATTGAATGCTTTTTCTACCTCTCGAATGTTTGTGGGTGGGATGTATGGCTTTTTGATTTGTGCCAGCTATCTTGGCTGCTTTCGCATTAGCGAAACGCTAAACCTCACCTGGGACGACATTGCATTGCTGCATGATGGAGAGAGTCAGCATGCCCCGATTCAGCTACTATGACACAAGAAGGCGAGTGTTCAGAGCGATTGCCAAATCTACCATCTCGTTGATGAGAAGTCGTTCCCTTGTCTGCGTGTTGTGCGGTCTGTTCAGCGACTACCTCAGTCTAGTCCAACGTGCCAGTCCAAGCCTCGCTTCCAAGTCGGTTGTGTTTCCTGCGTACACAATGGAGCCATCGGGAAAGCCAAAACTCAACTGGTTCAAGCCAGTGGATCAAAACCAGGTTCGCTTGTACCTGAAAGACGCAGTTCAAAAGTCTCCCGAGCTCCCTACAGGTAATTTGTCTGGTGCATTATTTTTACTGTGTTCCTTGTATTTGTTTTGATTATAGTGTTATTTCAATGTCAGAAATTTGTTGGTCAAATATTCCAATAATTCTTCTGTGACCGATCGAAATATTTTAGAAATAACGCTACACAGCATGCGCCGAGGAGGAAGCTTCTATCGCGTCTTTGAGTCCCCCGAGCGGCGCTTTAATTTTAGGGAACTCATAGCATAGTGTAGATGGGAAGATGCTAAGACTTGTTGTGAATATCTCATTACCAGAAGCATTACCAACGAAATCGACCCTCGAAACCTGTTGCGTGTCGACGCTGTCAACCATGCAGCCACCTCGACCGGAGTGAATGTGCAAGAACTGTGTGATGCGATCGTGAGTGGACTGCGTGGCGTCGCAACCAAGTTACCTGTTGCCGGCCCTGTGAGGGACGCTGAGTCCGTTCGTGTGTCACCGACACCTTCGACCACGAAGCCCAACGCCAAACAACCCTCGACGCGTTTGTGTCGCATGCGACGATACTTACAGCACGATCAACAAGATAAGCCTGGGATCAATGGTTTACCGGGGACGCAAAGCTGGGACTGTTCCAGCCTTTGCGGTCCTTCACGAAACAAATGATCCGCGCCGACCGGCGCAAGTACTCGGAGCGCTTGACGCTCTCTCACGCCTTTGTAAAGTACGTTAGCTATGATATGTTTGAGTCTGCTTACGAGGGACATACGAGCTCTTACAGCAATACCTTGAGCGAAGTTCGCAAGCGAAAGCGCGAAGGACGACTATAATGGCACGTCGTGTTCTTGGTCCTTTGTTGAAAGTGCAGTCCACGTAAATCAATGTTATTTGCCAATCAGTGAGCACACAGAGTAGACACTTTTATCCAATCGTACCATTGTCGTGTGGGTTTGTCGTGGACGGCTAAGTATATCTACATCTACTTGATTTGGATAATTCAATTTGATCACGGCATTGTCAACGATAGTGTCCTCACATTCCAGGTTGAACAGTGCCAAGTCTTCGATTGTCTACACCATTGCCCGTTCAATGTGGCCAAACCAGCAATCAATGCGATTTCGAAGTTTTAATTTCTTCGAACGTCGAAGTACACCTGGAATCTATTTCATTCAAAGTGGTTTAATCTGCAATCAATGTGGCCAACCATTAAATTGTAATACGATCGAGTATGTATTGAAAAAGGCTTGCTTTTGGCGGGCGCGCCATCAGGTCCATGCATGACGTCGACACGTACTGCTTCGACATGGGCCGGGCGTGCGAGCTCAAGAGGACTATCAATCCAGTTTTCGATCCGTCCGACAGGGCGGTCGCATCTTTGACATACTTAAAGCGTCGTCGCGAGATGAGATCCCGCACGTAGAATGGGCTCGTCATGCAGCCCTAGTGATCTCGTTGTCAACCGTTCGAATCCACACAACGTGTGGTAGTACACACGCATTATGTGCACCACCCATGCCCGTGGACCTGCCGTCCCCATTGCAACACGATATCGTACCTGAACGTCTTGGGATACCAAGACACAAGTTGTCTCGGCTTCTGTTGGCATCTTTTAATTGTGTGTGGGTAATTGAGTCGCGTGAGTTTGGCGAGCCCACCAAAAGCAAACCTTTGTCAATACATGCTCGATCGTATACAATTTACAGGTTGGCCACATTGATTGCAGATTAAACCACTTTGAATGAAATAGATTCCAGGTGTACTTCGACGTTCGAAGAAATTAAAACTTCGGAACCACATTGATTGCTGGTTTGGCCGCATTGAACGGGCAATGGTGAAGTCATGTTTCATATGCACGAGCTTATAATTGTTATTCCCGAACACCTCCAAGGAACTTCTCAAAGCCGTTTGCAATGTGATAAAAGTTTTCGGCAGATTTCTCGGCGACAACTGAAAAAACGAGGCTTCAACAGCAGCTATGAGCTCCTCGACTGATCGAGTTCGATTTTGCTGCTGCAGACTTTGAATAGAATTGAAGTATCCTAACTCCAAAACGTTGAAGTCTGGACTATTTGCTGGTTGATTGGCGACTTCAATATACTGATAGCCTTTCGAGCGTATGTACTCGGATGTGATGCAACGGTGAGGGCAGGCGTTGTCCTACTGGAGGAAAACCGTCTTCGCATGGTACGAGCGGGGGAATTTGGTCACGATGGCTGGAACGACTTTGTACATGATAAAATTCGTGTACACAGGACCATCGACGCTCAAAGGAGCCCCAGAGACCGTACCTTTTGGACGGTTTTTGCTGCACCTTTGAGCGACGATGTCCTCCACAATGGGTCATATGCCCAACTTGCCGTCAAAAAAACGCCTTGACTTGTAATCGTAGCGAGGCCTTGCAACAGCCGCAAAGAACATAACCTTCATGATCTGATTCTTGTGCTTCGCTGACCGCAGTGCCATTTCCTCGTCTTCATACACATAGAACTTTCTCTTCACCTTGGTCATAAAGAACCATTTTTCATCGACATGAACGAAATCGTACATGTTTTTTAAGACGTGGTTTCCTTGTGACCAAGGCGAGAGAAAGCTCAGTGCAAACTTCATGTGGTTTTCCTTGTTCTTCTCCGTCAGCATTGACTTGATGTAGTTGGACCGTGCTTTAAAAC
Organism: Aphanomyces invadans; assembly: GCF_000520115.1. NCBI lineage: Eukaryota > Oomycota > Saprolegniomycetes > Saprolegniales > Verrucalvaceae > Aphanomyces > Aphanomyces invadans. The sequence continues at coordinate 2,745,361 of NW_008580147.1, forward strand.
GTCCATACTGTATTCCTTGATGTGATCGAGAATTGCTGCCTGTGGAATGTTGGTCGCTGCCGCCAAGGATCTCAAAGTCTGCCGCTTAAATTGCGGGACGCGCCTTATGGCCTCCTCGATTTCTTCATTTGAACGCTTTCGT
>NW_008580147.1:2745602-2752192 GCF_000520115.1 Aphanomyces invadans
ACCCAGTTCTTCGACTTGATGAACCCGGCGGCGGCGATCCGCAGCGCCAGAAAAATGTTCTCGAGCCGTGCAACGCTCGCCACAAGACTCAGGATGCTTTTCTTGTAGCCGCGAGAGATGCCGCGCGGGTCGTGCGCAGACCACGAAAATATAACTTCCAGCACACCTTTCTTGGCCGTGGGGTACACGATGAACCCGGACGGAAGGAGTTGGCTCGCACTCGATTCGTCAAAGGAGGAAGTTGCAGTTGCTAGGGACGACGAGGATGCAAGACGGCGAGTGGAAGTGGCGGCCGTCGGGTCCACTGCATCCGTCGAGTACATGAGTTGGATGCCGAGGCGGTTGTCTGTGGTGTCGCCGCAGTTGCCTTCCTCGGCCTTGCCCGTTCGGATCGTGCAGTAGTCAACGACCGTGTACTGGCGCGCTTTGTCCATCGCGTTGAATGGACGAAACGATAAGTTCTTGATGCTACATTGCTCGCGGCAGATGCCTGTAGCATTCCCTTTACTTTGGAATTGATGGGAGGTGCAAAGGACATACCGGAAGGATCGCGTTTGGCTGGCAATGCAGCGAGGACGGCGCCGTCGGCAAAGGCATCGTCATGAAGTTGAGAGAACAAGTCGCTGAGTGCTGTTGTGTCTTCGCAGTACAACGTGCGCATGGTCTCGTCCAAGTCTGCCACGATGCGTGTGATGCCGTTGATCGTGTAGGTCGTGCCGTCATTGCTCTTCTTGCGGTAGAATTGCACACTCTTCTTTTCCGAGATGAACTCCCATTCATGCAGATCACTGAGCGAGTTTTGGAGGAACGACACTGCGTGATTCCGTGATTGATGGTATCTACGTAAGCACGTGAGCTGTTTTTGCAGGTGTGGCCAAAGATGAACAACGGAGCTCGTGAGCGACGTACATGTCTGTCTGCTGGGCATCTGTGAGATAGAGTGACCGAGAAGCAGTCGGTGCTGGCGTCGGCGCGATTGGTGCCGGAATCATTGTCGCGGGCGGCGGAAGCGGGCTGGGAGGTGGAGTGCTTGCTGCTCAGTCCGCACCTCTTGTTCGAAGTCGGTTGTTAAAGGGTAATTTTTCATTGCCAACGAATGTACTTGATTTTGGTATGTAATAATTTATTTCTTAAGAAGAACTCGATTTGACTGAGATTCAGTATGGAGAATTTCGGCAGATCGAGCGATGGCGCCAAGGAACCCGCGGCTGCGCCACCGCCGGATGGCATGGCACACACACACCCATGCACGTGATGGAAGTCGGACTGAATCGCCGTAGACACGACGATGAGACCACGCAGGAACACGCTCGCGACACGTCTCGGGAGACGCGTTGATCATGCCCTAGCCGTGCATCCCACAGTCGTCACAACCACCACCGCGCACGTAGTCTGGTTCCCGACACATGGACAGTTCTCGTTGCATGAAAGAATTACAGCGGACGACGTCACACCATTTCCTTGAACGCATCGTGTTACACGACTTTGCACGCGTCATCGAACTTGATGCTTGCGTCGTCCTTCGCATTCTCACGACAGGCGTGTCATGCATGTGATTGCCGTCCTACAACCGGGGCCGTTGCTTCCGTCGTATCCTGTCGATTACAGTGAAATTCGACGTGCATGGAGAAGCGGGACCGACGGTATCCTTCTGTCGCCCGAGGCAGCTAGTGCGCGCATGCATCCCATGGTCCTCTGGTGGTAGGTCCCCATCGAATGTTCACCCATCGGCGCTGGGAATTAATGTAACATCAGTTTGTTGGTAATGACAACTGAATAGGACCCTTTGATTGGATAAAATGTCTTGGCAATTGCAAAATAAAAAGATTTGATTGGCTTCCTCGACGGTGTCGAGACGTGGTGGCACGCTTTGGTTGGTCCGATTGTTGAACGGATTTCACAGTTTTAGCAGGACAGGAGACAGTCCCCCCGCTTGTACCGGCGGAGGATGTCGCTCCTCCTCAACGATATCTCTTGGTATTCGAATTCAACCAATCATTTTCTTAGATAAAGTGAATATTGAATGTCTTTTCCACCAATCAAACCATTTTCCCGATCAACACAAGGCGGACGACCTCTGGCCGTGCCGCGCCATGCTCGCTCCATGTCTCCAGGGGGCATCCGCTCCGTTTCGAGTTTCTCAACTAGTCACGGGCTCACACGATAAGGTGGGGCCATTGCAAGTTGAAGGGCGAGGATGTTTCAAAGCAGGAGACATCGACGCGACATCGCGAGGGGGGTGGGTGTCCCTGGCACCGCCGTGACGTTGGCGAAGACGAGGGAAATCCATGTGGAGTCGACAGCGCGACCAGATTGCACGGCGACGGGAGGCTGGATTGGGCATCGCCGTGGCCCAGCTGGCCCAAGTTCAAGGTTTGGTAGGAAACCTGTGAGAATGAATATATCCACGGATCAACATGCCTGATCGGAGGAAAACTGTGAGGTGATCAGTGTCATTTGCAAAGAAACCCGGCGGGCCGCACTCTGCCACGATGTCGGGGTTCATGTCGAACATGATCATCTCCATGGTCCTCATGGTGGTGGTCCAGAATGCTGTGAACTCGTACTTTGGGTTCGAAACCCCCGCCGTGTGCAAGGAAGGCGTGAACGAAATGACATGGCTCGGCAAGCCGTACGAGTCGGACCCGTATTTCCACCCCAAGTCGATCCACCGCACGTCGCACTTCATTGGGCTAGACGACGGCACGAAATTGGCCGCTGATTTGTATTACTCTGAACAAGCCACGTACAACGACTTGAAACAACCCACCGTCATCCACTTTACCCGCCACGGACGTGGCTACACCTTGGACTTTCCCCTGTCGAAGATCACCGCCGGTGGGGATTTCATCAACCCTCGCACTGGATCGTACATTCCTCGGTATGTAAACTTTTCGACAATCCAGAAAGTTTGTGGCGCTTACGATGAACCAGCATTGTCACGACGTCGTACGCATGGCTCGTTGTCGACATTCGAGGCACAGGCGCGTCTTTCGGCAAGAAAGAGTTTGATTTCGTCGACCAAGAAGCTGCTGATGCTAAGAATGTCATTGACTGGGTCCTGAAGCAAAGCTGGTCGAATGGTGAAGTGTCGTTGTTTGGTTTCGGTACAGATGGTGTCTCTGCCGTCGTTGCTGCTACCAGCGGCCACAAGGTATGCACATTTCAGCATTATCCTTTGAGCTCACGCGCCCATCCAGGCTGTGAAAGCTCTTGCTTTGCACGGTGTGCCATTGGATTTGTTCGACTCGGCCTTCTTCCCTGGTGGGCTCCACAACTACCGCGCGTCGTCCATGTATGCTGGTTTTTCTGCTGCCACGGATGCCAACAAGCGTTGGGACAAAGTGCCGCACTTGAAGTCTCGCCTCATGATGACCACTTTCGGCGGTAACGTCGCCCCCGTGAACAAGAGCGAGCCTCACGTACGAAGTACTTGCTTCTGACGAGCCGCTCACGGTTTGGTGGATAGGTTCATGCTGCCGCTGTCGCTGAGCATGTCAACAACGGCAACTTTCACGAGGAAACCAAGGACATTTTGTTCCGTGACGACAAGTGCGACCACATTTCTCCATCCTCTCGACGTCCTCTGGCCAACTCATGTCGTGTGTCGTCGTAGGTTATCGTCGTTGGATTTGACCTTTGAACAAATCAACGTCCCGCGGTTGTTTCAAAAATTGGCCGAGTCGAACGTGCCCGTGCTCAACATGGCTGGGTACTACGACATGGGGGCGTCTCGCGCTGCGACGGTCTTGCACCGGTATGCGTCGTCGGAATTGTTGGTTGGAGGCACACCCGGTACTGATGGATTTGACTTGCGTAGGTATTTGACGGGCACGTTGGACGATGCATCTCACGTGGCGTATGGCCTGGCGCCTCTTCCTGCCAAGTCTGTACCGTCGACGCAATACCACTTGATCTTGGGACCTTGGAGTCACTCGAACGTGGACAACATCGACCCGTATGCCGAGGTACAAAACCGCCGTCGACGACGAGATGGATTATTTGTGATGGGTGTTGTGCGCAGGGCAAGACTCGCTGCTTCGAACACATTGAGCAAATCTCGCGCTTCTTTGACTACCACGTGTACAACGCGGACCGCGCCGGATTGACCCAGCTCCAAGACGAAGACCCGATCCATTACTATACAGTGACGGAAAGCAAGTGGCGCACCGCAACGACGTGGCCGCCCGCTTCGATCGACGAAACACACACGTACCTCTTCAGCTTGAACAACACGTTGGTCGAACATGCAGCGGATGTTGTGGACGGATCGGCGTCGGCGACTTTCACCGCGGACTTCAACACGCAAAACAACGTGGTGAACCGGTGGCACGCGATGGACCACATTTTCCTGAACAAGCCCACGTACGCGTACAACCGCGACGACTTGGTGACGAAGGCCATTACGTTCACAACCCCGCCGCTCCACCAGCAAGAAGTGACGGGTGAAATGACGGTCAAGCTGTACTTTTCAGTGGATGCCCCCGGCGTGAGCTTGGTTGCGTACTTGGAAGATTTCAACAACGTGCCTCCGATCGTACACTCGACCCTCGTCGCCACCAAAACCAAGGTTCGCGGTGGTACGACATACATTACGGAAGGCGTGCTCAACCCGATCCATCAATCGATCGCGCCGGGCAACCCGTTGCACACGTTCAAGAAGGATGCGTCGCGAGTACGTGAACCTTTGTGGAATGATGCGCCATCTCATGGGCACTTTGGACACAGACGATCGAGCCGAACGTTGTGTACGAAGCGACGTTCAACTTGTACCCGACGTCGTACTTTTTGCCCCACCAACATCAATTCCGCATCACGATTGTCGGCCACGAAGCCGCCACGTTTGACAATCGCGTCGCTGACAAAGCATCCAAGTTGACTGTGCATTTCAGCGAAGAATTCCCGTCGTCCGTCACGATCCGCTCGCATGAGGTGCCGCTTCCCGTCGTGGTACAGCTCGCCTTGGTTGTGTCGTGGATATGCCTCTGACTCGTGCATTCTTGCAGAACGAAGTTCAGGTCGAGAAGGCAACGAAGCCGACGACGGACGTCAGCAAGGAGCAAAGGGTGGCCGAGAAGGAAGAAGACGAATTTGCGACGGAAAAGATCGAGCTGTAATCGAAACATTCCAAGCAGGGGCGAAGCTACGACGTCGCATTCGTGGTATGAATATAGCTGTATTGATGCACCCATGTTCGCACAGCCGTCATTGTTGCCAACTGGTCCGTTCCACGGCACGTTAGCTTGCCATGCATTTCTATCCTAGTCTTGGGGCTGTAGTTGCCGGCGACGGGAGACAAGTGACTGCTGACGATAAAGTGCCTTCGAGTACCCTGCTGAATCAAGTCTTAGCACGTAAACACACCCGCACAAGCCAATTATGATGAACCTTAAATGTACACGAGTTCAGCGTTCTGCAAACGCAGGACTTCCTTGTCAGTCAAATCGTCAATACAATGCGAACCCCAGCCCCAAGCTCGCTCCGACGTAACCCGCGACATTCCATTTCATGGACGCAGCATCAGACGAACGTGGCAACTTACTGTTACGATTGAGCGATGCCGTGGTCTCTTCTTCTACCGTGGGTGGTATGTTCGAGCCCACCTTCAATGTGGCTTCGTTTTGAACATCCAACAACGGCTCCAAGAAACCCATCCAGTCGTCGTACGTCCATGTGGTGTCCACGTTGATGGGCACGTCGTTGAGAAGAAATTGCGGCGTGCCAGAGATGCCTCGAGTGCATGCATGCTTCCATTCCGTGCGGGTGTCCAAGTCCCGTTTGGTACCTCCATGGCCGGTCATGCCGTCCTTCCACTGAGCATCCGTGAGAGATGGGAACGTCGACTTTGCCAACGCTTCAATCTTTGCCGTGACTTGCTTTTGACCCATGTCTTCCGTTTGTTTGTTCCAATACCTGCACACAATGTCGAAGTGAATACGATCGCATTCGATGCACATGATCGTAACACTCACTCGTCTTGTACGTCGTAGACAGTTTCCAGCCACTTGACAAACGTATCCCGTCCCAATGCATGCGTGATCGTATGCGTCGCTTGAGCAATCGGGAATCCTTGGTGGTGGTATGGCAATGGAAATTGGTGAAAGCGCAGTAGGAACTGATTTGGCAAGGTTTCCGCAAGTTGTTTCAGGGCAGGATACGCTGCCTTGCTGTCGGGACAGAGAAGGTCGACAAAAGCATCGAGCTGTACCGTCGCATTCGCCGACCCTTGGCCGTACGTGAAACCGAGCGGAGCCGTCGGAATAGGAACTCTCCCGTGGACGCATGCGAGGGCGGCCAGCGTGGTCGCAATTGGGAGCAGCAGTTGCATGGCGATGAAAAATGACGAATGGCAAGGCCGCGAACGATGCATCACCAGGATGTTGCCCTGGACATGCGAAGGGGGGGACACTTGTCGCGTAGTGCGAGAAACCTCGACGCCGAGTGTATATTTCCTAGAGCGAACGATGCTGATGGAATCAAGTTGAAGCCATGGTTTACTTGATGTGGCAAGTTTTAAATTCGACGACGATACGTTGTCAAGAAGTTTATCAGATTGAACGGGTGTAGATACACTCCACTTGGAAAACCGA
>NW_008580147.1:2752292-2753392 GCF_000520115.1 Aphanomyces invadans
AGAGAGCCCATGTTGCGATGCGTGAAAATTGAAACTGAGGTTGTGGCGTAGAAAAAACAGGTTATCCGTCAATGCCATTCAACTAGGCGCTCTCTATCTCATCGACCACAACGAATTTTTCAGCCGAAAATTTACCCAATCAAAGCTCCCCCCGTGTACTTTCCAAAGAGCCAATTTGATTGATTTAATTCTTATTTCTACAAATATCACGCAAAAATCACGCCAATGAGACGTTTTCGTTGACAGTTATCCCCGATCAGAGTGGTAACAGCTAACCTTCCCGTACGATGCGCCGGGGAAGAAACCGGATGTTTCGAGTAACCATCGCGATGCCGTTTTCCCCTGTTATCGGATAGTCAGGGTTGGAACTTCCCCCTCACGTGTCTGCCTCGGTCGCATGCTAACAATGGATTCGCATATCAAAGTGCATGGTGCGACTGTGATGTCCAGAGTTATTAACGATCTGGATGGCATTCTGATGTTGTTCTCCTGGAATGAATTTGCTGTGATGTTGGGATGTCCCAGTTCATCCGAGACCTATTTTATGTGCAGGCACCCTTGTGCAATAGTGCACAGAATTATAAGTTCTACGTCGGTAGTCGAGAGAACGACGCTGCGAAAAGCTTTGCGACTCAAGATATTGCAGAGTTGCAATAGTACGTGACCGCCGACGCAACGACGCGTGTCAACGTAGTCCGCGTAGTCACGATCCGCGTATGCACGAAACAGATTCGAAGCGTCGCAGGTGCCGCCGAGGACTAGACCGTAGTCGATCGTAACTCGGATGTGTCTGCCTGCCAGTGTGCTGGTCCAGGCCTGGTGCTAATCATGAGGTGCATAATGCTGCCGACCGCCGAGCGATACGTTTTGACTATCGTGTACTACTCTGTTCCAGGAAAAGAGGTCGGTTTGTTTATCTTGATTAAAGTATAGTTGACGGCTAGAAAATATCTTAAAGTTTGTATTGACCTTTGAGATTATATATTGCGCCACAAAAATATAATGACATTTTATTACATTCAAATGAGTACTCCTACTTGGGAATTCAAGCGTCGTTGAGGAATGCAAGTGCGTTCTCGTGCACGGTTGCATCGCATTTG
>NW_008580147.1:2762451-2764228 GCF_000520115.1 Aphanomyces invadans
CACGCGTCCACACCCGCTCCACAGTGCGCCAGTAGCAATTAAACATCCGCGCGACATCAGTGTAGGAACCATGTGGCAGTATGAGGTCGCTGCTGCGCGACAACAGTTCCTCATAGATGGCGCGGCGCTCGTCGTTGGACAGCTTCCGCTTGTTGTAGTTGGGGATGGAGGCGCCGGGGGCAGCAGGCGTTGGCGTAGTCGACATAGTTGTTGTGTGTAGAACAAAGGTTGTATTGGTCGCAAGGGCTCAAGTTTAGTTTTGACTCCTCAGCGGGTCGATATGTGTGCAGCTCAAGGAGACGTCAACTTCCCGCCACCATAACTTTCCAGCCAAAAGGAGCTACAACACGCGCAAAAGAACCAATCAAACACGAGACTCTGCGCTCTTTCGTGAGCCAATTAGTTTCAAAAGATATGCAATATTACAAAAATCCCGCCAATCGAAAGTCAAACCGACCTCTTTTCCTGGACCAGAGTGGTACTTGCGTTCGTCGTACTTCTGCGGACATATCGATTCAGAGAGTTTGAGGTTGAATTCAATGAAGCGCAAGCTTAGATTGCTCTAAGCTAAACCTCTCAAAGATTGAGATCGCATACTGCGACTGTGTCCACCAGCGACGGTCGAGTTGGTTTCATAAGTGATGCAACATTTCACGTCGAAAAGTGGAATGCTTGGAAGTACCATAGCCTTTTGTCAAGTATCAGACTCGAGTTTTGAATGGACCACCGGGCTCCTGGTCGACATGCGAAGTTTCCACTACGAAGTTGCAAGGATTAATGACAAGTGACTGACGATAGAGTCAGAGTGGAGGTTAAAGTCGTGCATTAGTGTCGACAAGGCAACGCTTAGAGGTGATCCATCGTTCGACTCATTGAGTCGTGGATCTGCATCGCGAGGTTGAGGCAATAACACCAACATAGATCGTGTGAATGGTGGTGACAATGGCCCCGAAGAAACATTACGTCTAGGCTGTGAATTCGACGGTGGAGGACGCGATTGAGGCGTCGAGGCCGATGCATGACCACACAAGTAACTGGTGTGGTCATATTCACGCTACTTTCTGGACATTAGAGTGCGTGTCAAGCCTTGCGAGGCACTGCGACTACGATTACGACGATCTTTGCATCGCGAAACACAATAGTCATGAATGCAGTCGTCACGATTCTCGTCCTACCCGCGGTCCCGAGTTGGAGCGCTGAGGTACGGATGACGATTGCGAGGGTGGCTGCGACCAAGATACTCGGAGAAGACCAGGAAACCTTGGTTCGATCAGAAATATGCGTTGCCAGCGACTGGCTACCGTATTGTTTGAGGACATTAATGAGCGCCCAAATGTCGATTGGCGTGTTAGTGAAACGACCGACCCCATCACCGCGTGGACGAGGGTCGAAGTGGAAATGTCCACCGCCAGAGGCACTGCCAGCATGAGCGCGCAGCTCATGCGCGCAACGTTCGCTGTGCCTTGTATAGCATCGGTGTTGCTGTAGCGGTTGCCATCATGTTCTTAAATGTGATTGTCGTATTAAGCGTCTGTGTACATTTGTCATTTCCGCTTATATTTGACTGTGGTACTGTATCGTAGTAGTAGTCATTTTGGTTGCTTACTTTTGCTGTGATCATCGTGCCGCAGTCGTGTAAGTTAGTTATATTTCGTCGTCCACGACAGTTCAGCCCGACTAGCGTGATTGAACAATAATTTCAAGACATGATACATGCTGATTGGCTGAGAATATATGCGACCATGGGAGACTCAATTGACAACAGACCAAGTGCCAT
>NW_008580147.1:2764328-2765436 GCF_000520115.1 Aphanomyces invadans
CACGTGCATTAAAAAAGCTTCATTGGCGGGATATTTTGATATAACCTAACCTGAGCCAGGATTGGCTTGCTCAAATCTACACGCCAAAATCACCTTGAAGGTTGTAACAGTGAATTAAAGGACACTTAACATTAAGGCTCGTAGCTACCGCATCTGAAACTATTTGAGGTGAGACTTCACAGTCAATTCATGTATGTTAAAACAAGCTCTGCATACTAGTAGCATGGGACATGGGTCCATAATGTCGCCGGAAGAGCAAGCATCCGTGTCGGCGTTCCGCCGATGCGGCTTGTCCATCCGAGCAATTGCTCGAGAGCTTGGACGCAGCAAACACTGCATCAGTGCCTATTTGAAGGACCCCGAGGGCTATGGGACTCGTTTTCAAGGCCTAGCAAAGCATGCAGTTGTCGGGAAGGAGTTCCGACTCCTCATCCGAGAAGTTTCCAAGACCGACCAGTCCGCCCGGAAGCTGAAAACCGACCTCAACATCGATGCATCACTAAGAACAATACAACGGCGCCTCAAGGAAGCACCGACACTCAAGTTCGAAAAGCGCAAGCACACACTCAAGCTAACCAAGGCCCATATGCAAGCACGAGTCAAATATGCCACGGGTATCCTCCAAAGGTCACCCAATTGGACCGAAATCATTTGGTCCGACGGGAAAAAGTTTAATCTCGACGGACCAGATGGGTTTCAGTACTATCTATTGGCACGACCTTCGGAGGGAACCCGAGGCATTTTTTACTCGTCAAAAAGGCGGAGACGGCGTCATGGTCTGGGGTGCGTTTTCTGGCAAAGGTTTGTCGGAGCTTGAAGTAAATGCCATAGGTCACGAAACCTTGGTGGCCCTAATTGGTTGGCGCGCACTGTAACACCAACATAGATCGTGTGAATGGTGGTGACAATGGCCCCGAAGAAATATTACGTCTAGGCTGTGAATTCGACGGTGGAGGACGCGATCGAGGCCGATGCATGACCACACAAGTAACTGGTGTGGTCATATTCACGCTACTTTCTGGACACTAGAGTGCGTGTCAAGCCTTGCGAGGCACTGCGACTACGATTACGACGATCTTTGCATCGCGAAACACAATAGTCATGAATG
>NW_008580147.1:2775801-2779681 GCF_000520115.1 Aphanomyces invadans
TTTTAAGAATATTTTTGACCAATCGATGACAATAGTATCTACGTCCAAGCACATGATTTGATACAAGAAGATCTTGTTGTCGTCAAACAAAAACTAAACACATTCATATTGATACTCCGTTTGCTATTATCGTAATGTTTTATGGTATTAAATGATCGGCTTAGGTGCACAAGATGTCAAAGTAAGATTGCCTTTTGCCTGAGCGATGATTTTGGTGGCCGCTGTCACTCGCTGTGACCCCTCTTTAGCTATTACCATTTTGACCTAATTCCACAAATATCTTAAACATCGCACCAAGAAGATAACTTTACTTAATCATTACTACTCTGTTCCAAAATAGTTGCAGGGTACGTCGTATATTTTTTGCCACATTTATTCGTTTCTGAAGTGACATACAAATACTACGTTTTTTTGGAATGGAGTCCCATAATATAATCAAGCCAAAATGAAGGCCGCAACTATTTCGGAACAGAGTAGTAATTTGTTAAAATATGCATTCTACTTTCCTCATTGTATATGGGGCGTTATTCGTTCACTCACAACAGGAATGTCTGGTGCGTCGTTTTGAACAACAATTTACTTCAACATTGCGCAATATGGATTAGAAAAACCGTAGACTGTTCTCACAAAATGCTGTTCTCACAAAATACTGTCACAAAATACTGTTCTCACAAAATGCACTCGCGATATCATGTAACATTGGTTTGTCAGCAGTGAAAACGCTGGCTTGTGGTATTTGCCCAATTTGCATGACTCGCTGAATCTGAACAATACATACATCAATACAAAAACCAAAATAATATAAGATTAGTCGATTCACTCTTTGGACGTGGGGTCTTCTGACGAGCAAACGAGCAAGCTGGTCTGCCAGCAAGTGGCTCCGCGAAAAACCTGTGGTGTCCGCAGCCGAGAAGAGGTTGGCCATGATATAGCGAAGGATTGCCGATGGGGTTGAAGTGCTTGTGGGGCATTCATTCTCTCGTCCACGAAGGCTCCGTCTCAGTGACGGTTTGGTTTACTGGAAGTATTAACTAGTTGTGAATGTACTAGTAGTCCTTTTATCTAGGTCGCAACAATTTGGTCACGAGCATGTCATTGACGTCGAAATTGCAAGATTTTGACCAATAACAACGCAGTCCTCATCAGCTGAAATTTCCAGCAAACCCAACGTCGAAGTAAAATTACCGTATACAAATAACAAGATATTACACTAGTGCCACGAGGGAAGGATTTCCTTCGTTTATGCAAAGTTGCCCTTCGCGCTAAAGCATTCGTAACTCGCAAAAGGTACTTCTATGTGAGCTTGTATGGTCATCATACGTTGTCGATATAATATTAAAAACCTGTTTCGAATAATGCCTTGACAGAGTCAAACACCCGGAGTACTAGCGGCGGTTGGCCCGGATCATATGCTTGGTAAAAGACCGCAGTGGGTCACCGGTAAAGTTCAATTCCCATGCATACTTTACTGATGGGACCCTAGGAATTGTGGCATGTGCGTCAACGCATTATGAGTCTCTTGGCGTTGGGTTTGCGGGACGTTTTGCAACAGGTGTAAGTGCCGGTGGAGCGATAGCAAGGATGTTCACCGGGCCAACGGCAAGGTAAGCTCGTAGATGTTCCTCGTAATCCTTTGATGATTGAATCACACTAATTTTGCACGTTCATTACATTGGCACTTGTCTCTTGGTTCGAAACACTAATCCGCCTAAGGTTTCAAACTCCGTGTGACGAGAAATTTACAGCAGTAGTCAGCGTCTTCCCATTGACACCATCCCAAAAGCTCCCGAAAATCGAAATGCCGCTCAGTCGATTCAAACACGCGTAGAAGCTTCCTCCGCGGCACATGCTGTGCTAAGTAATTCCTACGGGATGATAGTATAACTTGTTCTGGCAAATCTAAATATTCACCATTTTGACCACCTGATTTGAAATGATTGAAAATAAATAATACAAAAATCCATTACAAGGTTCGACATCTTAATGCAGCACATATTTACCTGTTGGCAGCTTTGAACAGCGTTGTTCAGGTACAACCGGACTAAGCTGTGGTCGAGCTCTTTTACAGTTGAGCTTTAAAACTTCATTGGGGCTAAAGCGTGTGGGCAGACAACACAACAGCCTTGGTCGAACGGTTGGGACTCGCTCGCTTGACAAGACCGATGTAATCGGAGAGCAAACCACAGATTCAGAGACGCAGAAAAATCATCTCGATCAACAAATGATGGGTATAACTATCGTTCTGCGCGCTCTTCTGCCAGCGCAAACGAATCGAATCGTATTGGGCTGTCCAAATCATGCATCAAGGCGACATCATCCCAGATGACGTTGAGCATTTCACTGACTGATGTGAAAACAGCCAAGATACAGTAGCTGGTGCAAACGATACATCGCCCCTTCAAATAGGTATGAGGTAGAAAACGAATTTACCAAAAACGTGAACTCGTACACGAAAGTGGACGCGCCCAGCTTTGTCGTCAACGTTATTTTTCTTGTTGTAGTTCTGCAAGCCGTCGACATATTTCTTGATTTGACGGCACGTACTGGGATGGGGATGACATTTAGATTATGGAAGTAGGCCTCTAGAGTCGTTTTGAGGGAAAAATCAGTACATACACTTGGCAATGCTGCCACAGGGTCTACCCTTGAGCTGATTTCAATACTCAATGTATTGCTCTTGGCATGTTTTGTACGTTTGTAGAAGAGTAGACTCGAATCTGAAGGATCTTTCGATGGTGGATTTAAAGGGTATTTCTGGGCCGTTGATTATGCTCAACGATGTAGTTTTCTGCGAGGGATGACACGCTTTTATTATTTTAGCCAATAGTTTCACAACCGACTTCTATTGTTCAATCATTAGAAGTTTATGTCCTAGATATGCTACTGACTGTTGCATCATCCAATCACCGATCTCACTGCAAAAATCTCGTCGTTTAGCCAATCCAAATGCGATTATTGTCGAGCATACTAATTTAATCACGGCATACTGTAGCACTTAAGTTAGTTCCCAGGTACAGTCGGAAAAGAAATTATAAACACACCCAAAATTTTTACCACCTCAAGTATCTGTGAGGATAGCGGTGAAAGCCAATGCGTAATCCGGGTAGTCATGCTCTCGATCGACATGATACCATAGGATTTGGGATGAAGCAATGCCAGTAAAGAGAAAAGTGCAATCGACAACATTTGGGCTGAAAAGAAATCATAGACGTACATCATAATTGGATCAAAAGTGTCCACTTTTATCGTATAGAAGAGATTTTTGGACTGTAGGATTGTAGAATTGTCTTCAAAGGCATGCTTCGGGGCAAATGTATCACCGACAACGCGATAGGACAAATTTTGGCCTTTCGCAAGCTCCAAAAGAGCTGCTTGCGATTTCAAGAGCAATCAACCGAAGCGACGAGCTTGTGCAAACGTTGATTCGGAACTACGACCAACCAAGCCGCAATAAAAGCCGAGGATGACTTTGTGTCCTCACCTGCCGCGAGAAACGACACATTTTCAGGCTTGCTAGACTCAAGCAAATGTCGTCAAGGCAAATTCTACAACACTAGATAGTAAAGTAAGTTAAACTACTGTCCTTAGTTGTTGCTTGCCCGCAAATTTGCAAAGTACATGAAACGCCGGTCCGGACAGCGCCTCACACCCATGTACAAAAGTGACCGAGTCAACTTCGCCAGTCGACACCCCACAAGGCTGCGGAATTGAAATCGACTACGTTTACCGACGAAAAGAAGTTCAACCTAGACAGTCCAGACGGTTGCCAGTACAGACGACGACAGAATTTAAGAAGCATCGAAGTTAGAATCTAGCAAAAACAATAATAGCCAATAGAATTCAATTCAGTCTCTAAACCAAATTCTATTGGCTTAAAGTA
>NW_008580147.1:2793139-2794934 GCF_000520115.1 Aphanomyces invadans
CTGTCTCCTTGCATCCATGAATAGCCCGCACGAGGGTGGCGGCACAATTCCTGCCACGATGGCCACGTTGTACAACTTCCGCATGCTGCCCAGTGTGCGTAACTTCCGCGGCCAGTCCTCAGGCTTCCCAGTCGACGCCGTGTCGGTCCAGGTCTCCTCTGTGGAGGAGTTTTACAGCATCGTCCACGCCACCGCGCTGCCCCACCTGAAGCGAGAGGTGATCTTTCTGCCTTCGCCATCCCAAGACACATCGCGGCAGCCAGTTTGGTCACAGACAGCGTCACCATCAGCAGCCGATGTCGAGCGCTTCGTTCTGTTGTACCCTCCAAGCAAGAAGACCGTGGAATTGTCGACAGTCACAACCCATTCACTCCAGCGCTGGATGGGACGCGACGTCCTCTTGTACATCCATTGTTATTCCAACAACGTTGCATCCAAGCGGGATTGGACACTTGTAAACAAGACTCTGATCGAACCAGCGGAACAAGACCGAGCAGGTGCCGCGTCGATGGCAAGTCTACTGGCGCTGAAGTCAAGGCTTCGAGAGATTCATGGTGCTGCGTACCGTTCACAAGACATCAATTGGCAGCTGTGGGCGAATCAAATTCAAAGTGCTCCAGCGCACAGACATGATGCCATGGTTTCCGAGCCACCACCGTCCAACTTGATACACCTATTTGCACATGCACCGACCCAGCCAGAAGTTGTGCTGCGCAATGCTCGACAGGGTCTTTGCGTCGCAGGAGGATTAAACCGAAACTTTGCCAGCACTGTCGAAGACATGGTGGCCTCCATTCGCACATTGAAACGAAAGCACGAGGAGTTGCAAACTCATTTGCTTTTTCTAGATGGTCAAATTACTGCTGCACAACGAATGCTGGCTTCCAACACAACTCTTTTAGGAGGATTTGAAAATGCCCTTGGAATTGAAGAGTCGCAATTTGGAACTGCATTATTACAGGACATGGAAGAGCAAGAAGATGTTGACCACAACTAAAATCGTCGTAATTGATTGAAAGACTTAGAATCCCATGATTTGAACATCTTGTTGCATTGCAATTCCAGCGTTGAAAATCCCATGGCCAGTGTATCCACACTTTCGAAATACCGAACGAAAGTCAAAGACAGAATACAGATTGAGCACCTCTGCAATCAGTATTTCAATCTTTTGTCCGCCATTTTCCACGTAAGACCGCTTGAACTTCTTCTTCACAAGTCCGAAGAGTATTTCGATAGGATTAAAGAATGGACAGTACGCAGGTAGAAAGAGCGGCACAATTCCTAACAGTTTCAATTCAATGAATAAGTTTCAATGCACATCTCGGAAAATTGTACCCAACGATCGTAGGTAGTACACAATTCGATCACTGCAGTGAATCTTCGCGCCGTCCATAATCCACACGGAGTTCGGCCCAGGGTACTGAAAGCAAATTCCACTACTGGCAAACGCTCGAACGCACTCAACAAAACTTGACCGATCAATCGTGCCAACAACGGAGAACGTATCAAGCAAGCCGCCCACCCCCATGAAGCACAGAAGTGAAACACGCGGCTTGCGGCAAAACTCGCCCCTGTAAACAAGCTTCTGACCCTTCATGCAGTACCCACCACGGCGCAGCATATCCCGATTGTCGAAACAAACTTCGTCAAGGAACACGAGGTTGTGCAACAGCCATGGAATCAATGACAAATCATTGCAATAACGCAGGATGTCCATTGAGCATATTTGGATTGCTCGTCGCTCCAAAACTTTCCACGATAAACCAGCTTCGCGCAATATGGCCCAGATCGACGA
>NW_008580147.1:2795034-2799174 GCF_000520115.1 Aphanomyces invadans
TGTGATCGAGCGCACTGAGTGTGACGACTTCCCAGTTGGACACTACTATGCCATGCAAGAAAATGCGTGGATGGATGCAAAGGTATGGGCGAAGTACATACGCTCCGTTTTGGTACCTCGGGTTCAAGAGCCTTCGGTTGTTGCCCTTGACAACTTTGATGCCCATGTGTCTGATCAAGGCTACAAGCTTGCAGAAGAGGCTGGTTGTTTGGTCGCAGCGATCCCAGCGAATGTCACGAGTGCTATCCAACCACTCGACGTTGGCATTACGGCGCCATTCAAGCGCTGCTTACGAAGCCTTTGGCTGCAGGAAGATTTGATTTATGGTGATGACGATGAAGATGAAGATGGCTACGTGACTTCTGTCACTGCGAAGCCGATTCGATATGCCATGATATGCCGTGCTGTGAAGGCCTGGTCACTTATTACTCCACAGGAGATTTGTCGTAGTTTTGAGAAAGCGATTCCTCACGCTTACTGCATGGGTTAGCATAGCGTCGATTTAGGCAAATAACTTCATATTTGAGGAATTTGGATATTTTTTAAATAACGTTGAATTTTATCCAATTGAATTTATTTAACCATAGTTTTTAGTTTTACCTTGCGAAGTACAATTGACATGACCGATACCCTAATTTGGGATTATTTCAGTCCGAGGGTACCTCCGCCGAAGGTGGTCAATGGTGGTTGAAGCTTGCGAAATGCGAGGGGATCGCTTGTGTTAGGGGTGAAGGATTAGAATGGGGCCCTCATTGGACAGTTCGACTTTTTTGAAACTTTGAATATTGCGTAACTTGAGTATATATTGACATTTTGGTCGACTTGCAATGTACTCAAAGACTTGGCAATCCATGACCTGTAATTTAAAATATTCGTGGCATTTGAAATGAATTTTTTAATTTTGATTTATGTTTTTGATTGGCAAAAAATTAAACGAACTTCAAAGTAAGCTTTCCAATCAAATTGCTTGAAGCCCACGAAGTTCGAAGCTGGGGTGCTTCTTAAATTCTGTCGTCGTATGTACTAATGGCATGTCATCCAGCATGAAGAACAAACCCTCTCGAAGCGTATGGGTGGTGGCGGTACGGTTATGGTTTGGGGCAGAGTAAGCTTCAACAACAAGACTGAGCTAGCCATCCTAGACGGTCGACAAGACTCTGTGAAATATCAAGAACTTCACAGCTCTGCAAACAACCTACAGTCTGCAATTCGTGAATTGGCGGTCCTTTCCGAGTCGGACACCCCTACGTTCCAACAAGACAATGCCAGTATTCACCGATCTCGCTCGACATTGGCCTACCTTGAAGCCATGCCATGGCCAACTATGCAGTGACCTGCGAAAAGTCCCGATATGAGCCCCAATCGAGAATGTTTGTGGTGTTCTAGCCCGATATGTCTATGCCAACCGTCGTCAGTTCGAAACAAGGGCTGAATTGAAGGTACAAATTCTCAACTCTTTGGCTAAGATCGATCAATTATACTTAGCCAAGTTAGCTGAGGGTATGCCTACGAGAATGGCCCAAACAATACATTACCGGGGTAATAGCATTGATAGATAGACATGTTAACGAGTGCGCCTGAAATTTCTTTTAAGCACTTTTCACTTTCCGTTACATCATAAACCTTTTCTACCCTGCCGATTGAGTACACGATTGTCTGGACTACGAATGGGCTTTAACTGCTATCCTTACAGATACTTGAGAAGGTGCAAATTTTGGGGTGCGTCTATGCTAGTATTTTCTTTTCAGATTGTATTTGTCAATAAGGGAGGGTTTGTGGAGATCCAATTTGTCAGGAGTATGGTAGACATAAATCACAAATGTTGAAATAGATCATTCATCACAGCACATATTCCTTCACTCTATCTTCTGTTTGGCTATTTCCAACTCCTGCTCGAGGATTGTGGCCTGTCGTTTGTCGATATTGAAAGTCTTGTTGTCATGAACTACCTGCGAGGTGACGAGATTAGGTGAGCCAATTGCCATTTAATCAAATTTTGAATAGTTAACGATTTGCGTGTGTTCAACCGCCGCAAACTGTTAAAAAATGAAATTTCGACACCATCGCTGGACCCCAATGGCGACAGCACAACAGCAATGCCGCAGTTAAGCTGCTGGACAATGGATAGCTGTCGCCATCACTTGTGAAGCACTCAACTCGTCGCTGAGATTGTGTTTGTGATGTACATCGATCTTTAAGGCATAGAAATGGTGAAGTTACGCCTTCACCGCCCTCGCGCACATCATGCATAAAGCACGCATACATCAAATTTTCCCCGTCAGCGATTCCATCCACGGTCATCTACATGGAGGCGAGGGGAACGATTGCCGTCTTGTGGTCACAGCAGTCGGTCGGAAGTGATGTCAAACACGGCCGTGGTGTCGTGGGCAAGGTACGGAGAAAACAAGATATGCAGGGTGCGCTGGGACGGTGACCGCGCTGACTTGCGAATGAGAAAGCTATGAATGGTTTAAAAATGGCAGATCGGGAACGGAGACGGACGTACCGTTGATTTACGCACGAGGACCAGGCAAGTCCGAGAGCGGGAATGTTGCCGTCCTTCTGCATGTCGGCCGTCATGTGGTTCACGACAATGAACACGGCGCGGTACTGCTTGGCGAGGATGTGCATGCAATGGACAATGTCGAACATCATTCGCGTGCGATCTCCCGCGTCGGCGGCCTTCTCCACGGATTGCCCCCGAAACACTGCTGCTATAGAGTCGACCACCACGAGTCGCACGCCATGCAACTCCATGAGCGATGGCAGTCGGGATTTCTATAGTGAATGATATCCATCACAGCAACAATTGGAATAGAATGATACGTACTAACGCATGGAGAAACTGCGTTGGGTCAGTCGCAGCTTCGAGGAATATCCGATTGAGCTGCACTGGTCCGCTGTCTGAATAATGAGCGGCGAGTTCCTGGAGTCTCTTCATTGGGGAGAGACCGTCCGAGTACATGTAACAGCTGCTGGCATTCAACCCCCCGCTTTCTCCTTGTGGAAGTTGCGATCGCAAGAGAAGCTGCAAGCACAACTGCGTTTTTCCGCTGCCAGCACACCCACATACTTCCGACACGAACCCGACGGGAAATCCTCCGCGCAATGCTTCGTCGACATTTGGACACCCTGTCGCAAGGCGTTCATCGACCCGCAGTGTCGCCAAGTCCCACGCCGTGAGCCCTTCCATGCAACGCTGTGAATCACATCAATGCAATTCCGAAATAATATTACTTGACATTTGTATGCCTTTTTTATTTAGGGTTGTCAAGCGCACTGTTCGCGCCAAGATCAAGTTCCTCCGTCATGGTCGTGCCGCGAGGGAGCATGATGGGTCTCACGCGTGTTCTTGGCATCCAGCAATCTCAATCTCGTCGAGAAACGGTACGTGTGTTGGCCGTCCTGATGATGCTTGTGCCGTCGTCGTCCAAGGACAGCTCCAACCCGACAGTCTGTGCGTGCCGCCTACGAACTTCTACATGACATCGACGTATTCCATATCTCGACAGCTCGTCGCCTCTGTTGTGGCATCCACGAGCATGGCTGGGAAACCACTGGCAATGCCCTTCACTACGGCCCAGGACGCATCTGTTGGCCCCACGTTGCCGGCTCAACATTTCGAGGATATAGAAAACATGACGCACAATCGTGCTGGCTTTTCCAGGTTCGCGTAGGCATCCTGGCAGATCTTGATATGTCGGCGTCCCGTCGTCGATCAGAACCCCTTGGACACCATCCATAGGTATCTCCTTCGCACGTCGCGCAGGTACACGATCCCAGCAGACCCTTCATGTCTAGTTTCTTGCGTACGATCGTTCCCCTTGCTTCCATGTATTTTACCATTGCAGGAATCGCCGACGGCCCCTCGCAAAGTCATCATCTCACGGGAAAGTCATGACTACAATTTCTTCAGAATCGACAGACGACGGGCAACTCGATCGAGCAGGACTACGATCCCACAAAGCATGCCGAGATCCGCTCACCAACTCTCGCATGCACGCATCGCTGGAAGACATCGACAGGTCCTCGATGCCAAGTTACGATGACCACGCAGCCGCGCCGTCGTCGCGGCCATTTCTTTACGTGCTGCAGATCGGAAAACCGAAGATTTGACTGTTCTCGACGTCACGAAAACAA
>NW_008580147.1:2830793-2831636 GCF_000520115.1 Aphanomyces invadans
GCCGATTTTAGGACCGAAAGGGCTCATTTATAGTGATACAAAATGTTCGAAATTCCATCTCTGTAACATCATCCGGATCCGGATCGTGGCTCATTGATGTCCGACTCGAAGTAAAGTCAGTACGGTAATGCATGCCAATTTACAAGCGCACGATAAATTGCTGGGATACCTGGATGGGTATCCGCATATAGGAGTGACAGGAAAATGGAAAATGAAGCCAACTGTAGCATCTATTCTCCCGTTGAGATGATTCTGTGGTATTTATGTTGATGAAAAACTCTACAATCTGACTAACTTCGATAAAGTATCATCCTTTAAAAATGTATATCTCTTAACCACTCAATTACGTATTTGCATATCCTTTTAACGAGCATATTAAAAACTTTTAAAACTAAGCCTGCATGCTCTTGCAACTCACAGATATATACAGAAATTCTTCAACTCGAGTACACACACATACGGCATGTGCACTGCGCCGTCATGGTCATTACGGTGATACGTCCTTCTACGGCCATGCCATTCCTCATTTTGCACCGTCGTGATCATCATGCATCTGCTGCTCTCAATTGCGACCACGTTTGCCGCCCTTGTATCCGTCCTCGCGCAAGTTCCTATTCCAACAGCTCCCCTCGGCTTCACGTACGGCAATGGGTCAGCTGATGCGACGGTACAGCTCGAAGTCTTTGTCGACCCTCTCTGTCCTGACAGCAAAGAAGCCCATTTGGCCCTGAAACACCTCGCGGAAAACTTGCCGCCAAATCAGTTCCGACTGCGCTTTCACCAATTTCCATTGCCATACCACCAGCAAGCATTCCTGATTGCTCAAGCGACGCATACGATCAC
>NW_008580147.1:2834814-2837232 GCF_000520115.1 Aphanomyces invadans
CAAACGGAAGACATGGGCCAAAAGCAAGTCACGGCAAAGATTGAAGCGTTGGCGAAGTCGACGTTTCCATCTCTCACGGATGCGCAGTGGAAGGACGGCATGACCGGACATGGGGGTACCGAACGAGACTCGGACACCCGCACGGAATGGAAGCATGCATGCACTCGAGGCATCTCTGGCACGCCGCAGTATCTTCTCAACGACGTGCTCATCAACGCGGAGCCCACTTGGACGTTCGACGACTGGATGGCTTTCTTGGAGCCCTTGTTGCATCCCCAAAACGAAGCCGCAGCGTAGTTGAGCTCGACCTCACCAATTAACCACCTAGAGAACTCTATGAACATGAAATGTCCACGGCATCGTCACATCACGTCGCGACGGTGCATTGCCTCCTTCGCCTGACGTTACGTCCAAGGGATGGGATGGATCGGGTTACGTCGGAGCGGACTTGGTGCTGGGGGTTGGCGTTGTATCGGTAGTTCAACGGTTGGACAAGGGGTACTGGCGTATGCCGTGAGCAAGCGATCATGCAGCGTATGTGTCGAACTCGTGTACAGATACGATGCCCAGATGGCTTGTGCAAATGTGTCCTCTGTTCAAGACGATCTGCATAGCATCGACATATACCGAGTTTTCAAAGTCACAGTTCGTCCTTACGAGCAAGTCCCAGAATCGAAGGGTCAGGACGCATCTGTGGGCGAAACATTAACGGGTCTACATTCGAGGACGCTGGAAATATGAACAACCTATCATGCCAAAACGCTGACTTCTCCACGTTCCCGTTGGAATCGTGGCAGCACTTGATATGTTGGTATCCCGTCGTCGGCAAGAGCCTCGGATGCCTCCATGGTGAGCTTGCTCCTGTTCATCGACGATACATCGCCCATGGTCGAAGGAGAAATCATCCATACGTTTCTCCTTTGCACTTCAGAGCGCAAGACGGTGGTCGTTCCCCTCGCTTCCATGTATTTGACCGTTGTAAGAATCGCCGACAGCTCCCTCGAAAATCGTCAACTTGGGGGCAATTCATGGTTCATCTCGCCGAAACGGCAGACGACGGGCTACACGGCCGGAGCATGTCCAACAACAATCCCACAAAACACGGAGAGGTCCGCACACCAAACTTTCCGTGCATGTTGCGCTGGAAGAAATCGACATGTCCTCCGTGCCATGTTACGACGAGCGGCGCCGTGGTCGCAATCCAAGCCGGAAGATCGAAATTAACGTTGATGCTGGTAAATCCGCGTCGTTGATTCGCTAGAATAGTTACAAACTAGCCAATCCGATGCCATCATGGTGGCGCATCGTTCCAATTCCTTGCATTCCTCAATTTGCACCGTCGTGAACATCATGCATCTGCTGCTCCCAATTGCGACCACGTGTGCCGCCCTTACATCCGTCCTCGCGCAAGTTCCTATTCCAACAGCTCCCCTCGGCTTCACGTACGGCCATGGGTCGGCTGATGCGACGGTACAGCTCGAAGTCTTTGTCGACCTTCTCTGTCCTGATAGCAAGGCTGCCCATCCTGCTCTGAAACACCTCGCTGGAAACTTGTCGTCAAGTCAGTTCCGACTTCGTATACACCAATTTCCATTGCCATACCACCACCAAGCGTTCCCGATTGCTCAAGCGACGCATACGATCACGCATGCATTGGGACGGGATACGTTTGCCAAGTGGATGGACACTGTCTACGACGTGCAAGAAGAGTGAGTGACGTTGTTATGATCATGTGCATCGAATGCGATCGTATTCACTGCGACATTGTGTGCAGGTATTGGAACGAACAAACGGAAGACATGGGCCAAAAGCAAGTCACGGCAAAGATTGAATCGTTGGCAAAGTCGACGTTTCCCTCTCTCACGGATGCGCAGTGGAAGGACGGCATGACCGGACATGGAGGTACCGAACGAGACTCGGACACCCGCACGGAATGGAAGCATGCATGCACTCGAGGCATCTCTGGCACACCGCAGTATCTTCTCAACGACGTGCCCATCAACGCGGAGCCCACTTGGACGTTCGACGACTGGATGGCTTTCTTGGAGCCCTTGTTGCATCCCCAAAACGAAGCCGCAGTGCAGTTGAGCTCGAACACACTACCCAAGGCACAAAAAGAGCATGAAGTGTCCACGGCATCGTCACGTCGTGATGCTGCATTGCCAGCTTCGTCTGACTTTACGTCCAAGGGATGGGATGTAGCGGGTTACGTCGGAGCGGGCTTGGTGCTGGGGGTTGGCGTTGTATTGACGGTTCAACGGTTGGACAAGGGGTACCAGCGTGTGCAGTGAGCAAGCGAGCATTCAGCGTATGTGTTGAACACATTGTAACAGTCTCTTGTGGTGTGCGACGACAATGTGTTCATATCAAGACCATACATACATAGTACATGGTTAAGGATAAAGTAAAACATATATT
>NW_008580147.1:2839922-2893127 GCF_000520115.1 Aphanomyces invadans
TCACGATCCAGGAAATCAGGCGACCCAAAAGATGACCGAACTATTGCTGCGCAAGCTCCCATTCCAAAGGCTAGCCCGCGAATTTGCACAGGACTACAAGACTGACCTGCAGCTGCAAGGAGCGACAGAAGCCTACCTGATTGGCATCGTTGAAGACTCTAACCTTTGCGCCATCCATGCCAAGCGAGTGACAATTCTGCCAAAGCACCTCCAGCTCGCCCGGCGCCTCCGCGGCGAACGTACGTACTTAGCATCATCGTGATCCATGCACCGCATCCATGACACGTCTTGATAACGCTCTTTTGTCCACTGCGCTCGTCTCTTGGACGGGTAATGGTTGAGTGGCTAGGGCTTATATCAACTGCTCCATGCGCGATGTGGACGTTTGCCGCTCTCTCGGCGGCGAGTTCGACATTCCATTATGTCCATGCCCTCTGCTCGGACTCCTGCAACCTGATTGGTCACATAATTTGAGTATTTGCACTTTGATTGGTCCATAATCCACCAGTCACATCGGACGGGAGCGGGATAAAAAGTCAAGCGGAACAACGGCGACTTGTCGTACGTACAATTCATGACGTACAGCATGAATACAAAAGACAAGTGAAAGAGGACACGTATTGTACACGATTTGTACAATGCATGTTGTACGCTCAGAAACCCCGGCCAGTTGGTGTCGTTCTGTCGTGACAAGCGGCGGTGTCGGTAGAAACATCGTCACACCCGCACCGCCCCTGCCGCCCAGGTCGATCCTTGACGCAACCTTCATGAAAACCAACGACGCAGGGGTGATGCGCGTGACTTCTGTAAACTGTACTGATGACTGTGCGCCGGTAGGCCACCACCGCGACCGACGAGTCTCCAGGGTGTGTTGAAAAGAGCAATCGGCGACGACAAAGGAGAGAGGTACGTGCATTCCACGACGCGGCACTTCGAAAACGAATCTGAAAATGAGCTCTTGTCAACGGCAGATGTCGTCGTGCTCGTCCAGCAGCAATGAAGATGAAATACGACGGTTAGCCTTCACCTCGGACCCCGACTACCACTCCGCGAGAACGTTGTTGCAGGTGCGTTGTTCCGTGCGTCCACCGGAACCCAATGGGTTTCAATAGCGAAAAGGAGATATCAAGGCCATGACGCATGCATATATGAGCCTGTTTGGCGATCAATTCCTCGCATTCGTCAAGGCCATGGTGGACGCTGAGGTCTCGCACGGTTCTGAAGATCAAGCTGCTGAAATGATACGCGGTAACACGCCTTGCATGAAGGTGCTTTCATCTTCTCCGCCCTATCCGTCTCATGTGTACGCGTGAAGATGCTCAGCGAAGTTGCGTACGTCGTCGGGACTGGCTACCTTCGCGACGTATTGACCGGCCCCATGAGCGTGCTCTTTCACCTACCCGAGAGTCTTGAAGTGAACCACGAAATCGTTCGCGATGAAGCTACCCTCGAAGCACATCGCGCACAGCTGGAATCTCTCGCCCAGGCGATTCTTGACAGGTAATTGCGCTGCCGATCGCTTCATCACGTCGTCCTTTTGCCCTGTCTACGTAGGCTGGTGCGGTCGCCGTTTCCACCGCTGCTTGCGTCCTTGTGTTTGTGTCTCCGTCGAAGTGTTGCGGCGCGCTTTCATGCGCATTCGGACTCTGTTCTCGGCGGTTTTCTTTTCCTTCGCGTCGTTTGCCCCGTCGTGGTCATGCCGTACCACTCGGTCGTGTTTCCCCATTTGGAAAAGGCCAATTTGCCGTCGCACGCGCGCCGGTCATCCATTCTCGTGGCCAAACTGCTTCAGAACCTCGTAAGTCCATCGCAACAACACGAATTTGATGACATTCGCTGCAGGCAAACAACGCATTCTTCAAGGAAGACTACATGGCCCCTTTCAACCCATTCATCCGGCGCAACTTTCCCACGGTCGTTGCCTTTTACGACCGGATTTGCCAAAGCGTCGACGTCACCACTCTCGCGACGAGCATCCCGCCGCGTGATGCCACTCCTTGTTGCCCTTCGCCGCTCTCGATCGACGAAGCGTGGAAGGTTCGATCTCGCCGTTGAATGTCCTCGCAAATATTCAACGATGGTGCATGGTCAGGTCGTTCGAGACCGTTTGGATAGTCCCTTGGACACCTTTCCTCTGTCTGTGGCCTTGCCACTTCAAAAACCATCCATGTCGAATGCCACAACGACCCTTGGAGATCTGTCTACCGCGTCCGCGACGCTATCCCTCGATCGCCCAAAGCAAAAAGCGTCCTCTACGACGTCCTGGTTCAACTCGACTTTCTTTTTGAGCCACCGAGGAGGCGCACCACCCCCGCCGCTCGCGTTCGACCAGGTCTTCGAAAGCCAGCGGCACAACCCGCTCGACCATCACGCAGACTTGATTCAGGTTTGATTGGTGCCACTCGACGTGCGATTCAACGGACCATGCGCTAGATGGCCCACACTGGACTCGTCGCACTATTAAATGCCACAAACACCGCCCATGAGCAAGATGCCAGCGCTACATGGACCAATGGCCAGACCAAGCGCGGGGTCCAAGTGCATTCGCGCGTGCGTCGAGCTGTCCTTGAGCTGAAGTACGTCCGCATCGATCCCTTCGATGTGTGTGTGTGTGGCTCATTAGCGTGTAGAGCGTCTGTCGTGGTGGCTGCGGATCCTAGTACCTGCCTCGCTTACATTGCGGCCCCTCGGGGACGAGAGATTTGGAGCACATGGGGCCATGAAGTGCGGTAAGGTTGATGCGACGGTGAGGCGACCGGACACGGGTGCTTGCCGTAGGGAACTTGAACGGCTCGATTGTACAAGTCGCATTCTTCACCGCACAAACTACGGTTCGAAATTGCCACCGTTCTTGCTGTGGTGCTGCATGCAATTGCAAGACGCAGTCGAATTGGAGTCTGTGTTTTACCCGAATGAGAGCAGCGATGCATCGCATGACAAGGACGACAGCGAACCTGCCACGTGCGCCACCGGCGACACTCCTTCGCATCATGCACTAGTCTTCCAGGTACACGCTTTCATTTGCCCTTTGATCGGACGTCACCATGTCCCGTACGAAGTCGGTGACGTACCCAGACGTGCCGCCAGTGTCGGGAGTCGTGCGGTCGTGCGTACACAGCAGCGGCTTCGTCTTGAGCCCGATCGCCAACGGAAGCAACAACGACGACGATGCCAAACTTCACGATGCGACCGACACCCTCGTGACATTTGCCATTCGAATGGATCATGCGCTGGCACCGCTGCAAGCCAAACCATATCAAAAGCAGCTCCTCACACTGGCCAAACTCAAGGTCGCCATTGAGAAGTCGGCCACCACCGCATCCCGTGCGTCTGGCTCTTGATAAGCCTTGCAGTTCCTGAGCCAAAAAACAACGCTCTGGTGTACAGATGCCGAGCACCATCCCATCGATCGGTGGAAGGAAAGCGCCGCCAAAAGTAGATCATCCAGAAGTGGCCAAACACGATAACAATGTGTGCCAGCGCCTCTCACATGCAGCCCACGTCGTTGAGAAGTGCATTGCGAGATCATCAAATCTTGGCAGTCGGGAAAGTGTCCAGTGAGTGTAATGGATATATCTAAAGCTCACGGGGCACTGGCAATGTCCCCACAAACCAAAGTCGCTGGCGAGCTTCTGCTGACCCCCCTCACGTCTTCACCTTGGTAAAGAGTTAGGAAGCCTCCAACGTCAAGCATATGGACCCTGCATCTGACGAGGGGACCCCTCGCGCTTGTCACGACGCCTCAAAGCGACGCGTAGTCCTTACTCGCCATGCTACATGGGACAGTATATTTATGCATGTGCATAGGTCATTCCTACACATTGAATACATTCACCTAAGCTCGTTCGCCTCGGATACGACGGGCAAGTTGAATGTCTTTGGGCATAATCGTGACTCGCTTGGCATGGATTGCACACAAGTTGGAGTCTTCAAAGAGACCGACAAGGTACGCTTCGGTCGCTTCTTGCAACGCGATGATCGCCGTGGACTGGAATCGAAGATCCGTCTTGTAATCCTGCGCGATTTCGCGCACAAGACGCTGGAACGGCAGTTTTCGGAGCAAGAGTTCGGTCGTTTTTTGGTACTTGCGGATTTCACGCAACGCAACGGTCCCTGGGCGATATCTGTGGGGTTTCTTGATGCCCCCAGAGAGAGGGGTCTGCTTTCGGCTCGTCTTCTTCGCAGCAAGTTGCTTGTGCGGGGCTTTGCCGCCCGTGGACGTCCGAGTGTTTTGCTTCGTGCGGGCCATCGCGACTGACTTTCTCGTGGAATTTCAAAAATGCTTCGAACTGTGGGCCAATCACGTGGTGGGGAACGAGGGGGAAACTGCAAGCAAAAAATGTTTATTCGTTTTTTTCGGCATTTTTTCACGGTTTTGAAACCCCTCGATTCGTCCATACAAAATGCACGTACTAGTACACAAACACATCAGAGCAATACGAATTTATCATAGAACTATACAATTACGCAGAGCGTTAGAGTACAATACCATAAATTCTTGCTGCACAAGTAGAATACATCCACGTGTGTAGCCAATATGCGGAGTCACATGGGATTGATCCTAGTCTTGGTCGTCGCCCACCATCGAGGGCAAATCTAGCGCGATCCGCGGGGCTTTGACGACTCCAGGGGACGCCGCATGGGTAGAAAGAAGCAACAAACGGCTCGGCCCATGGGAACGAACGCGCGCCAACTAGATATCTCAATGCCCGAGCCCAATTGCGGGTTTGACTGCTTTTGATGGGTTCGGGACGGATCGTTGGAGAACGGGCGGCAAGTAGACTGTAGCCGTCGGTCGAGACAATGGCCAGTGAGTGTATGCCGCAAATCGGTGTTCCTTTGGCAAGTCTCGACATCCAGGCTCGTGACAATGAACATTACAAGACAAAAATCATGCTTGGCGCCATCTCCACCTCCTGATGACTATCTCACACCGACCCACGGTGGCCCTATGCAACATCGCGACCGCTGCACTACGACCAAGATG
The DNA here is from genome assembly GCF_000520115.1 of Aphanomyces invadans. Taxonomy (NCBI): domain Eukaryota; phylum Oomycota; class Saprolegniomycetes; order Saprolegniales; family Verrucalvaceae; genus Aphanomyces; species Aphanomyces invadans. The sequence continues at coordinate 2,844,910 of NW_008580147.1, forward strand.
AAACCCATGAAACTCCCGTATGAGCAAGATCTATGGCGTCCTCCCGTCTGGCGGTCCGACACGGGCCACGCCACATCTCGAAACGCTCTAGTCAGATGCCTCAGCCTCGTCGTTCTTGCTGCCTCGCCAGGTACTCGTGTGCAGGGGCATGTCCAAACAGCTAGGAAGGGTACCCACCGCCGGCGCCGCCTCTCGCCGCGGTAGCAGCCATGCATCACCGAGCGATGTTGGGTTTCAAATCGAGCCAATCAAAACGCACCAAACCTTGGCGGTTCGAAAATCGATATATTTGTTCGATATGGAAACGCCCCAAGATCTCACTCATGGCCCACTTCTCGATTGACCCGCGAACTCCATGACGACCACTTCCTTAGCGTCAACGTCGGCGACGCCAGCCAACATCCGCTCTGGCATGAGCGTACAAGACCTGAAGATGCTCACGGCTCAGCGGGAGTACCGCATCATGATGGAGCAGTACACATCGACAGTCGGCGATGCGTCCCAACTCGCGTCGTCGCCACGCAGCAATCGAAGCTTGAGTTTGTCGCTGTCCGACACGAGCAGCACTGGCAGCGCCAACAGTCCCATTTCAAGCCCCGTCATGTCCCCGCAACGACACCAAGCCCCGTTCCACCCTCCGCCCCCTCCACCCATGCACCTCGCATCGTCCCACAAGTTCAACCAGCACAGCCATCACCATTACCACCATCAAGGCTCAGCGTATTCCCGTCACGGAAGCCCTGTGGAAAAGCGTGTGCTCGTCACATGTGGAGGGCAAATGGTGTCGGTCATGGAAGGCGTGCGCAACGTCCCTGACGACATGTGCTTTGTTGGCGGCAGCCCGACGATTTGACGAGGTCCGTGTTGGCGCGCGTCCTCGCTGCCTTCGTTTCACTGGATCGTTTTCGTGTGTTCACCCTTTGTCATTGATTGTAATATAACTCAAACACGCCGTTCGTCACACGCCACGACATGCTGGAGACTCTGGACGACGTCGGCTTCGGTCGAGTGCTCGACGTTGGACGATGGTCTGGCCGTGATGCGAAGGACATCCGGCAAGAGGACAATCGGGAGGGCCTGCCGTCGGCTTGCATTCGACCGTATGACACTGGCACGGGACGCCGGGTACCGGCGTATCGGAGAACTCCCTGCCCACGGTGTGTAGACCCCGTCACTCTTGTCGCATGCTTCAAAGAGCTACAGCATCATCATGCATTCGATGTAATGTGTGGAGCACTCGACTACCTGGGCCATGAGGTGCCAGAATCGCTTCCAAATGGCCACGGCAGCTTCCTCGGTAGCGTTGCCGCGCATCGCTTGAAAGCCCGCGTACCCATCCACTAGGCACTTGAGGCAACCACATCCAGCAGCTTGACATGTTCGCAAGAAATGCGTCGGAGGCAAGTCACGCCCGAGCGCTTCGAGGGTTCCCACGAAGAACGGTCGGACGGTGGGCCACATCGAGTTCATTTCGTGGAGGCCGTTCGATATCGAGTTCAGGTCGCCGTCCGCGTCCCATGCCATTTCGGCGAGCCCGTACTCCTTGGCGACGACCAAAAAGTCGTCTGGAGCAATCGTATCGCTGCCCGTACGCCGCAACGTGTCGCTGAACAGCTGCAGCACGTCCGAATCATCGCGCGACTTGTCGATGCTAAGCACAATGCGGCGGAATTCCTCGTAGCTGAGCTGGCCGTCGCCGTTGTTGTCGCCGGCCCGGAACGCGTCCCGCAGGTGCTTGTCTCGTCGGAGTTGTTCCTCGTTCCATTCTCCGACGACCCAGGCAAGCAAAACATCGACGTTTACGATCGTGTTGTCCACGGCGTCGGGGCTGGACGAACTCGTCGCAGTGCATCCTCCCTGCGTGATCTTGTCGCAGAACGCGGCGACGTGTACGCGGCGCATGCTTCGAAAGCAGTATTGGACTACCTCCAGCGCCCGATCGAGTGGCATCAACCATTCGTCCTTGTCGGGGATGTTGAGCCGAGTCGGTCGAGCTTTTTTCAATGCCGACGCTGACGACGACGACGGCAGCGTCGTCGGTGGTATGATCGACCCGACACGCGCGTGGTTGGTCTGTCCGTTGATGCCAGGTACAAAGTACCCTTGGTCGCCCGCGTTGTCGAGGATCGATTCGTCCAGAATGACTTCGATGCATTGGAGAAACATGCCGAGCCACGACCCGGGCACTTCGTTGTATAAAAACTGGCAAAACAAGTCGACGCGGCGGTGCTGGTTGCGATACATGTCCAAGGCACACCCGAGCCCGATCAAGTGCATGTCGGCAATGGATGGAAGGCCGTAGCTGTGCAGAAGGGATTGGTACGCGATCTGGGCGAGGGAGTCGGCCCCTTTGGTTGCAACAACACCTGAAGCGCTGTGCAGACTGCCTGCCTTCTTCATCCGCACAATCTTCTCCGCATACGTGTCGGCAATCGTCCTTAAAATGGTACCGAGCGGCTTCTTGCAGCACATGGCGAGCTGATCCACGTTAATCTTCCACGACGTGACGAGCGACGCCAGCGCGTGCGGGACGTTGGCACTGTCCACCTTGATAACTTTCTTTCCCTTGGCCCGCTTCGTGAGACTAGTCAGCGTCACCGGTTGTTTACGCGTTTGCAGGGCAGAATTGGCTGCGCGGTTGCCGTCGACGCTCTACAGGGTGGTCAGAACCTCGACATGTTTCGACGAAACAAAATCCACACACCTCGTTGGACTCGACGGCAAAATTCACGTCGGTCTGGCACGCCACATTCGCCATGCCAGCTTTGACAACTGCGTCCTTGTTGCGCTCGTCGTCGGACAGGTCGTCGTCGTCTTCGTCATCCGATCGGGTGCTGTTCGGGTCGTTCATGCCCCTGGCATGGCGCTGAGCGACTTGGTGGATCGAACTCAGTTTGTCTTGGGTGCTGGCGGTCTACCACGCGAGAAGTGAGTTGAGATGGACACGTATGGGGGGACGCTACTGAAAACGCCGCGCGCTCTTCGTCCGTCATGTCTTCGTCGCCAAGCTCTTGCGCCTTTTCCATGATCTTGGTGAGCACGCGATCCACCGTGTGCCGCCGCCCCGTCGCCTCCAATGTCGACACGACCTTGTGAATGACTTTGGCAAACCCTTTTGGCGTCTTTCCTGTCATCATGGCGTGCTCCAACAACGACGACGTGTCTTGTTCCGTCATGCCACTCACGATCTGCTCTTCGACAGACAGTTGCCGGGGAGGGACCGCAGTTGGAGAGACTTTCGCCTCTTCAATGAGCCCTTCGCCATTGACCGTCAACACACGATCGATCGCGGCGATCATGGTCGTTCGCCGCTCCTCCGACAGGTAGGGCGACGATCCATTGCTGGTGGTGGCCGCCGTCGTCGGCACGTCCAACGTGTGCACCAGGGACTGGATAATTGTGTTGCGTGTGGCGTCGTCAAGTTGATGCAGCACGTCGAGCGTGTGGGCTGCCGTCTCTGTCGTCATGGGATCGTGGTTGCTTGTGGGGGCGGCGCATCCACGCGGGTCCGTGTGCAACGTGATGCCAAACAATTCGCGGCAAACTCGAATGATCGTTTTCGCTTGCTTCGAGTCAGCAGGACTAGTTCAAATGGCAGTCCACCAGACATGACTCGGTCGACGGGGTCGGTGTACCTGGCGTCGTCGTCGGGCACAGACGCCCGCATGGATTCCATGACGGCGTATAGAACTTTGGACCGCGTTTCGGTCGACATGTGGGCCACTTGCTCGTTAAAGTGTGCCATGACAAACGTCGTGTCGTGCAGCACCGTTTGAAGTTGTTGCTTCTCGGTTGGTGACAACCGAAGCAAGAGGTCCGCCAGGGCCGCTTTCGACGTTCCAAAATCGTCGTGGAGAAGCGTCGCGAGCAAGATCTTGCGCTGCGCCGGGTGCAACGACCGGCATTTTTCCAACAAGTGCTCGCAAAAGTCGATCGCGACGGACGACCAGTTGCGCAACAACGAACACACGTCGTCAAACAATCGGCGTTGTTCCTACCACAAACGATCGCACAACAAAGTTCGACAGCCGACGTGTGCGCACCGACGGAGTATACGGCTTGGGAAACGAGTCTGGCGATGTGAGAAGTGCGTGGAGGTGGTCCGGGGTTAAGGCGCGGTCTAGTCCTGTCCATTGCGCCTCCAGCTTGGCGTGCGTTGCGCCATTGACAAAGTCTGCGAGCTGTTCCAACTGCTCCGTGCGGATGACTTTGGCCAGGTCGCAGATAAAACCGTACTCGTACTTGTTGCCGAGCATGGCTGCTAGGAACCCCGTGCGATGGGCGTCACACGACATGGCGTACAAATGGACAAGGCATGGAATGCATTCGTGGACGCGGTCGACGGTGTCTCGAATGGCAAATCGATCTTTCTCGTCGCGATTCAAGATCATCTGAAGCACTCGTGCCTCGCCGTCGGGTCTGGACGAATCGAGGTCAATCATGATCGCGTAAACAGGTCTCAAGCCATACCCGAGGCCTTGAAATGCCGATAGCGCACGGTTTTCCTCGTCGAGGTCGTCCAGCAAGCTCGATACGACGAGGGCCCTCGAGTGCATGTCCAGCGCTTCCGCGAGCTTGAGCAAGCGTCTACACACGTCCGACATGTGCGCTTTGCCAAGATGTGCGCCGCCGTTGGCCACAGACGCAACCAACTTCATGCCGATTTGCTGGCGCACTTCGTCACTAAACCGTAGGAGGCCAGCTTCCAACAGATCGGCCGAGCAAAGTTCAATCACGCGGCGCTTGTCTTGGTCCAACAAGGCCTACACATCCCCACAGGTGGTTGAAAGGCCCATTCATCATATCACACAGTCGGCAGGTGTTGGATACGTCAGCGACGGAGGCTGGTTCGCCACGCGATGCGAAAGCACAGGTCACACGAGTGAAGCATGCATTCATGTACCGTGGAGCGCCTTGCGCCGCCCAAATGCACGCTGATCGCGTGGTCGTGTTCGAGTTCGCGCAACTGAACAAAGAAGGGTTTTCGATGGTAGAAAGAGCGCACAATGTCGACGCTGGACCTTTCATTGATGCGCGGCGTCGACGCGTGGAATCCAATATCGTCGGTGAAGGACGACTCACAGCTAGAATCGCCGTACAGACCGTACTCTAGACGAGAAAACATAAAGGATCCACCGATTTGAAAAGCAGCTCATGACGCACCGAGTCCCACCACGATCTTCTGGAGCAGCGACCGGTAGTTGCCAAGAATTCCAGGGATCTTGAACAGTGCCGCACAACATGCAGCAGTCTCGAGGACGTTGGGCCGGCCGGTGTTGGCGGTAAAGTTGGCGAGTTGATCAAGCTTGTACTCGGTGAAGAGTGCGTACGACGTGAAACGATGCTTCTCTGCCTCGTAGTTCTGAATCCACTTTTCAATTTCGTCGTCTGCGCACAGGTACGCTTGGGACCTGGCGATAGCTTCGGGGGTCGCATCGATTGCAGGTAGGACAGTCGACCGCAATGACAATGGCGACAGGAGGGTGTCGTTGGTCGTCATGGGGCGCGGGCTCTCTTGTTTCCGTGGGGAGGACGATCCGTCATCCTTGAGCATGCCACCCAGCAGAACGTGGTCGATCTGTTGCTTGATGGAGTTTAAGCGCTGGTCCAACGTGTCTGCGGCAATACTCGTGCGAATAATCGGGTGGAGCGAGCCCGCGGGGGGATTCGCATAGTCCAGTGCACCACCCACAATTGGTTTCCTGCAGGGATAGTGACAATGATGCAGAGCTGTACAACGTGTGATGCGAAGACGTACGACTCGACTCGACTGCGGCGTTTCGGGTTGAAGACACTGAACGAAGAGACGCCATTCAGCTCAAATCCAGAATGATTTGAGCTCGTGCAGGGTTCTCACCTCGTAGTATTCTCTTGGTTGTCCCTTGGGATGAGCTCTACCGATAGCAGCGGTGATGGCGCGTATCACGTGCGGCGACATGTACCTCGAAGTGGCACGGTGGGAGGGAACGGATACACTTCCGCTGCAGATTTCTCACGAAGCTTCCTTGGTGACGGATTCTTCGGCATGGCCGCTGTGCGCTTTGGTGACCGCTGCATCGATTCCATTCCCTTCGTGGCGCCAATTGGCGATAATAATAGGATTGACACCGCAAGCGTTTCCAGCTCCTTGATATGCCATCGATCGGGCTATTGCCGCGAACTCCTCTTTATCGATCCCGTTGCAGAGTACACCGACATGGACGAATGGACTTTGCCCCCACCACATGGACGCGCTTCCACCTTTTGCGCGCGAGATCTGACGGAGAGTGTGTCCATGCGGGAGATTCAAATTTCAAATAAACCGTAACGTGATTTTTTTCGACTGCACGAAGTATACTTTGTTCAAATATAGATTGGTAAATTAATACCCAGTTACAACAAAACTGCATGTTGCTGATGACAGAGCACGCGATGGACCACGCAGCAATCAGCTTGGAGCTCCTTCGGGAAGACAATGCCGAGCTAGAGAAGCGGCTGGAAGAGATGGAAGAAGAAAAGCAGAACATGCAGAAGAAGCACGAGGAGCTCGAGCGAAAGTCCAAGCACCTGAACGATGTGAACCAGTTGCTTCAGAAACGGCTTCACGACAGCACGTCGAACAAGGAGCAAGTGCCGCCAACGCCGAACGCAGGACCGTCAAATGCACTCGTACAACTCAATGACCCTGCACTTGACAAAGAGAAAGCTCAGATCAAGACGGAGAATGACCAACTTCGACAGGAGAACGAAAAGTTGGCGAAGCAGGTTGTCCACTTGCGCCACGACCTCGAGCGTCTGTACAAACGACAAAAAAACGCCACCGTCGCTACGTCGAACGGTGACGTAGACGATGAAGTCGCCCAGCTTCTCGACGACCAAAGCACTCTGGACAAGAAGCAGGAGATCATTGCCGACCTCTTGCAACAATGCGCGTCCAAAATGGAAGAACACCGTGCTTCCAAGCGTCGGCGGTTGACTGAATCCTTGATGGCGCAGGAGCAAATGGTCAAGGATGCGATTCGTCAATTCCAAGATGAAATCGTCGCGCACCAAGAATTCGATCGTTTGGAACAGCACGTGTTTCAAAGTCAATCCCGCGATGCCGCGGCAGCAACGTTGCAACGAGAAGAAGAGTTGGTCCAGTGGCAAAAGCAATGCGAGCAACTGCAGCAGGACAACCATCGTGAGCGTACCAACGCTGAATCGCTGCGGGATGCCTTGCAAAAAGAGGCGCTTCGCTTCGATGCAGCATCGAGGGAGCTCGAGGGACTCAAAAACGAGTTGGCGCAGCACACCGAGATGGCGACGCTGGTCGAAAAACAGACAGCAAACATCCACGAATTGGAAACGCAACGGGAGCAACTTCGAGAACGTCTCGCGGCCAAGGAGCAGTACCTTCTCGCCCAGAAGGAAGACACATTGACCGTGCTCAAGAACAAGGCCGACGAACGATCGCAATGGAAGACTCGCGAAGCGAACTTGACGGAACAAATCCACGACCTCGAGCGCACGGTGGCGGAGTTGACCGCCCAGCTGAACGCGTCCGCGGCAAGTCACACGACTGCGGACCATGAGCGGTCCCGCCATCTCGTCAGCCAACTCAACGAGGCACAGGCGGCGCGAGAGGCCGCCGAAAGCGCACGAGATGACCTGATGGAGAACCTGCAGAAAGAGATCGACCGGAGGCGATCCCTGGACGCTCAACTGGGCACAGTTCTAGCTCAACGTGACTCGCTGTCGGATGAGTTGCTCCAAGTGATGCGTAGTCGACAGACCCTCCAAGACCAACTCGACCGTCAGTCGGAGCAATGCGAGCAGCGAATTCAAGATGAAACGGAGCGAAGGATTGCCTCCCAGGGACGAGAACGCCGGCCGGCACCACGCGAGCTTATCCCCGTCGCGATGCCAGACTTGGATTCTGCCACGTCCCAGGAACTCCAAGCATTTTTCGTGGCATACTATGAGTGCGCCGAGACCAAACATCGCGCGTTGCTGGCCGAGCGAGACGCATTGCTCGCGGACACCCACACAGTTGCAGCGCACCACGCGACAACAGCACCGTCCCATTCGACCTGACCATCGCGCGCGTGTACACAAATAGAAGAGCGATGACACATGTCGTCTTCAGAGTCGAGTCGTTTTGGATTTACTCGACAGATATCTACTCGGTGAGGGTGATGCTGTCCAGAGCAAGGGCGGGCAAGTCGCCATCGAGTACATGCAGCATTGTTTCGACCCACAATGGCGCCGATGGTTGCACAGGGGCTGCCATTGGCAGCGGTACCGCCGACGGGATGAACGGAAGGGGTGGCTTGACAACGGCACGCGACGCTTCTTGGAGTGCTGCGGCTGCCGTGGCCGAGTGGAACCCATGCAGATCCATCCATGTGCGGGCGGCGTCACAGCCGCAAATGGCGATGACTTCGTGGAGTTTGGCCAAGCACAGCGCATCGAGGAGGGTCGAGAGTTGCAGAATCGACTCGGACTCGACGGGGAAGAGCAGCTAGTGAAAGTTACGCACTGCTCAGGTTGCTATCGATCGTACTTTGACTTCGTGCATGATGCGGTAGTATGTCGAGAACGCTTCCAACGTGGACGGGGCGAACCCGTTCATGGACATACGCGGAAAGTGCGCATCCTTGACCTTGGGCAGCAACATCTACGTCAAGATCAGCAACGGGCCGAGTCATGGGAGCAACTTGGCGGACCTGCAGCACCAAAGTGTGCGTGCCGAGCTCGACATAATCGTCGGGATACCATGCCCGCATCGTGTTGGCAAGCCGCAGGGCCTTCATGAACCCGCCTTTTTCGTGCTCGGCCACGATAAGGTGGTGCAGCTAGCAGAGTCAAGATGAACGCAGCATGGGATCGGCTGCGGTCGTACTTGGTTTCGAGACGGGACATTGTGCGCCGTATCGGCAGTTTCGGATCCCAAGAGTTGGGTGAGGGTGTCGCGTCCGAGCACTGTGCAGTGGAAGGTCCGCGGCGTGGCTCCGCGGCGATTCATCCGCATCATACGGTCCAACTTGGAGAACTCGGAGGCGTCAGTGGCAGACGACGCGTCGGTCGATTCAACAACAAACCCGCTTTGCATCATCTCCTGGACTAGCTGCTGCCACTTGGCGCTCAGAAAGACCTAGCCAGACACCGTGTTTTTCGTCGAAGACGACAAAAAATGTACCAGCAGCGGAAGCAACGAAATGCCTGCAGGACTCAGCACGAGGCGAATCAGCGCGTTGCGCGGCACATTCGTGGCCAAACGATCCAAATGCGGTAAAATGAACTTGGCTTCGCTCAGCGGATCGTTGACGGCGCTGATGTTGGCGGCGCTGAGCAGCTTGAGGACGCATTCCTTCACGTAAAGCGGTGACACTTCGGCCAGCACGACGAGGACCTGTGGACCGCCGCATGATTCTTTGACTTTGCCATGGAAGCACTCACCGGGCACGCCTCGGTGGCGAGCGCGAGCTGGTCGACACACAGCTTCGCGGATGCGTCTTCAGCTTTGAACATTGGACTAGGTTGAAATATCATGCATTGACAGAGCAAGCCGACAGAGCACACGGTAAAATACACACTTGTGGATCCAATACAGGGACCGAATGACGGCGAGGGAGTGCGCGCGAATCAAATCTGGACGAGGCAGCATGTACCGCAGCGCCGCTTGGCGCACCATCGGGTCAACGTCCTCCAGGCATAGATGGGGCACATGTCGAGCCAACGCGGCGCGGGTGCGCGGGCCGCAGACACTCAGCGCCAACTCTGTCGTGACCTGGGCACGAATTCGTTGCAAAACAAGTCAAAGCAACCAAAGACAACGCACACACACCAGATCGAGACCGTTGTCCTTGTCCGAGAGCAAGTCGAGCGCGTTGACGAGGGTGCCCTCAAACATGTTGGACGTGATCGCCCCCGCCCCCAGTTGAATCACTTGAAGCGATAGCTGCACGACGGCAATCGCATCGGACGCATCGATGCGGGTCGACATGGCATACAGGAGCTCGGTGAGAGATTCCAACCGGTCCACCGCAATCACGCCACGACTGGCGCACGCGTCCAGCTCGAGCTGCACATGGTGAGGTCCATCTAAATCCATGGCGTTTGCAATGCACGTACGCCAATGGAATGGAGAAGGGCGGCGAGGGCTGAGCGGTGCTCGTGGACGAATGGACCAAAATTGAGGCAGATTTCGTGCCACAACATGTCAGCGGGCCCGGTGCGCAACCTAATGGGACGGTAAAGACCACCAACGGGAACCCAAACCAAACTTGGCCACAATGACGGAGAATGCGTCCGAGATCGCTCGGCTCGTCTCGGCCGACATGACGGCGTTTTCGAGCCCAAACGCCGAGTTTTGAAGACCTAGTCGAGGCGCATGATCCGCACCAGTCAAGGACGACGCTCGCGCACCCAGTGCGATGAGGACAGCTTCCACGAGCGCCCGGCGCGTCTTGTGGTTGTGCGCCACCTCGGGCAGCAACAGCGTCGGGAGCCACTGGTATACTTGAACATGCCCCATCGAGTAATGCCGGTGCAAGATCAGCGCCAGGATTTCCGTGAACCGCTCCGTTTCGATGTACCTGCGTCACGTTTCCATTGGCAACGACTCGTTCCATGGCACGCACCCATGTCGAATGGCTTGGATGACAGTCAAAAACACATTGCGACCGAGCAATGGCGGCGGGACTCGGTCGATGTTGAGGTAGTAGAGCCGACATGCTTCTCGGACAAGATTCACAATTTCTTGATCGCGCTGGTTGCCAGACACCCCCTGCAGCGGAAGGAGCGCCAGCTGCGCCCTACGCCAGTCTGTCACGCTGTGGCACATTTTGCCACAGTACCGTGCAAAGGGCAGGACGAGGTCGGTCCACACGGCCGGCGCGAACACGTGGGCCGTGCGGCCGATCAGGGCAACCATGCCGTACTCGTTGGTGTCGAGCGCAAACTGGACAATGCCGACGCAGTCTGGGTAGTTTAACAGAATGCTTTCCATCGCGTGGAGGTATGCGTCAGGTAGAACGGCGCGATTCGCTTCATTCGGATGCCTGGCGTCGTCGCGGTCATGCTCGTGTGGACCGGCCAAGACGGACGTACAGTTTGTACGTGTGCAAACACGCGTGAAAGAGCTGCGTCAGTCTCGCCTCATGCACGTCGGCATTGAATGCCCATTCGCGGCTTGAGCGATGGTTCATCAGCGCTTCGTACAGCGACTCCCTGAGGTCACGCGACCAGAAACTCAAGGGTTAGCGCAGTCGTCCTTGCAATTCCCATGTAGGTGGCGCAAGGATAACACATCAGTTTTCAGCACCATGGCCCAAGTCATGCAGACCGCGTGAGATTTGAGGCAGATTTGGATGACAAACTTACATGACGGCGGTGCAATAGAGCGCCTTGGCAGCAGCATGTTCCGTGGATGTTGCAACGACTTTGGACATGAGGTTCTCCATCGCGGCGGACGAGGCCAGCACTCCCATGGACCAGAGGGGAGAGAGCGCCAGCACATCCCTCGCGACTCGGCTGAGAGCGATCACCGGCGCATACGACGTGTCGAAGCGAGCGATGCGTTGGAGGAGCACGATGGCGACATCGCGCACAATCGAGTCCGTCGAGACGGACGAGATCGTTTGAGCCAGGTGCGCCAGCTGGAACGTCAAGACACACCCCGGTGAAAAAGATTGCGAGGGAGAAGGGGAGTATGAATGAGCCCATGGACCCGCTGCAAGAAACTCCCACAACTCCAAGAGACTCTCGAGCGTCGCGATCGCATCAACACGGGTGCCGGAATGGATGTTGTCGCCGTACGCAACGAGCTCAAGGGAATGAACTCCAGTCGTTGCCAGGTACAGACTGAGCGAGTTGACACTCGGGTCGTGCATCGTGTCGATGAGGAACGGGTCGAGCAACGCCGTGAACTTGGGTTTTGTTCGGAGGATCTCAAAGATGGCCTGAGCGTGACGAAAGAGTTCTCTGGGACACGGGTCACGGGTTTCATGGTAGAGGGCGAAGTCGCATACCTCGCGGCGTAGAGATCCGTGGATGGGTCGCGAATCCGTTGCACGGGGTACGTATCGAAGATGATCTCGAGAGCTTGGCGGGTGTTGCGCTGCATGATCACAACTAGGAGATTCATCCGTCAAATATGCACGAAGGGTGGAAGTGCATGTTGCTGGAACGTACTATTCGATCCAGTCTGCGCAAAGTCAGCCGCCAAGCTGAACCAGAAATCAAACAGGTCGGAGGCGGCATCCCTATTCACATCTGCACTGAGATCTACCGAGCATTCCAGTCCAGCAGCATCCATACGATTGCTCATAATCCACCGTCGATTGCAGCCGCGCCTGCAATGATGCCCACGTGGTTGCCATGACGAGAACGAGAAGTGCCGTCCTGCGCCGACAACGTGCGTGATCTTCGCGTCCGTGGATGTTGGGTGGATTCAATGAGCTTTAACGCGATTCTCACATGTACATAGCTTAAACAATCACTCCTGGCACATCACTCTGTGGCGGTAAACGTAAAACGCATGTGGAGGATCAACCAATCAACGACGTGCATGCTCAAGAATTAATCGAGTGAAGATGGCCGCGGCGCGGCGGTGGACGTCGCTTGTGTTCACGGGACAAGGCAGCCAACGCGTGGGAATGCTGCAAGATCTTCTAGACCAATGGCCTCAACATGTCGCCCCTCTTCTCGATGAAGCTGAAGCAGTCATGAAGCGAAACCTCAAGAACCTGATGCTGCAAGGTCCTCAAGAAACCCTCACCGACACGTCTATCGCACAACCTGCGATTTTAACCCACTCGACTGCAGTGCTGCGTATCCTTCAGGTTTGGCGCCATCGAGGTGTTCGTGCCTGATAGTTGGACTATGTCTAGCACGAAGCAGACTTTGACGTGGCGTCGGAGGTCCACCGTGTGCTTGGACATTCGCTTGGGCAATTTACGGCGCTGGTCGCTGCCGAAGCGCTCTCGTTTCGTGATGCAATTGACTTGGTGGTGCGTGCTTTCGATAGTGGACATCCATTTTCATGTTACTCGTTCCTCCATACACACAGCACTTTCGAGGAACGGCGATGAAAGACGCCATGGCCGGGTCGGACAAGGGTGCGATGGCCGCGCTATTTCCTGTCGACCCAGCCGTTGCCAACGATATTTGCAAGTCGGTGCAAGAGTCCACGGGTCTGGTCTGCTCGGTGGCCAACTACAACTCATCGAAGCAGGTACTTTACATGCTTCTTGCCATCGATAGTCCTACTGCTCGTTAGACTGTCATCAGCGGTCACGATGAAGCGGTGGAGGCGGCGGTGGCCCTCGCCAAGTCACGCAAAGTTCGCCGCGCCGTCATGCTGGACGTGAGCGCTCCGTTCCACTGCTCTCTCATGCAACCTGCAGCCGACGCCCTCGCAACGCGTCTGTGTGGAATCTCCTTCCAAAGACCCATTGTGCCTGTGATATGCAACGTGACTGCGAAAGCGATGGATCCTGCGGAATTGCGATCGGCATTGGTGGACCAGGTGACGCAGCCGGTTCGGTGGAGCGACTCTGTCGACTTCTGCATTCAACGAGATACTCAGGGAAGCGACAAGGTGGAGTTCCTTGAACTCGGGTTTGGTGGCGTGCTCACGGGGCTGATACAGCAGCACGCACCAACCTCTGCGTCCTGCACGTACGTATTTGCATGATCAACACGCGAGCCGCCGTTGGATATGACGTACATGTAGACCCCTGGGAACAGCCGACGACGTGCGCAAATGGATTGCGGCGAGGAACGCGGCAGCATGAAGATGGTGGCGATGACGACATGATCCAAGTGGGTGGAAAGAGAGTCGATTAACATGGAATATGACATCGTCTTCTTGAGCGAGGAATTACTCTTCCAATGTTGGGCGTTCGCCGATTTCACCCTTCACGAACACAAACGGGCCGTTGATCGTGTTTTGTCGGGAAATCAGCACGACGTCTTCCGAGCGCATGCGCTTGACGGCTTCGCGGCGACCGTACTCTTCGAAATCGGTGTCGGGAGCGTTGGCAAGTCCGAGCCAGAGGACCAAGGGCCCGCCCACGATGCCCATGTAAGTAGACCATTCGAATCCCTTTTTCTGCCACACGTGAGTGCCCTAACAAGTAGCATGTGAGATCGACGATTTCGTCAAACGAACAACAATCATACGTTGTTAGTCAGCATGGCCGTCTCGGCTTGGTGATGAGCAGCCGCATGAGCTTCGCTCGCGTGGTGTTGCGCATGGCTGTGCGTGGCAAATCGCCGCACAGCGCTGGTGACTCGTCCGCGGACCATGACACTACTGTGGAAAAGCACTGGGAGCCACGAACAAGTGTAGCGGAGGGATGGTTTTTCATTTAATCTTATGATTTATTACTTCATATTTGTATATATGTTAGGATTTGATATTAAAATTTGCCTGACTGCACTCACATGAATTGGCCAATCCCGTGACGACGTCGGCAGAATAACCGTATCCGGATAATACTATGCGTTGATCTGTCACTTTGCAGGAATTCGAACGCCATCATGGCCGCCGACGCCTCGGCGACTCTGACGTTCCTCACAGTAAACGACGTGTATGATGTAGTGCCGAATGAGCAAGGACGTGGAGGTAGTCTTTGTGGTTTGTAAGTGATGTGTCTCTAATGGCTGCGTTGGACAGGAATGGCGGAACTGGCAACGCTCCTTCAAGCAGAAAGGAGCATCATCCCGCCGACACACCACACAATAACAACGATCAACGGTGACTTCCTGTCAGCATCACAAGCAGGCGAGCACTACAAAGGGTGCGCATGGATGTTTCCTCTCCTGCACAGCGATTGATGCTAGCTGTTTGTAGTGCACACATGATTGACATTCTAAACCGCATGGACATCGATTATGCCGTCTACGGTAAATCAAGTCGCTGCACCAGCAGCAGGTCAGCACTTTTATTTGTAGGAAATCACGAGTTTGACTTTGGTTCGGACGTTCTTGTCCAGCGCGTGGCCGAATCCAACTTCCAGTGGTTTGGATCGAACGTCCGCGACAAGGTGACTGGAAATGTCCTCGGGAATGGCTTGGATACGGTCCTTTTCCCCGTCGGATCAACGTCCCAAGGTGAGTCGTGCACTGGAAGGACAACATGTTGAAACGACCGTCCCAATAGGTGGCGTGATTCAAGTGGGGATGTTTGGGATTTGCACCCCCGAGACACCACACCTATCGTTTCCGGGGGACAAGGTGGAATTCCTTGAGATTGTCGACACCTCTAAGGTGTGTCAAAGTGGATGCGTGTTTCTGAGCAACTCTGACGCAGAGTTTTGTAGCGATGTGTGGACGAATTAAAGGCCCGCGGTGCCGACGTCATCATCGCGCTGACGCATGTTAGCATTGCCCACGACAAGCTGTTGGCGAAGCGGGTGCCTGGCATTGACGTCATTCTTGGCGGCCACGACCATGACCCGTTTACGCTGTATCAAGGTAAAACGTTTATCCACAAGTCGGGCCAGAATGCGTACTGGCTGGGGCGCGTCGACTTTGTCATTCGAAAGCGCGGCGACAAGGTCACTGTGTCGCCCGGGTGGAAAATGCTTGTAAACCAGCATGTTACACCCGAGGCAGGGATTGAAGCGCTGGTACGACACATAGAAAATTTACACAGGAGCGAATTGTGCAAACTCAGCAACAATGGGCTTAGGTTCACAAGTACATGGCACCGTTCTTGACGGCTGACCGACTGGAGGCGGGCGCGAGGCAACTGGCTGTGCTGAGTCATCCACTGATCACGAAAACGTCGGTAATGCGAGGAGAAGAGAGCAACTTTGGCAACTTGGTGGCGGATGCTATTCGCCAAGAACTGGGCGCGCAGTTTGGTCTTCTCAACGGTGGTTTTGTTCGAGGCGACACAGGTATATTCTTGAGCACTTGAATATCGATGGCAACTGACTACAGTGTTGCGACTCAGTCCACGAAGCAAAGACGCAGTTGACTGTGGGCATGGTCCTCAAAGAAATGCCGTTTCCCCGCCCTGCTGTGCTGCTTCGTATCCAAGGAAGAGATCTCAAGGAGGCGGTTGAACAACATCTGCGGCACTATCCGTTACTCGCAGGGTCGTTTCCTCACGTGTCGGGGATGCGAGTGACTTACGATCGAACTCGAGAAACCCCTGAGGTGTGTTCATGTCGTAGCATCATGAAATGCTTGCACATGTGGTTAAGCATGTTCGCCATAGATCACGTCGTTCCAAGACGCCTCAGGAAACGACATCAACTTGGATGAACTCGTCACTGTGGCGACGACCAAGTTCATTGCGGGCGGCGGAGATGGGTGTGTGGCGTGGAAGAAGGCAACTTTGATAGCCACAGACGATACTATCGCCCAAGTGGCAATTCGCTTCCTCGAGAAGTTGCGCTTGATCTCGTATCCCGAGAAGGAAGGCCGCGTCAAGATTGTCGAATAAGCGGCGAATTGTCAAAACATAGAGTTACAGAGGTTCCATGGAGATATAATGTTATGGGGTCTTTTTTGAAATAGCGCGCGAAAACCCCTCATTTCCAAACCTACCACGGGCCACGTACAAAGCCGTCATGCGAGCGCCACCGACGCCATGGTACTTGGATAGTAAGATTTGCCCGGATGACCCAGATACCATCGTTCATGAAGATGGAACAACAAGTCGATGGGTTATGGACATGGAATTGCTCATTTTCGAGGACATCAGCGATTTTGCAAGGTCTGGGGCCGTGTTCAAGGCGAGACCATCAAGTTTGCTCAACGGTGTAAGAGGCGCCACCACAGAAGACAAGCCCCTGCGTGCAACGGTGATGCACAAACGAGTCTCAAGCCCCCGACGTCGCCACGAGAATCGACCATTGCGCCTTTGCGATAAGTGGAGAGTATTTCATTCGACGAGGCGCAGGAGAACGCTTGCAACGAAAAGTAAACCATACAGCCTGGTTATCCCGTTCATGTCGATCATGGTACTAGTTCATGCACGAAAGCACCTGCTAACCAGCTGTAGACACTCTTATCGTTACCAAGGCAGCCTCACGACTTCGAACTTCAACGAGCATAATCAATCGCAGATTCAATGTCTCGCTTGTGTTTGTATTGTGTGCCAGCAGGGGCTTTGTCTTGAATGCAAACGCGACCTTCGAACAGAGGCTCGATAAATTGACAGGACTTGGTACAATTATCGACCAAGTACCTACATCGAAGGGTCAAATGGAAAATCAAGTCACACTGAACACCAAGTCACACGACTGCAAAAGTACAACCAACGTCACAAGTAAATCTCAGCATACTCCAATACTACAGATTCTGCGCGACGTGTACGCCTCCAGTCTGAGGTAACTGATCAAAGCAACCGCAGGACGTGGTCATTCAAGCACAGCTCTCACTTGACCCTCCGCCGTGGCGGTTTGTTGGTGGGGCGTCCATCTTGAGAGATCTTTCAGTCGTCGTCGACTGTCGTACACGCCAGCACCAGTGCAAACTAGCTCTACAAGTGGAAGACGCGTCTCAGCGCTTGTACAATCCAGCAAGTTCACCGAAACGCACCCCATCGTCACAGTGGAGGCACTCAGTCGTGGTGAGAGCGTCTGGTGCAGTTGGTTGCGGCTGCGTGTCGTTCCTCTTCTTGCACCATGCGCGTATTTGACGGCCATGAAGGTACGTCCGTGTTGTTGCTTCGAATGCCACCCTTTGGGCACTTGATTCTCCATGCAGCATAGGTGCAGCGCTGGACGTTGGCCACGACAACTCTGTGACGGATGGAGCAGGTGGGGATACGCATGCGATTTGATTCCATTTGCGTTTTCACCGAGTCGACTGTGGACATCACCTTTATACTCTTCTACTTGACGCTGGAGTGAGACGTGGTCGTCCGAGAGTTCCATGTGTGCGTCCGTGGTTAGCGGCCTGTCGGGTCATCGAACCTCTCGCTTCACACGATTCTCCACTGCGGATGACGTGCTCGACGACAGCTCCAAAGTCGTCAACAGCACGCTTGCATTGCTGTCTGCAAGCGACAGCCCTGCCTTGCCGTGAGCATGCAGTCGATCGAGTTGAGGTCGAGTGCCTTGGCTGCGGTGCCACGACTTGGCTCAAGTGACACCGTGTGCCCATGCATCAACATGGGAGGACTGCGTGTTTCTCCATGCCAAAGCACGGATCGATCATGGAATTGTACTCGTTACTCCTCTGTGGATCGAATGATCTGGGCAAATACTTGATGGACGGTCGTTTCAAGCTTGGTCACGGCAGCGTTGTTGCTGAGCGTGTCGGCAATTTGGTGGTTGACTTGCGCTCGCAGCTTCATCAAGAGCTGGACGCACTCCTCGGCAATGTCACAGAATGCCACCGCCATCGCACCCAAAGCTGGTAACACGTCGATGAGAAAAGCTAGCACGTCCGTGCTGAGCAACTTGTCCGTTGTCTGGGATCTACCGATGCTTGCATGACGCGTCTCGACATTTCAACATTTTCAGTAGCACACCTGTCTGTGTCGTACACGAGTTTCACTTTGGCCACGACAGTCTTCAAGACTGCGATCGGCACTGCTTCTCGGTACTGGCGACACAACGCACTCGCGACGTGGCATCGAAACGACAGCTTGGCCAAGTCGTTGCAGCTCAACAAGTCTGGAAGCGACGGCACAAGGTCGACCATGGACGGGACGGCCGCCACCAACAACCCGATCAGTCCCTTTGCGTACCCCTACAACACAGAAACGTCATGACGGTACTTGCCCTTCATGAAATGCACCTGCGCATGAACGGCAAGCAACACGGACGGCGCTTGACGAAAAGCCGTGTCCAGCCATCGGTAAATGTGCCGACATTGGGGGTACGCTTCTTCCGCGTTGAGTCGGGCGACCACGTTGAGCAGCGCATGGACAAGAATAGCGTCTTGCACGAGGATGTACTGGCCAACGTCGACAGCGGTGGGGTGCAAGGCATCTTCCGTGTTGAGTTGGCGGAGATGCATGCTAGAGACTCGTCGAAACGTGGTCAGCAACGCCAAGAGCAACTTGAGCAATGGACCGTGCCGCCAAACACGTGGGTCACATCGCAGGATGGAGAACGGCTCCTAGGCAAACGACACGTTCGTGTCAATCGTGCCAAGCGATCGACAAACGTACTTCGAGGAGGTCCTGGTACGAGTAAATGGCGTCGGGACAGAGCGCATTCACCAAATGCAATTGCAAAGCGTCCGGCGTGGGATGGCTGCGCCACGTGCGAGAGATCACAGCTTCAATGAGACCACACACTTCAGGGAACTCGAGCGATACCGATGGCCGCGCTAGTTTGTCTCGGGGAGGGAGGAAGATTGTCGGCGTCGGATCCTCCTTGATGGGTCCCACCGCGACTGGCAGCGCTGACCGAGCAAGCCAGTCAAGCCACGGCACTACCTGGTCAACGGGGACGAGCTCAAGGTCGCAGAGGAGGTCTCGAACGGCGGGCATGTCCGACGGGGCAAGCTCCTTCTGCTGCTTTAGTTGGCCATACATTTGCTGGAGGGTCACATGCGACGGCCGCAAGATGACGCCAATCTCCGATGGCGCCCCCCCAGCGTGCATTTGGACTTGCAATACATGGGGCGATTCGTCCAAGACAAGTCGCGAGAGCACTGGGAAGACAAACTCAAACGCACCACCGACGTGGCTCTGGCTTGCGGCAGTGTGGTAGATGCGCGCGATGGGGACCGCGTGGAGGTCGTACTTGCGGCTCGAGGCGTCTTTGACATGACGTCGGTTAAAATGCAATGCGTACACGAGAAGGAGGGTTGCTCGCGCCCACGTGATCGAGTGGTTGCTGACGTCGTGTGCGGGACATGACGTTTGGAGCACCGCCTTGATGCCGTCGAGGACGAGCGCATGCCGCAGCGGCGGGATCGACGACTGTTGCGTCGTCATGTCGTACGCGCCGACGTGGTTTTCCACGAGTTCCACGACCAAATTGGGCAAAATCGGATGGATGGGCAGCGACGCTTTGTCGATCTATCGCAAAGTCCATCGAGATGCATGGGATTGCCGTGGAGCGCCGTACTTGGTGTTGCACGAGCCAGTCGTTCGGGTTGACCTTGTGCCGAACAAACGATCGTTCACACAGCAACGAATACGCGACGCGGAGAGTCCACTCCCGCAGAGGAGCCACCATCGTCGCATTGACGCTTCCTGTGGTGGCGTCTCCAGGCATGGCGAGCAGCTAGGGCATGACAGACAGCAGCTACGTTATGGCACCAGGCAGCAGGGAAAGGCACGAACCCCATGGACCAAAACAGGCTCGGTAAAGTCCAACTTCAGCACAAACTACAATCGATCCATCAGTACAACCATTTTTTGCCTGACGTAGGCATGTGTCGAACCTCGCCAAATACAGGAACGCGGTCTGCTTGCACCACAATGTGGCTATCGAGTACGGATCGGAGCAGGTCGATCACCATCCCAGGCTACATGTCGGGGAAGAAAGGATTTGACAGGATCCAGCTTACCTTGGTGTACAGCAGAAGCGCCATCATGAGAAAAAGCGACCCGGAGTTGGGCGCGTCCAGCTCGTAGAGAAGTCCAATGAGCTGCCGCGCCTCCTTGGTCAATTGGGTCGTGGCGGCATCGACGGGTTGCGACAGTTTACTCAAACACACCAACACGATCGTGGTAAACGCTAGCTGGACAAAGCGGGAGCTCCGCGGTCCGTCGCGGCGGTGGCGTCGTTGCTGGCACTCCTGGCCGATAACGCGGAAGAGCAGTGCCCCTTCGACGTCCGACACGACGAGTGACCCACGCCCAATTAGTCCACAGTACGCCTTCAACACGGTAAGAAGGTCGAGTGATTTGGGGGCTGCCAGTGCTTCCTGCAAGTCCAAGCGCAAGCGCCGAAGCATGTCCGAAGTCTTCGCACGAAAGGGTGTCGTCGGGTCTTGGGTCAGCGCTTCGCCCACAACAGCCCACAGGGTGGAATATTTGGTGCTTTGCATGACGCTGGTCAAAAAGACAGGCGTATCGCGAAGGTACAGATTCGTGATGTCCAGCGCAATCGCGGCAGCAAAAGCAAAGTCTCCCCCGAGGCATTGCCTTCGAACAGCATGGGCGGCGGGCACGGACATCGCAGCAATCGTGACGAGGATTAAGTGAGTTGAGTCAAAGGAGTCCATGTCTGAGTTCTGGCGCATGGTCAGGAGAATGTGATCGACGACGGATGTCATGGCGCTCGGGTCGTTCTGGACGATGCCGAGGAGAAGTATGCGGCCGATGGATGTTTCGAGCAGAAGTGACACCAGTGGAGGTAGTGGAAGCCAGTCACGGGAAAGAGCGTGGTTCAGGATGCATTGCAGCTCCAGCACGTGACTGTGGTTGGCAATGCCGCAAATCCATGGCAATGGTCGCTGGGAATTGTTCTCCCGTCTAGACTCAAGTGCCACGTACAGGGTTCCCAGCGTCCATTCAATGCGGTGAAGTGTGGCGCGCTCGTTTGTCGTGTCGGGGAAAATGGACGGATCGAAACACGTAGACCTCTGGATGATAGACTCCATGGACGTAATCTGACGGAAAGCGATCGCAAGCTCCTTGCCAAGTGTCGCATCAGGTTGATCATGCAGCAGATCTTGCAGAGTGACGCGAGAATCCGTTGGCACTTCAGAGGAAACTCGTGTATGCATTAACCGTGTAAAGAGCGGCAAGAGGGGCTGGACAGCATTCCTTCGGTCCTTTGCCTCAGCTGGTTGGTCTTGTCCTGCTAAGAGAACGAGAAGGGACTCGGCGGCGCTCATGACGACAGATCCGTCGATGGGCGGTGCGGAATTTCGGCTGTGACAACTTGCATTCACCAATCACAGCATGGCAATGTCTAGATAAATATTGTCCAAATATAATCTGAACAATGCTTCGAAAGTGGAATATCACGGCGTTGTGATACAACACACGATCGACTTTGCATCTCTCGGGTGGTCCCTCGACCGAGTGTCCCAACGCAGCCGTGGCTTGGACATCTCGACAAGCGACGGCAGCTGCTGCGACGATACTCGCATGACCATGCGAGTAACATAATAAACGCAAGTTTCGTGTTGGGGCGGTTTAGTGGCTCAAATACGGGGCTTGCTCGACGGCGGAAACGATCTTCATCGTGCTGTGCCCACTGCCGTGAGCGACTTCGTTTACCGTTAGGCGTGGACAAGGCACAACGACGAGAGACCTAAGTTGGACGAACATCCCAGAGTCGTTGTACTAAGGGCGGCTTCGATTCCACAGTGTTGAAATCCAACTAGTTCTCGTATATCGGGTACTTGTCGCGGAGCTGCCTGCTCATGGTTGTTGCCTTGCCGAGAGACCCAGCGCCTCACTAGTGAAATGAATTGTGGACGTTCAATATGGGCACAATAGAATAAAACGTTGAAAGAGAAACTTATGTATTGTATTGGGATTGATCCGTTTTGTATTTTATTTTTAAATAATACAAAAAGGTGCAATTCACAACATGGATCTTCCCAGGCATGCTCATTTCGAAAGTGCACACCGACTATGGCAAGGTGGATGTGGCGGTGGGGCTGCTGGTACTTGGCAGGACTAAGTGTGCACGTCAACGCTGCCGTCTCTGTTGGGGGCTCCATTCAATCCACCCTCGCCTCGTTCCACCGCCCATTCCTTGAGATTCTCACGCCTCTGAACGGTCAAGTCGTCGAGTCGTCGGAAGTCGACATCGAACTTGTCGTTCGCGACTACATCATGCCGAGTTCGTTCCGTACGTACAAGGTGTGCCTGGGAATCCATGAAAATACAGCTATATCGAGCGACGGTGCTTCGGTTGGGGTGGTGGAGTTTTGCTTCGATCAGACGAGCAGCAAGCAGTTCCACGTCCAGAACCTCTTGCCAGGTACGTCGTATACGGTCCGCGTCGTCCTCGTGGACAAAGGCACCGTCATCGCCGTGTCCATGCGAACGTTCCGCGTCGCGGCCATCGCGATCCAAGGCCACACAGAAAACGTCACCATCCTCACCGCGATGCAGTACGCGCTGTCGTACCAAAACAACTTGGATACGGACTCGGCAATGCGAATCTACGAGAGCATCTTGGCGGAGGCCCCAGGTCATGGCCACGCGCTGCATCTGCTCGGTCTTGCCAAGTATCAAAGGGGCGATACAATGGAGGCCATCGATTATATCGAGCAAGCGCTGCAGACAAATGCCACCCATGAAGAGTTCCACAACTCGCTCGGCCTTTGCCTCAAGGACATCGGTCGCACGGCGGAAGCTGCCACGCACTTCGAGACTGCGATGTCGCTGCGTCCGTCCTACATCGAGCCACGATTCAATCTGGCATCGATTTGGCAGAGCACAGGCGAGTACGACCTCGCGATTCCAGTGTTTCGGGCAATGGCGGACAAGGTCCACAGCCAAACGCTGGCGCTCGAGTACGCTGCCCAGTTCGACGTGTTTGTGCGGTTATGCGACATTTACCTTGCTTCGAAGCAACAGAACATGGCACTCGAGTGCCTCAACGAAGCACTAGTGCTGTGGCCGAACGATCCCACCTTCCTCAACGAGCGAGGCAACCTCTACTTGAACGTACGTGTGCTCGTTATGCGCACCTGTGCTCATTTGTGGGACGTCCATGGGGAATAGGCGGGCTATCTCGACTTGGCAGAGGCCGATTACAAGATCGCGGCCGACGCAGGCGTCCTCATCTCCATGGTAATCCATTCCATCCACGAGTTCCTTCACGCAATGGATAGCTGAATCTGGCGATTACGTTGGACGCCTCGGGCGACACTGACGAAAGCATCAACTTATACTCCAAGGTTCGTTTGGTGTGTGCCACGGAATTCCCTCATCCTGTCGCGTCCAGATCCTGGCCGTAAGCGAAGCGCGAGGCTTACCAACCGGTCGGGTCTTGATCATGCGGGCCGGAGTAATGCCTCGAGTCCTACCAGCAGAGGGCCAACTGGTCGACCTCGCCCGGCAAGCCATGCGCCGTCGGTTGGACTCGATGCTCGCGCAAGGTCTGGAGTGGACAGCGAGGACAACTGACGAATGCGTGGTGTATAGACAATGTGACGGTCGACTCGAGGGACCCCATTTTGAATGCATACCCTACGGGAAACTATCTGGTGTCCCACCCGTACAACAACAAGCAGCTCAAGCGATCGCTCGCTCAAATGCTACAAATGTACTGCCCCGCGTTGAAGACGGCAGCATTCATCCCGCCGCCGAGTCCTTCGATTGCCACGGACCTTGGTGCGGTATCGTCGACGCACTTGGTATGATCCACACGGATGGGCTTATGCTCACGAATCGTGGTGGTTAAAGGAACTCACGTCGATGAACTCGCTGCAGTCGGACGTCCTTCCTGAGCTGCGCAGACGGCCTCGCATTGGTTTTGTCTCGGAATTCTATCAAACACAACCCATCAGCCATTGCATGCACGATCTTGTCGAGCGCCTGAACCGGTCCCAATTCGAACTGTTTGTCTTTGCCGTGTCGACTCCGCAATCGGCAAAGCTGCCAGCACTGACCGACGGGGTCGAGCACGTAAGCCACGTGCCATTTGAATCGACGCTGCGTGACGATATTGTCAGGTTATCGGGCTGCCCGAAGGAGTAGGGCCAAGCGCTGACGAGATTCGTCGGCACGACCTTGACGTGCTCGTTTACGCCGACGTATAATCGCTTGCCTGGAGAATGGATGGCTCAGGAAGCGGTCGTTGCTAGGTCGGGTCGGACAAGCTGAGCTTCTTTTTGTCGTTTGCAAATCTCGCCCCGATCCAAGCAGCGTGGGGACTGGGGCACCCTGAAACAACGGGCGTCCCAGCCATCGATTACATGGTGACGTCGGAATACGAGCACTTGTCCTTTCACGATCACTACACAGAGACGCCATTTCCACTCAAGTAAGTCGCCGACTGGGTCGACGCAACGGGCTTCCTGGTCTTATAGGGGCATGGGCATCTACTTGAAGGAGCCACTGACGCCACACATCTCCACGTACGCCAACTCGAGCCCCGACGACGTCCGTGCCACACTCACGCAAGCATTTCACCTCCCGTCGGAGTATCGATTCTACTTTGTCCCTGAGGTGTGTCGAAGCATGCCGTGGCAATCGTCGTGCAATTGACGCCACCGCTCTCTCTAGCCTCTCGTGAACGTCCACCCCGACATGGACTCGATCGTTCGCCGCATTTTAAAGCGCGATCCCATCGGCCACGTCTTTTTTCTCACGCCACCCAAGAATTCCAAGTGGAAGCATGCATTTACAGAACGGATCAAGCTCCAGCCAGGCCTCCCGGCCCATCGCATTCACCTCATCATCGACGCCCTCGACGATATCTCGACCTTTGCGCTCCTTCGCGCGTGCGATGTCCACCTCGCCAACCTGTACACCAATAAGTTCTACCACACCCTCGAGGTACGTCGTCGATATCTGTCATGACTTCATGGCGACCTTGGCAACTGCTGGATTTCTGTTGCACTGCCACGGCGTTCGCCGCTATGTTGTTGCTGTTTGGATGTGTGATGAATGGAGATGGTTGGTAGGCGTCGGCGGCGGGCGTCCCGACCATTACGTTGCCCGGCGAGTTGTGGCGCAGTCGCATTCCGCTTGGACTCCTCAAGCACATCAATGTCCTGGACACTGTCGCGACGACACCGGCCGAGTACGTTCAGCTAGCGGTGCGAGCGGCGTCGGATCGATCGTTTCGACATCAAGTCGTTGGGAAGCTGCAAAAGTATGCCCCGAAGCTGTACGGTGACGACGAAGCAGTTCATGAGTGGGCACGGTTTCTTCAGTTTGCTGTCGACAAAAGCCGACGGAAGCGCAAAACGCACGCCAACCTCCGAGCCCTGCAAGACAACCCAACGCACTCGACCAACGGCCTGGCCCCACCCACGGCGAAGGATGTCACGTTGTGACTTATCTAAGCGTAGTCGATCGAGTTGAGCTTTTCGAACGCCAACATGAGCGCTTGCGTGCCCAATTTTGGGCCATTCGGCAGCGCCTAGATGCGAAAACAAGCGTGAGATGGTGGCGTTGGCTAGACTGATCCATGACGTACTTGGACGGCGAGGTAGAGCTGGTTTGCGAGAGCCAAGCCAGGCAGTGACAGGCCCATGCTAGCAAAACACAATTGAGGTCGAATCGAATGCATGACCGAGACGTACGCTTGCGATTCCTTTAGGGCAATCCCCATGTCCTTGATAAAGTGCTCGACCATAAAGCCAGGGTTAAAGTCCCGCTTGGCAATGCGTGGGCCCATGTTGTTGATGGACCACGAGCCCGCGGCGCCGGCACCGACGGCCGCGATCGCCTCGTTCAGGTCCAGGCCGCTCTTGTACGCATACAACAAGCCTTCGACCACGCCAATCATGTTGGTGGCAATCAAGATCTGCGGTAATATAGTGATGGCCGGACCGTGTCATGGAGACACTAACCTGGTTGACCATCTTGGTGTGTTGGCCAGCGCCAGCGCCGCCCATGTGTCGGATGTTCTTGCCCATCACTTCAAACAATGGGCGGACCGTCGCAAGGGCCGCGGCGTCGCCACCGATCATGATGGACAAGCGCGCTTCCTTCGCACCGACGTCTCCGCCCGACACAGGCGCTAGAGTCCATGAGGCACACGTTGGACGGAAGTGTATGGATACCATCGATCGAGGACACGCCCTTGACGGCTGCTGCGGCGTAGATTTCCTTGGCCAAAGACGGCTCGCTCGTCGTCATGTCGACGACAATCCCGCCAGAGCGAAGGGTCGAAAGCACACCATTTGAGCCGAGAATCACCTGTAGGCATGGTAAGTCGATACCCGATGTGAGCGTCGGGATACTTCGCGGACGTCCGAGGGATACCCGACGATCGTAAAAACGACATCTACTCGGAACTTAGCACATCTGCAATCACACACAGAACACTAGACGGTTTGTACCCGCTTCTTTAGCCGCTTCGGCAGGCGAGAGCGCGAGCTTGGCCCCACGAGCTACAAGGTCGTCACACTTGCTCGCCGTGCGGCTGTACACGGTGAGAGAGTACCCAGCGTCCTACATCAGGCATGACGTAATCACCATCACGCTAGCAAGTGGACAAGCAAGACCGCCGCACAACCTACCAAGATATGCCCGGCCATGCTCTTTCCCATGATACCAATGCCAACAAACCCCACGCGAAGCTCGGACGCCATGATCGTGCTGCTTCCCATGGTTGAACTTTGCAAGTATGGATGTTCGACGGGACAATCAAGTATAACGTTTCCCAGGTGTATGCATTTTCAAAGGGTTTTCATCTGAGTATCCGGAAAGAGCGAAAATTAAATCAACGCTGGCGTCACAGGGTGGCATTCTATGGAAAAATATAGTGAAATTCAAATTCTATTTTAACCGTGTCGAGCTAATGGGTGAGGGTGGCGCAGGGTATCCGGATGACCCACCCAACAACCCCAACGCGACGAACCCAGTTGCGTCGATGCGGCGAAACTTGTCGACGCCATGGCTCCAGTGAGTGTGCTGCTCGAGTGCCAGGCGCCGTACACGGACTGGATCCTCCGTGGCCGCAAGACAATCGAAACGCGGCGATACCCCTTCCCAAGCCACCTGCTGCACAAGCCGATCTGGCTGTTGGAATCACCGAGTGGAGTCGTGGGATCGTCTTCGCTCCCGTCAGTCGTCGACTTGTCTGCAACACCTCGCGTCCGCGTCGTCGGGCGCATCGTTGTGTCGGCATCGTATGAATATACTAGCCGTGCGCAATGGGATGCTGACGCCGAAAACCACTGTGTTCCTCCTGATTCCGGCTATGCATGGACCGAGGGCACCGGCCAGTATTTCGGGTGGACGGTTGCGTCAGCGTCCGCATTGTCGCACGCCCCAACAAACCTGACGCACATTTTGCGCAGCTACCGGTCCTTCTTCGTACCAGTCATTCCTGTGCCAACTGTGGACCTTTCAGAACCATTTCGCCCCGATGTCCTTGCTGCCGTGGAGGCTCAATGTGCATCCCTCGGCTTCCTTCGCGTGTCGTGGTCGTCCTTCCCCAAAGACGTGGTGCGCAATGCTCACGATGCCATGCGTCGCTTCTTCGACTGCGATCTCTCTGTCAAGGAAGCTGTCACGTTGCCACTGTCTGCCACGACCTTCAAAGGCACACCGCGGCCGTACAAACCTACGGGCTACCGCGGCGTGCGTACGATGCACAACGGCGAGGGCCGAGAGACATGGAGCTGTACTCGACCGGACTACGACCCCGGCCACCCCGATTTTGCCGATCCATATTATACCACTTCCGGTTGTCATGTGTTTGCAACTCCGCCGATTCCACAGGTGCTGTGGCCAGACGAGGAACAGGTTCCAGGATTCCGCGCGGCACTGACGGCGTATTACGCCGCGATGGATGCACTGGGCAAGGTCCTATTTCGAGTGTTTGCCCGCATCCTTCAACTGCCGGACGACGAAGCTCTCGTCAACTTGGCCCGACGACATGCGAGCAGCATGAATGCAAGTCGACTACACCCGTCCGAAGACAAGCAAGGCGGCGGCGTTGTTCTCATGCCGCATGCCGACATTACGTGCTTTACGATTCTCAGCCATGATGCTGAAGGCGCTGGCGCAGCATGTCTTGAAGTGCTTCATCCACTCGCGAACCGTCCGACGGGTGACGACGACGAAGCGCGGGTTGTGTGGGTGGGCATTGCTCCAGACAACAGCAGCAAAGGTGATGAAGCCTTCCTTGTCAACGTTGGGCAAATTCTGGAACGATGGTCGAATGGGCGATTGAAGGCCACGTTGCATCGAGTGGTGAAGCCTGTGCATCCATCGACGGTGGCAACGAAACGTCGGCAAGCGCTGGTGTACTTTCAAGTAGCCGACTACGACGCAGTCTTGACTCCAATGGTGGAAAGAACTGACGACAACCCGTCGCGATGGAAACCCGAGCGCATGGACGCATTCACATCGACACGGTTTGGCCCGATCGCGGACAAGACTCTGGACACTGTCGATGCATACGCGGTGTACAACCAAGACGTGATGGCGCGTGACGCGTTTGTGCGCCTCGCTAGAGAGTCGTAGCAATACCTTGAACAGAATCCAAGATGGCCATGTCGCCACAGATACCTGATGGAGAAAGCGCTGCATAAACGGATTCGCTTTGCTGTTCATGAGAATGTATCACCGGAGACCTGTCGAGACGCGTCAAGTCCATGAAAGAAGGCACCTGGAGACCGTCTCATGCAGCGAGTTCTGCGTTCATCACCAAGATTGCACTCAGAGCGCCGTCACTTTTACACGACGTCCTCGTTTCTTTCCAAGAGCTTGTATCATGCGTACTACGCGTCCATGACCCCTGCTCGGCATGGCGTCCTCGTCGAGGAATGCATGCATGTCGAAACCTGTCAAATATTATGAATATATTGTATAAATGCATAATTTCGAAACATAATCTGTAGCTGTTCTCGTAAAACATTATACTGCGCTTTATTGCAAGCGGTGCATCTTGTCATCATGACGGCGGCCTCCACGCTTCGTGTGGGCTTTATTGGCGCGGGCATCATGGGGAAGAGCATGTGTGGCCACATTCTGGTGTGATGTCGATGCGATAAACTGTTCCCTATCGTTATTGTGCCCCTTATAGAGTGGAGGGTATCCTGTGACGACGTTCAGCCGCACAGCGTCCAAGTGCCAGTCGCTTGTCGAGAGAGGTGCTGTGTTGGCTGCGACACCAGCGGAAGTCGCACGTCAATCGGGTATCGTCCTGTGTGCATTTATCTTCCTACTTGCTTGACATGGTGCTTGTCATCTAGACGTCCTGTTCACGATCGTCGGGTATCCGAGCGATGTGTGCCAGGTATGACTCGTGCTCGTGAAGGACGCAACGACGTTGACATGCGCGCAGGTCATCTTGGGTGAACATGGAGCGCTGTCGGCAATGAAACCTGGTGGAATCATCGTGGACATGACAACCAGCGAGCCGAGTTTGGCCAAGGAAATCTTCAACCAGGCACAGCAAAAGGGCGTGTCGTCCATCGATGGTACGCCCATGCCGAGGCAACTACTCCCCTCTCTCTCATCATGATCTGAATTCTACCAGCTCCTGTGTCGGGGGGCGACATTGGCGCGAGGGATGCAACGCTGTCCATCATGGCAGGCGGTGAAGTCGACGCCATTGCACGAGTCCTCCCGTTGTTCAAATTGATGGGCAAGAACATTCGGCACATGGGCGGCGCCGGCGCTGGCCAACACACCAAGATGGTCAACCAAGTTCGTACTGTCGAATGCAGAATGCGATGCCATGGCCATGTGTCATGACGTTGTGCTGCCACAGATCTTGATTGCCACCAACATGATTGGCGTCGTCGAGGGCTTGTTGTACGCGCACAAGAGTGGGCTGGACCTGAACGAGGCAATCGCAGCCGTCGGTGCCGGCGCAGCAGGCTCGTGGTCCATCAACAACCTCGGGCCACGTATTGCCAGGCGGGACTTTAAACCTGGGTTTATGGTCGACCATTTCATCAAGGACTTGGGGATTGCCCTCAAGGAATCGCAAGCGTACGTGGCAACGACAGTCGAAGGGATTGATGGGCTCGGATGATGTAGCATGGGTTTATCGTTGCCTGGGTTGGCGCTGGCAAACCAGCTCTACGTCGCTGTGCAGGTACGTGAGCGAACTGGAACCAGCTTGTCGAGGACATTGCTCTGTCGTAGGCGCAAGAACATGGCGGCCGTCTCGGCACCCAAGCGCTTATGTTGGCGTTTGAGAAGCTGAACAACATCCAGTCATAGTGGAAGCATGTCCAGCGTGATGGGGAAGCAAACGCCACTGGCAAGCCATGCCATCAGCATTGCCAACACTGCAGCGTCAAATACAAGCACGTCGGGTGATGAATGGTCATTACTTGGACTGGTTGTGGGCAGTCGTTGTGATATTGTGTCGCGCGAGCTTTTCCTTTTTTGACCGCGACACGTACTGATACAGCAGCAAGAGAGTGGCGGATCGGACGCCACTGATTCGACTAGCAGCATGCAGTGTCGTGGGGCGCGCGTCGAGCAGTTTTTCCTTCTCTTCGTTTGACAGCATGGGCAGCGACTACGCACAGACAACCAACCGTTCACAACGTGTCGACGGGCATGCTATCGTTGTCTACCGCATAGTCCAAATCTTCCGGCAGTCGAACATGGGCTTTCGACCGAAGCGCGTCGATTTCCTTTTGTTGTAGTCGCAGCTGGGTTGCGTACAAGCACTCTGTCTTCATGTACGCTCGCACGATGGGATGGATATCTGCGCTGCCACTCAGCACGCAAGACGAAGCAGCCTCGCACCTTTTTGGTATCCTTTGGCTTGCCACATGCGCAGCACATCGTCGCACGACACTACCACGCCATCGTCATCCATCGACCATCGAACGAGTGGTGTACCGTGGGGAAACGCAAGCACGTCGGCGGCAGACCGCTTGACGCCGTCTTTCGACATGGTCAAGTTGTCCATTTTGCTCCATTCATGAGGGTCCATTTCGAACCCGAGCAAGCTTTTCCACGCGTCGTTCACGAGCGCTTCCTTGTGTCTCAACACGTCCATGCGCTGTTCAGACACAAACCCAGCTTCGTACGCGCGTCGAGTCAATCGCAAGTCGCAATTGTCCTGAAGAGCACGAATCCATTCATTCCTCGACGACGGGTCACGAACAAACCTGGCGCAACATCAAGCGGTACTCGGACCGAGACGTAAACATGCGGTAGGGCTCTTTCGTGCCCAAACTCACAAGGTCGTCAATGAGCACGCCAATGAAGCCGTCGGCGCGATCCAGTGTAAACGATGGTTTCCCTGCATATCGAAACATGTCACGATCGCGACGAATCGAACGTCGACAACGTACCACGAACTCGCAAGCCTGCGTTGGCTCCTGCAATGATGCCCTGCGCGCCAGCCTCTTCGTACCCTGCAATGGCGCTTAGAACACAAAAGTCGCTTCAGCACGACGCACCGGTCGTGCCGTTGATTTGACCAGCCAAGTACAGCCCTGGGACGTGCTTTGTTTCAAGGGTGTGGTGCAGTGCTCGCGGGTCGACAAAGTCGTACTCGACCGAATACCCCGGTTTGACTAACTCGGCACGTTCCAAGCCACGAATCGTTCGAATCAAGTCGACTTGCAAGTGCTCTGGCAACGCCGTGCTCACGCCTATGCCATCATCACAATTGTCCACATGTGGTGTGTCGCTACCAACCATTGGGGTACACCACGTCCGTGTGGAGACCTTCCGGCTCAAGCCAGACTTGATGCCTCGTACGGTCGGCAAACCGAGTCACCTTGGCATCAATGGATGGGCAGTATCGAGGTCCAATGCCTTTGCCGTCGTTCTCGGAATACTGCGGCAAGAAATGCAGGTTCTCGCGTACGATGGCATGCGTGGCTTCGTTGGTGTACGTGACGTGGCACGGGCGAAACGATGCGTGCAGCGGCAACGGCTGGTCGAACCCATGAAGGAACGAAAACGGAGTTGGAGCGACATCGCTGGGTTGCACTTCCAAACCTACTCTCGAAAAGACGCATGGTCGAGAAGGGCGAAAAAAACCATCGGCTGGTCGGTACCGTCCAAGCAGATTGTTCGTCCATCCAAACGAGGAGGGGTGCCCGTTTTTAAACGACCCAACGGAAACTTGAATCGCTCCAATGTTGCAGCAAGGCCCATCGACGGTGCTTCGACGCCGTGCCTGGCCGCCAGGCACACGGTCATGCCAGGTTCACATGGATGCAACACGCTTACGACTCGCGAAGAGCTCGACCAGCGGGAAACGACTTGTCCCCGATAAAGATGCGACCGCGCAGGAACGTGCCAGTCGTAATTACCTGACGACGGACGGTCACATGGGGGAAACGTGAGCAATTCATACCACTGCCGAGGTGTGGATCGTGCGTGCGTCGGACGTGACGACTCCCGTCACGCGCCCCGTTTCAGCGCAAATCAAGATGTCTTCTGCACCAGCCTCTACCATGGACAAGTTTTCTGCGGTAGCGTGAGTGCGACAATGTGACGAGTTTTCACTTGCCTTGGTCTTGGAGAGCGACTTGCATGTTGTGTCGGTAAATATCGCGGTCCATTTGAGCGCGTGGTCCACGAACAGCAGGACCTTTGGACGCATTCAACATCTACAAGCGAGGCATGTTGGGATGGATGGGGAATCGCGAGACCAACGAACACGGAATTGAATGCCCGCCGAGTCGGCCACCCGGCCCATGAGTCCATCTAACGCGTCAATTTCGCGAACCAATGTGCCCTTTCCAACACCACCAATCGAGGGCTGCGATCCACGTATTAGGCATGAACGAACAACATCGAGCGACGCACATTGCACGACATTTCCCCGACCGTATCGAGTTTCTACAAGCCATCGACGGGTTTACAAAGGGATGGGTAGAGTGAACATTACGTGGTTACATTTACCTGTGTGAGCAATGCAGTTTGAGCCCCTGCGCAAATACAACACACCTGTTGTCATCAACTGCGCGCGAAGAGGAGATATCGTCTCAAACCTGTTCTTGCAGCCGCTGCTGCAGCCTCACAGCCAGCATGTCCGCCACCAATCACAACGACGTCATACTTGATGCATGCCGAATACGGGCGCACGAAGCGCGGTGCCGCAACAATGGCGCGTGGACGCCGCGCGGCGGCAACGACGCACCGATGCATGCTCGACTCGGGAATTTCAATGGATGGGCCAACCAAATCACAGGGAGATCGCACTTAAAAACGCACGGTTGTTCCGATTAAGTACGTGTCACGCCGACGGACGAGGAATGCCCGATGGGCATGGCATGAAAGGGGGTGCATGAACGTCCGGAGATGTCGTCTGGTTGGGACGTGTATCGCTGGATGAGAGGGTGGACGAAATGGAGGCACGGGGTTGATGCTCGGACGGTCGCATGACTATATATATAGCCATGGATGACAGTTGCTGCATATTGTAAAGAGCGCACGATGTGGGAGTGGCGACTGTGCGGCCACTTGAATGAAACCACACAGGAACTGCTGGATACACTGGCCATCACGTTGGGGGCGTTGAAAGTCAGTCACGCGTTGATGCCCGAGCGCCGCGCCGACCTCTTCATCGTGTTGCCCACGCCAAACATCGGCATCAAGTTTCGCAACCTCGCGTCGTCGGCGCCGCCAATGTTGGAGGTACCATCACCGACGCTCGCGCGTCAGCGTCTCATGTTGGTGGACACACGATGCAGATCAAATGCGCCAAGGAAATCGATGGCACATGTGGGGCGCAACAATGGCTCAAGAAGCGCGTGCACGTGCCGGAGGACCTTGACGTGGACGACGATGATGCTGTGAAACAAGCCATCGTGGGAAGTGGTGTCGAAGAGCTTGAGCAAGTGGAGATCAAGTTTCCATTGCAGCGATTGCGCTTGGAGAAAGAGCGGCAGCAGTGGCGCCTTGTCACCCCGACAAAGCCCGTCCAGGTGCTGTCGCACGACTTGCTTTATGCTGACAGCGGAAGGGCAGGTCGAGATCACGTTGCTGGCCACCTCCATGAATAAAGCAACGACGAAAGGGTCTTACTTTACCATCTGCGTTGAATCCAAGAGTGCCGACGCCCTCGTGGAATGCCTCGTCAAGCTCGCTGTTGGAGAGGTTTTTGTGTCAATATCGACCCCGTCATTACACGCCATGTGTGCCATAGGTATTTGAGCCGCATGCGATCCAGAACATTTACGTCATGGACACGATCCACGTCAAGCACCCGGTGGCACCAACAAGTCCGTCCAAGGCAGACGTGGCCACGATGGTGCCGCCGAGCCAAGGCCCTGTCGATACCAACGGACCCAACGCGCCGAGTCCACTCAAGCGCAAGATTGCCGCGGAAGGGTCGCGCCTCCGCCTCATCGAGATGGGGTACCCTGCGCTCGGATGCCATCTCGTCCAGGCGTCCATCTCGATGCACAGCAAAGAAAAAGTTGCGCACACTGGTGGCGCCCACCGTTCGATTCACGACAACGCATGGTCGATTAATCATTAATATACAAACGCGTCCCGGTCGGATCGAGAACCAACGACGACGATGATGACGATGACGACATGCGCTGACGAAACAGCGACCGAGGGGTCGTCACCACGCTGGCTTGGTCGGAGCCCGCGTCGTCACAGTACCGCCCAGAGGCCGTGCGCGGGGTCGCGTCCGAGAGAGATCGATATCTCGAGAGATGTCTGGCATGGGCACCGATCCCTTCGTCCGCAATCGAGAGACGCATCCCGTCATTGCGAAAGTTGTCGAGGGAATCGCACGTGCCCAAGAGCACCGAGAAGAACCGGTCGTACTCGGCATGGCGCAGCATGAGGCAGCATGTCGAAAACGGCACTTTGCCCAGCCGCGTTTTGTCCATGTATCGAAACAAAATGGACGCGTTCAGCTTGGACCGGTCCGTGCCGACCCACTCGGCGAGAAACATCGCGAGCTCTTCCTCGTACAAGTGATCGATGCCGTCGCGGTCGTACTTGTCGAAAATCAGTCGGAGCTGCTTCATGTACTCAAACTGTTCGACGACCGCCGATCGCTTCGCCGTGAGTTCGCGTAGCTGCTTGAGCCGCAAATAACTCGGGTTTCCAATCGACGTCGGCACTTTGTTGCCTTGCGTGACCAAGTACCGCAGGACAAAGCCCAAATGCTCCAAAATGATGAACGCAATGACTTGGGCCATCATGATGTTGCTGCGGTCCCCATGAAGCTGCTGGTGGCACAACTCTGGGTTCACGGCCGCGGACGTTTTCACCGTGAAGAGAGGGACCATGTCTGCGTTTGAAAACGAAAAGTTGCACTCGTTCATGTAGTACGCAATCCCATGGTACCTACGCATGCATGTTGAAAAACCACCACACGCCACGGGCGCTCGGAGCGACCTTGGACATGCAACACGTACATGACGATGAATGCCGAGACGACCGTGATCCCGATAATGTTGGCGTACTGCAGAACCGTGGCCCACTCGCCAATCGACACCTACACACCACATGCCAGGACTGGGTACAGACAGCGACGACGTACATCACGTCGAGGCATGGGGCGGCGATGGCAAAACAGCAATCGAAACGCGTCGCCGCGCACTTCCAAGATGTTGTTGATAAAGGCCGGGATCGGAAGCAGCGGCCACACCACCGAGAACATGACCACGTACGAAAACTGAATCGCTGCGTCCAAATAATCCAATTGCGTGTCAAACTCGGGCAACGTCGCCTCGGCCACAATCTACACGCGACCGCATTTCAAAACCGCACGCAGTCATCGACTCGACGCCTGTACCTCGTACGCCGTGTGCTGGTTGTCATCGTCCGAGCGCTCCAGCACTGGGACAAAAAATCGCGTGGTCGACGTCACGTCCTTGGACAGCCTGCGGGCCGACTTGTTGTTGGTCGCGCGCTTGGCGTGCGTCATAAACTCCCGGCGCAGCGTGCAGCTCCACGTGTTGAACCAATACCGCACGCTGAACGGCTTCCCACGATATTTTTTCATCACGTACGGCACCCACGTTTCCAAGATCATGTTGAGAAACTGAGTGGCGACCAGGGGGGTCACAAAGAGCTGGTCGAGCGACAGCACTGTCGGGTCCCAAGTCCACTTGAGCTTGATGTTGAGGCTGTCGCAAATCTAGGCGCAGACGTCACGGTCGGTCCAACGACGACCTCACGGGTACCTTTTTGAAGTAAATGTTGATGAGTTCGCCGTACGGAATGTACACGAACGCGAGAAAGAGAAACCAAAAGAACCAATTTGTCCAGACAAACACAAACGAACGATGGATGAGCTACAAAAACAACGATGACGTGAGCCGTCGTGCGGCATCCTCGTCCGCACCTTGGCCTCAAATTGAGACTTCTTGGCGCAATTTTCCCAGTGGACAAACTTGATCGAGAGCCATCGAAAAAACTCGAAAAACACCACGTCGATCATGAGCCCCAGCACGATCCCTACACCCGAGTGACCCATTCGCTCGATGTCGCCGCTGCTGCATGTACCTTGCGCGAGAATATACACCCACCGATCCGTGCCAACCAGCGAACTCGACGAGTTGAAGCACGTGAGAAATTGTTTGCAGTCGAAAATGGTCTGTTCGTTCAACGGGACTGCCTTCAGCGCTTCTTTGCATTCGCCGCACGACAGCACGGTCTTGGCATACACATACCACTGCAAAACACGTCAACCACCTCGCCATACCATATCAAACGTACTTGGATAAACGGGAGGATACAGATGCACTGAATGACGCAACTCAACAAGACAAAAAAGCCCATCGTGACCCGCATCGCGCCGAGTTTTCGCGTCTTCGGCACCTTTTCGTACTGATGGGTCAACACATTCTGCTCCCACGTGTACTCGTAATGCGGATTTTCGTCGTTGGCTTCAAACGCCGTTTGCTTGTATCTAGGAAAATCCACAACCACCGTTCAACAAATGCAGTCTCGTTGGAGAATAATCGTACCCGCCGAGATTCCACTTTTCCGCGAGCAAGAGCGTCTCTCGGTTCCACAAGTGCAGCAAAATCGGGCCCCACACACTCGTGATCAAAAAGCCGAGGATCGCTAGCCCGACCAAGTATGAATCCCACGTATTCGGGCCGAACCGGAACGCCATGTAGTACGTCACGAGGATGAGCAAGAGCGGCAACAGCGCCTTGGTGTAAATGTGCATGAATGCAAACAAAAATGCCACGCGTTCGCCAAAGTGCAGTCGCAATTCTAGCCAATGTTGTAATGCGTCGCAGGCGGCAAACCATGCGCACCTTCGATGGCCCAACGTTCCGAATTACCAGTGACGGTCTTGCCCCACCGCAACTTGAACGTGTGGCGGCGGTACTCGTTGAAAAACTCGTTGTTGAACCTACTCCGCACCCGCGTCAGTCGGCGCTTCCTTTACAATCCACATTACTTTTTGTCGTGAAGCGGAAACATCGCGTGCACGACGTCGAGCACGCACGGCACAAAATTGCGGTCCAAGTCGCACACGTCTTGGTCGTAGTCCCGAAATGCATTGCGGATGATGTTGTGTGTGAGTTGGAGCTCCAAAGCAGGCGAAAAGCAAATGTCCTTGGAACCTACAATCGCGCGGATGCAGCGCAAGCACGGATGCATGCGCCACACCTGAGATGGGAAGCCGAGCTTCGCCGAGACGGGCTGTCGCGTTGCCTTGGTGGATCGCGAGCTCGTCCTTCTCACGCATGAATTCCAGGTTCAGCAGCCCTTTGCTCTGTCGACACCAAGCGGTAAACATGGCGGAAACGGGAAAGAAAACAATCCCGATACCTTGTACGGATCGACGAGGATGCAAATGTTGTCCGTTTGACCATGCTTGGCGTCCTTGTCGCTGATGTACGTGTCGTTGTCGAGCAGGATTACGCCAAGACCGGCTTGGACGAGTCGCCGCAGCGCCTTTTGCTGGAGAGCAGCCACATGCGCTGTCATGTCGGCGGGGGTCAGATTCGCCCGCTGCGTTGCATTGGTCGCTTCCTGTAGTCGTTCTTTGTACAGCCTACTTGTCCGGTGACAACGCCCAAGTCCACGAGCCCAACGTACCGCGCCACTTGCTGATTGTTGCGCAGAATGATCGCAAACGTGTATCGCTGGGTCTCCTGCAGCGTGACGCGGGGAATTGAGAATGGCGTCATGTCTGCATACACGTCACGGTCGATGGAACGAGATCATATTTGGTGCACCGAAGGCGACGGACCTGGACGACGGGGGTGCGACGTGTACAGAGTGCCCCGAAGACCGCCCTGCGACGTTGCAACTGATTTTCTGTGCAGAGACTCCTTTTCCAGATCCAACGGAAGCATCCCGTCGACATCGGTCACGACATTGGTAGGGGTCGCGTGGGACTCGTACGTTTCTGTCGGAGCAGTGCCTGATCGATTGTCGTTGAATGTTCCGGAGCCAGAGGTCAAGAGGCGGCGGACTGCGACTGGAAGCAATCGCATGGCGCTCGTCCTCGACGTCAACGAGTACGAACGATGGTCGGTCGGCACAGCATCGACCGAGTCAACCTGTCTTTCGTGCCTCAGCTGCTGCTCTTCAAGTACATCGATAGATTCGTAGGCGCCTTCGCTGCCATCCCGTCGTGGACGCAAGTCTCCTCGCCGACCGCGTCGATCTGCCATCCGCCGGCAAGAGCGCTCTTGTTCTGATCACGTTGCAAATTCAACAACAGCCCGGGCAAATAAAAATATCTGGATTTCGCTTGATGACTGTATGCAATAAAATACATTTTCGTGTTCACAAATATATACGACCGTGCTTGGAGTGTTTGTTATGCGTGGTTCAGTTGCCGGGAAATCTCACGTCGTCCGCGGCGTTCGGGCGAGGTCGCTGGACTCCACGTGAACCAGCACAGTGTTCACGTCACCGATGCCTGGCGCTGAACGTCCTGGACCATGCAAAGCCATTGCGATCGAGCTCGAGAAGCGAGAAGACGGATCTGTCTCTGCCACGGCGTCCTGGGCGGAATAGTCGAGGCATGCACCCCAGTCGTGCGAGCCCGTTCGACTCGAACCATCATGTGAACGTTAGAGTCACCACCACTGCGTCCAGCACGAAATGAGGACGGCACATGAGCCAGCGGCGTGACGCTGGCTGGCGGCATCGGGTCCTACGACCACCGTCATCATGGTCAAGTTGCGTTGGATGTCGTCGCTGAGTTTAACGTAATCGCGTTTAATTTTTTTATCCGGACGCGGGGTGCTGCGGGGTATGGCGCCATTGGGCGGAAGCGCCGACACGAGGTACACCATGCACGGAAGCCCTGTCCTCCTCCAAGAAGAAAACTTCTCCACGTGGAAGCATGCGTTCGCCATGGCGGCTACGGCGCATGGATGGATGTCGTATTACACATCGCCTTTCTTTGAAGACCCCCGCGTACTGACACAAACGATGGCGGCCCTGCAAGTTGCCATGGATGCAGAGCTGCTGCGGCAGCCTCAAATGCTTCAGCACACGACGGCTCACGAAGACAAGGATGCGTCGCTTGTCGAGCAGAACCTCCACGACTCCCTCCGTCGCGATGCACTTCGACAGCACAAATTTCGCGAACTGCATGCGCACGTCGCGGCGGAATTCCAAGTCCAAGCTCGATTGTTCATATCGTCGTCCCTTTCCCATCCATTGCAACTCGCCGTGCAATCAATCGAGTGCCCATATCGTATGTACACGTTTCTTCAAGATCGATTCGAGCACGACGCCATGGACTCGCTGGACGTCCTGCGTCTGCTCCTGGCCCCGATCGCCCTGGAACGTCCAGACGAGCGCATCCTTTCCTTTCATTTTGATCGCATCGACATCTTACTCGGCCGATTTCAGTCCAAGATCATTCCTCCGCATTGGGCTGCAATGTCGACAGCCGATTACCATTTCCACGTTTGGACGCACTCCACGCCGCCTTCCTTCGCCACAGTCTCACGAACATCACCGTCGACATGGTCCATCGATCTACGTTTTCTTCCAGAGGAGAGGACGTCACCGAGGTCAACCGGCTCAGGAACCACATCTACCGCCAATTTAAGCAGTCGCCACCTCCTCAAGCTCGCGACTCCTCACCACCGCCTCAAGACAAACCCGCTGACAGCTTGAGACCAACGTCGCAGGATGGCGTCGAAGCAGGGGGCGCATGCACTGAACAGCAACCTGCACGACCCTTGGACGACCAGAACCAGGTCCAAATCGAAGGACTTGGGCCAGCCAGCGTCGAACTCGAGGCTTCAGTTCATTCCCACCGCCTCGAGCGATCCCCCGTCCCACACCTCCGCGCGGAGGATGCACAACTTTGTCTGCATGCTGAACACCCGATCGTCAACCCACACCAAGACGAAAGCACCCCGTCGCCACAGGCATCACGACCACCAGTGCCCACATATCCTCCTGCCCAAGTAAACCGAGAGGCTGCAGAATCAGCCAACTCCATCGGTCACCCGTGCAGTGAGGCGAGAACGCCATCCGTGCCACCTGCTCTCTCACATGAAACCTCAACTCCAAAAGTCGATCCAAAACCAGTGGCATCCGCAGCAGACAACAGTCGCGCGACTGAAGAAAAGAATTATGCAAGCGTCGGCGCTACATCGACTGAAAAGGAAAATGCTGATGCGTGCAGCGATGCAGACGAGGGTGGGTCCAAGCCACAGTCGTGCCATCACCAGCGCCACCATCCACACGAACATCGCCACCGTAAGTCGCCGATTGCAGCAGATTCATGGACCATTCCAAAAAAGCCTAAGGCCGCCGGAACTCTGCCCCCTGCGACACGTGATGAGATGCCGTCGTCAGGCTCTCCTGCACTCGGCCGTCGGGACAGCACTTCCAGCATTGCTTCTTCGCACGCCATGGCGCAGCCGACGTTGAGTCGAAGGGCCAGCACGTCCAGCATGGACATGTTTCCGCGTTTGAAACATGCGGGGGGTACTAGCAACGACAAAGACCCCCCGTTGAACCGACGCCGAGAGGAGTCCGAATGCAAAACGAGCCGATGGGCCCCCAATCCTCCACTATCTGAAGCCCCATTGAGTTCGCTCGCGCAGGACAATTCGACTCCTCATGCAGCGAAGACATGCTCGCTTGCGATGGACCTGTCCCAGATTCGAGTTGACGTTGCCACCGTGTCTCGCTGCGTGTACTTTTCCCAGTTGGGTCGCCACATCACTGAATCCGCTCTCGACCAGCTCTGCCGCCCGTATGGACTCGAGGTGCGTAATCCGAATCGTTTGGTTGCCTTGTCCAAACATGGAATGCACAGATCGACCCGTCGACGACGTTTCCTCGGATTGAAGTGTTCATGTGCCAGCGCACGCTTCGTCCCCGCCGCGATGCCGCCGTGTACTTCAACTCGCCCGGCGACGTAACTCGTGCAATTCCAACCCTGCAAGGTGTGCACGTCCGTGTGTGTGTGCCAGCATATGCACAACCTGACTTGAATCGCCAGGGCTTCGTTTCGGTGCCAAGCAGATTGCGTTGAACGTGCGGGCGATGGACGAAGGGACGTATCGAGTGCTGCTTGCTCAACAACGACACAACGATCGACCGAAGTGGACGTGTGTGCAGTGCCGCACCTCCGTGCTTGGTTGGCGCCTCCACTGCGACTCGTGCAATGCGCAACGCGTATTTCCTCCACCTGACTCGGATATCTCTCCCACGGACTGGGTGTGCATCCTGTACGACTCCATCTATCCTGCGATGGCTGACATGTGCGTGGCTAGCTGCCGTACGTCCAATAGCGATTCCATTGCGACGAGTCGAGGATGCCACCTGAGTTACTGAACGTGTGGCTGTCTTAGCTTTGCAAGCACAGCAGTCAGTTTGTCGACGGCCTTGTCGCACGTGGCTATCACGACCAAGTCGTGCCGCCGAACCGTGCGGTCTAAAGTTCCAAAGGACGATCTAGTGGTGTCCATGTCGTTTTCTTGCTCGACCTTGCCTTTCCACTTGGTCAAGATCGCATCCAGCCCTTGATGGCGCCGTTGGTGCGTGCGCCTCATGGATCTCGCGAGGGCCATGACTCTAGACGTCGCTTTGAATCAACTACAAGACTCACGTTGGTGGCTTGGTACCTATATTTGAGCACTCTGGCGGTGTGAAGCGCCTTGGTGACGTCATGGCGGAGCTGCCCCGCAGGACTGCATGACATGAGCTTGTAGCGACG
The DNA here is from genome assembly GCF_000520115.1 of Aphanomyces invadans. NCBI lineage: Eukaryota > Oomycota > Saprolegniomycetes > Saprolegniales > Verrucalvaceae > Aphanomyces > Aphanomyces invadans. Next base: position 2,887,518 of record NW_008580147.1, read on the forward strand.
CCACTCGGCCTAACAAACCACCCTCACGATGCTGCATGTGTTGTCGAGTACCTGGATAAGGTGGACTGCAAGCGATCGCATTTGTTGGACTTCCTCACGCTCCTTGATGGTATCGATCACGCATTGCTCGTTGGGGCTGATGGCCAGCGCTCCGACCACCACCACGCGGCACATGGAGCAAATCGCCGCGCCGCCAACGACGCCGCCAACCACGATGAAGACGCGGCCCGGGAACCCCACGACGGCGCAGTCGCCGTACCCAACCGTGCTCTACCACCCACCGTGTGATACGCGCAAGTCTCGACATGCACTTCGTACGATCGTAACGACGACGAGCCACAGGACGTCAACATACTCGGCGAGGTCCCCGTTGGCAATCGAGCGTTCGGCTTGATCGACGGCCCATGCCGTGAGCGTCCAAAGCGCGATCAAAATGAACGCGGAAAACGCGGCCGGGTAAAACCGAAAGAGAAATTTGCGAACAAACCAAGCCGACGCCGCGTCGACGTTTTGAAGCGAACCTACATGCCAAAAGCATGAAAACCCACGAGAGCCGCCGGCGCATGGCCGCGCACCGATGAGTTTCACTTCGTTCGTGTTGAACCCAAACACGTTGCGAATGTACCGCCCGACGAGGTAGATGCGAGGCACGAGAACGATGCCTGCGCACTCAACGATGACACGCTCGCCTTTGACCGAACGACGCACCGAATTGCGAGATGCTGATCGTCGTGGGGGCGTAGCAATTGTACGCGACGTACATGGGGTACTTGGGGCACAGCGGGGCGGCAGCTTCGCGAGTCACCGACTGAGCGCCATGTCAGCTCGACGACGACGACCAAGGACCGTACGAAAGAATTGGCGTAAATGTAGACGAGCGTCTGGAGCGTGTACTGGCCAAGTCCCGGTGGAATGTGCACGAGCAGGAGCGACAACTCGATGCAAAAGTCCCTGCGACCGCGTTGTGGGTCGCGACTGGTTCGCGATGGCTCACCAGACCAACGGCGTGTGGTAAAACTTGGACGCGGATGGGAGGCTGGACGAAGCGACTTTGATGCGAGCTGCCAAGGCTAAATCGAGGGAGAAGTGACGAGAGGCAGAGAAAGAAGGGAGTGTACTGTAGCGGCGGAAAAGCAGGACAAGCAGGGCAGCGGTGGCCACCGTGACGATGCCCTTGGTCGTTTCCACGGCGATCGTGGTCCAGGGGAGACGTCCGTGCAGCTACAGCAGCGTGAGCCATGTCGATGTTGAGGACGTACGTAAGACGAAGCAGCTTCGGCAACGATGCTGACGATGGCGAGGTAAAACATGGCATTCTCGAGCGTGCGCTGCTTTTCATAGAGCTACTTGTCATCGCATCATGCCGTGTTCACGACGACGTCTTCCACGTACGAGCTTGAGGGCATACAGTCCACCTAGGTCGCGAACGGTGCTGGACCACATCACGTCGTTCTTGGACGCGCGTTCAGCCATCTAATCGTGTGACGCGTCAAGAACAGGTCGTCGCGAGGTCGCTACGGACTTGAGCGCGGTAGATGTCGGCTCGGTTGACGATAGCATCTCTCCGACGCGCAGATCGGATGACGGTCGGGATGGAAGAAGTCGATGACTCGACAATGGCGACGTCCTCCAACGTCACTGCCGCCTCCATGCACACGTGCCAGTTCCCCGACGTGACAGCAGAATGCGTCTATCTTTAGCCGTGGCACTGGTCCTTCGATCAAGTAAACGTTGCAATGTCGTGCGGCGGCCAACGCGACGGATGCACTCGCAGGATCAAAGGAGCGACAGAACGGACTGCCGAGTCGAGCGAGGACGTGGGGGAAGGATGCTGCATGCAGTGTGCCTCCGGTGTGCTGCTTGGAATGAAGCCGCCACGTACAGATGGAGTTTGCACCATTTTCTTGGTCGGTGACACGACCCTTTCACCAGCACGTCGTTTTCACGACAATCCCCGTGACGCGTTCATCCGTCTCGTAGTAGAGAGAGGAAGGGGGGAGGTTTGCGGACCGCCAGAGAGCGACGACGTGTTGTTTGTGGGGGAACCTCAAGAAGGGAGAGCACATACAACCAACTGGAAACGAAATCACACTCGTCGCTAGCACACCGAGAAAACGAGAAGTCTCGACGGCATGTTCTCGATGCTTTGTCAAACTACTCCCATGACATGGCTTCCGCTACCGCCTGGCCACGTCGGATGCGGCGCTCTGCCACGGCATGGAACGCCGCCGAGATGGCCTCGGCCCCTTCATCAATCAAACACGTCTGATCGAGACCCTGACGATCTTGACTCGTCTGGTGGCGCGCATGACGTGGCGTCACGTGCGACGGGATGGCTGCAACGAGCTCGTCGGCGCGGGCACTCCAGTTCGTGTGCTGACCGTCTCCCATGCGATGCACGTTCACGACAGCGTTTCCGTTGACAAAAAACAATTCGTTCGTGTCGAGTTCGGGCCAGAACTGCGCCAAACTGCCACACAATGTCGACGGGTGGCGCGTCAAGTCGTCCGGCAGCGACACCACGGCGCAGTTCCACGGCGAAAACGCATACGGGACGTTGGCCAGCTCAAACGAGAGCCAATACGCTTCCTTGTCTCCCCTACAAACGTCCGAATGGTCAAATGCGAACGCGCCTCCGATCGCACCAGGAAAACGTGATCTGGTCTTGAAATCGCTTGGTTGTGACAAGGTACCACAGCGTGCGAAGAACGTGCGGCCCGGCGCGGCGCTTGTCGATCACGACGACGGACGAGTCTTGCTCGTGAGCAGTGTGTTTGTTCCAGACCATCGACTGCCGCATGGTGTTCGAGACGGGTGGCCGCTCCAACTGGACGGCGTCGTACGGGAACGTGTCAAAGAAATCGTCGATAAAGGTCTTGCCGGGGCCGACGTCCTGGTTCAGGAACTGACTAAAGTCCAACACGCGGTCGTAGAAGAACAGGGTGCCAGTGTAGCGGACGGGCGAGGACGCCCAGAGCAAGGCTGGATCGTGCAGGAAGATCGCGTCGGCATCCACGAGCATCACGCTGGGAAATGGCGCAAACACGAGCGCGACGGGCTTGAGCCAAACGTTCTGGAAGCGGCGCGCGACCGCTTGGTCTGAAAACACATGGGAGGAGACGAGGATCGAGCACACGTCAACGACTTCGACGTTGGTGTCCAGGCCATGCAGCGCATTCGACGCGCTCGACGACAGCTCGTTCGAGAGGCAGTGGTAGACTTGGATTGGGTCTGTGTTGCCAAGGGCGCGAAGCTCCTGAATGAGCGACACCCCCATCGGCACGATCGCATTGTGCACGCACATGACGATGCCACGACTGGCTGATGCAAATTTGGACGGGAACGCCTTGGTGTCCGCGTTGAAAACGTGATCGAATGCCACGTCTGCGGCCGTCCATGGCGGCGAATGTGCTGTGGGACTGGCGGAAGGCTCAGAATCCGTAGAATTTGGCGGCGTTGTCGAGAATGACGTGGCAGGCTCTGAAGTGACGTGAGGGGGTGGGTCCTGCTTGGCTGGAGGTGCTGGGTTCGTCGTCGAGTGGGCCGTCGATGCGAGAGCTACAACCGAGTCCGCCGTGCGGAGGAGCGCTCGAGGGCTTTCTTGCTGCACCTCCGACACAACGCTGAAGATGTTGTGAAAGACGACAACTTGGCCGCACATGCAAAGGGCAAACACGGTCCCGATCACAACGAAGATGGAGATTCTGCGGCGGGAGGACCCCGAGGGCTGTGCCATGCTTACCAAAGTGGTAGGAAAACCGCACGGGTTGTTGGTCTGGCTGCTAAAAATACTATGGCCCGTGCACCAAGACCACGAATCAAACAAAGGATTTACAAGGGTCCAGCAGGATGAAGCTGTTGTTGCTGGAATCACGTCGGGCCTGGTGGGAGGGGGGAAGGAAGTGCTTTTCGGAGTAAATTCACAACAAACTGCTGGTGGGTGTCGCCATGTGCACCCTGGCGGCTCGAACATCAACCCTGTGGCCGCCAGTGGCGACGAAATGTATCGCGGTGCAAATGATTTGTGTGCATCTGTCAAGTCAAATCCAACGCACTCGGCCGCCATCGATTATTCGCAGGCTGATGACTAGACTTGTTTGGTGACTGTCGCAGCGCAATGTCAAGACGTTCCGCCGTCACTTCTGGCATGTGTTGATCGTCAAGCTGAATTCGCCACACGCCATCGCCTGGGGCCAACGGCATGTTCGCAAATACCACTGACGGTCACAGTTGAGAGTGTACAGTCTAAACGGATGATGTTCTTGATCGTGGCAGACGTCGCAACGAGCAAGGCAGGGAGCCTTGGAAGCTGCCTCCAACATGCCAAACCCCACGGGAAACATCGTCAACCCACGCACACTCTACTTGGTCGTGTGCACCGGTCGCGAGTGTCCAAACGCTGTTGAGGCGACCACGGCGAGAACAATCCGACGACATATTTGGCATGCAAGCGTTTGATTGGTAGAAAATTGAAACGGACGAAATATGAGCCAATCAAACGCCCCTTCATTAAAACTTCCATGGAAGTCCATGGAACGAACTCAAAACCACGTGGACGTGGTTTTCCCGGCGAGGCGATTCCGGCGGAAGCGGATGGCATCTTCATGCAGGTCCACGGTGTTGAGCATCGTCTCAAGGAATCCCGCGAGTTGAATCGTCTTGTCTTGGTGCCGAATGACGGGTGGGAACCCCCCTTTTCGCGCCAGAATGTTCCCAAGCAGCCGTGCGCACCTGATGCACACATATAGTCACGACCGCACAACATGTCGTGCTGCATCACCTTCCATTGCCATCGTAGAACGGATGAATATAAAACACGAGGGCAGAAAACGCGTAGTAGGCGCGGAGGAGTGGGTGCGGAAGCGCCGCTTCATCGTTCAGTGTTGCAACGTACTCGCGCAGGGCCGGTTCGATCTCCACCGCGGGGAGGAATACGCGATAAATGCGCTCCGAGGCATAGCCCACAGCTGCATCTTCACGGATAGCCCCTGCTCCGTTTAAATGACTTCAACCGCGTTGGCAACAGCATCGCAACCACGTACCCCCTCCGTCTCCATGTTCAAAAATTGCATCGTGCAAAGCCTTGACTTGGTCGAATGTGATCACGCAAGTCGTGTCGTCCAAGATGGTGTTGAGTGCAGTCAGCACACTGCTTTTGTCTGACACGCCTGCGGGGGATCTCCTGAAGGACGAAGTGGCTCAGCGACCATCGAAAGCAGGTCAAAAAAATGTTACCGAAACAGAGTGCGCTTGTCGTGTGCGTTGCCGACAGTGTCGTAAAGATCGGTCATCGTCCACTTGGTCGTGCGAAAGGAGTCTTGGCTTCGAAGGTTGGCAAGTTTGGCTTTTCCGATGAACCGATCGAATTCACCCAGCAGCGTGCGAGGCAGCTAGACATGGCGACTCGTGAGGGACCATCATGGCGAGATGCATCTCGACTCCACCTCTTGGAATTCCCGCATCACGGGTGATCGAAGGCGGAGGAACAGCGACGACTCCTTTACTCCTACATTTCCACTCGTCAGCGCCACGTCGTTCGTGCTAGGCGTCGAGTCCCCACGTTGTTTCGATGGCGACGGTTGTGCCATCGGTGGGACTGCCACGGGCAAA
>NW_008580147.1:2893577-2952410 GCF_000520115.1 Aphanomyces invadans
CTCACGTCGATCAGTTGGACAGAGCTCGAAACAATTTCTATACCTTGGTGGTAATCGCAGTCGACACGTGCGTCTCGCTCAGCTCGAGCACGGTGGAATTCAACGCGTCGTCAAAGAACCCACGCCTCAGCAGCGCCACCAACGCCCCAAGCAAGTCAATCGTGGCCTGGTTTCAAGGTTAAGATTGGAAAGCTGCAGTGACGCACCAAGTGGTCCTCGCTGCTCATCGACGTCGACAGCTTCATCGCGTAGTCGAACAAGCGCCATGAAATGGCCAACGGTAGCACGTCATGTACCGCCGCTAGTGACGTCATGACAGAGTGAAACATGGCGCCCGATCCCCAACGCAAATGATCCAAGAATACCATCATCTGCCGATACCGTATCGACGGCCGTGAGCTCGCCGTGGCCTGTACACACTTGCTCCAACGCTTGGCAGTACTGAAACCGAGACATGGCGGCGGTGGGTTCCTTCTCGGGCATGCCACAGTGCGGTCATATGCACAGCAGTAGAGCTTTTCACGTACATGGCGCAACACACACAGCAGCACCACAGCCTTGACAAGCCGCTGCATTCGGTGCACTTCGTCCATGTCTTCCACGAGCGGCTACTCCACAAGTCACAACGATCCTCGATATCACGGACGGGTGGGTACCTCAGTCGCATACCAGGCGAGAACGGCAACGACCGATAAATTGTGGACCATCGGGACTGCCACCACGGCCTTCAGCCCGGCTTTTCGCGCATGCGGGACAAAGAAGAATTTGCTTTGGCTCGTTGTGTGCAAGCTCGCAATCCATTCTGGCTGCTGACCACTAGTAGGGTCGCTCAGTCTCATCCAGCGGCCAAGACGGCTCACCTGTACACGCGTCCCGCCAGGTCATGCCCTGGATCCAACAGCATCATCCCTCTTGCTCTCCGAAACTGCGTCAACGATTTGAACAACCTGCACGACGACCAAATACGACAGCTACAAAAAGCATTTTGTGCGGAATTACGTACGTGCTGTCGTTTGAGATGCCAACAGGACGGCACCACACGTTGTGTAGGGCCAGCTCGCATCCATTGCCTTCGCCCGTGATCGGGACAAAAACTTCACCGACTAGCCACTTGTTTTTCTACATCACGTCTTCGATTACAATCCATTCCCTCTGCGCAATGTGGTTGCCCATGTGGCCGGATGGACTACAGAGATGGGGTTCGGTACCCGACACACACAGCGCAAGACGTGCTCGAACGCCTTGTTGAGGATCCCCGCTTCCAAACCGTGCGGGTTTGAGGCCTTTGCTAAATTGTCTGCGTCGATGCCGAGCCCGTGCTCTGTGGCTTGGTGGTCCCGAAGGAACCTGCAAAGCAAGCGTGAGCGGATGCAGGGGGGACTACGGCATACGTTGCCACGGCAGTGTGCGCAAAATGCATGGCTTCCGACAGGGGTGAGTTGCCCCATCGATCGAGCAAATTGACGTTGGCTCCAATCTCCACGAGAAACTGAACGATCGCGAGGTGGCCCTCGCTGGCAGCCACGTGCAACAACGACCTAGTGGAATCATGCATTCAACCGGTTGCAGCGCACGGGAGGCCCGAGGCGGCGTACCTGGCGTCGTAGTCTTGAACGTCAGGGTGAACAAGGTGAGGCACCAACTGCTCAAGACGAGGCAAGTTGTTGTGTTGGATGGCGGCAAACGCAAGGGGGATGTCGGACGTGGCCAGCGCCTCCGTCTGCAATGGAGAAGCTGTGAAGATGTGTCGACGGAAGAGGCTAAGTGCGTTGGACGCGTTCATCTCGACGGCAATCGACATGGGTGTTCGGCCTTCATGATCCACCACGTCGACAGCCGCCCCAGCCGACAGCAAGAGTTCGATTGCATTCATTTGCTCTTTCTCGACAGCGACGTGCAGCGCCGTGCGACCTAAACTGTCCACAACATTAAGCGACAGGCCATCCAGCCACGCGCGTTTGAGCGCGTCAGTGTCGCCAGCAGCAATCTACGTGGAATTGTGTAGCGTTTGGTGTCACCGTGGCGGGATGGTCCATAGGCTCACCGCGGCAAAAACCTGCTGGATCTCCTCCATGCTCTTGCGTCTTGTAGGGTCGAACGAATCGTTGTGACTTCCGCAACGTCGAAATGGAGATGTCGACGTGTCGGCGAAAAGGATTGCCCGGATATGAGTCGACATCAAAGACGCCACGACAGCATCCTTTGCACAATCTAGCGGCGTCACACCCCATCGATCTTTCGCACGACAATTCGCGCCTGCTTGAATCAAAAGTTTCACCGCCTCAGCATTGCCGTCACTCGCTGCAATGTGCAATGGCGTCCTGTGCATGACGTTGTCGACGTGTGTGTCTTCATCCAAGTTGTGCTTCCTTACCGTCGATCGTAGTCTGCGAGGTTCACATCCCTGCCTTCCTGCAATAGCCGCCGAAGCATGTCTACGTTGCCTGAACCTGCAGCCCAGCACAGCGCCGTAGTGTCCCGAAGCCGCGTCGGCAACTCGTCCATTCCGCTTGTCTTTGGTGCGCTCTGTGTGCGATCGGCCCTTTCTCCACGTTTGTATCCGGATATTTCTACTTTTCCGGATATCTGATGACCGCAGTTTCCAAGAGGCAGAGAAAGGTATGGTCAAGGTGCTGCTGAGTGGAGACGTCGGCAGCCACTGGGACGCTTTGCACGCCCGAGTAGAGAAGCTGCATGCTTCTACTCATGGACCCTTCGACGTGGTGCTATGTGCTGGATTCAGCGATCTCTCAGTCAGCTCCATTCCTGCGTGGCCGCTGCCTGTCTACGTATTGGGAACAATCACCGACACCGACGATCAGCCAAAATGGACCTCAACCAACCTGCATGTTGTGTCAGAAAACAGCGTTGTCATGATCTCTGGTTTGCACGTGGCGTTTCTGGCCGACCCCTCGGCTGTCCACAGCTTTCGCAGTGCCCTGACTGCTCAGCCCATTGATATTTTGATCTCCACCGACTATCCTCAAGGGTACTCAGCTGCCGTTCGACGCAAGATCTAACTTCGTTGCGACAGATTTGAACGGTTAGTGTCTCTGGAGCAAGTGCCACCGCCACTCCAACACGTTGGCCTCCAAGTGAGTCGCACACACGCATGCCCATGGGTCTCAATAGCTGTTAGAGTGTTGCGGAAGCCGCGGAAATCGCTGTCCCTCGCTATCACATTGCAGCAACGCATGGATTGTTCTACCAGCGCCTGCCGTACGTCACAAGCCACGGCGCCACGCGGCACGTCACTCGATTCATCGGACTCGGTCAAGTGGGGGCTTCTCCCGACAAGGACAAAAAGTGGATGCATGCTCTGAACCTCGACGTAGCGGCATCCTACAATGATAGTTGTTTCATACTTGGTGTAGGTTTTGGCTCCAGGAAGTGCGGTGGACATCCCGGCTGGCACGACGCAAAGTCCATACGGCGCGACCAAGCGGCCGCTGCAGAACAACATTGCCTTCCAACCACGAAAGCGATCTGGCTTGTCGGCTGAAAAGGCGCACGAGTTGATGCAGCAGAGCGGGCAGCACGCTACCAAGCACTCCTTCTACGACCACACACAACACGCACGCCTTCCCAATCGCCAAGAGTGCTGGTTCTGTTTGTCGACTCCAACGGTTGAGATGCATCTAATTGTCAGGTACTGGCGTTGGTGTTGGAAACGTCTCCATCGACGTGGCGCGTTGGTAGCATTGGGAACGAGGCGTATTTGGCCATTCCAAAGGGCCCCATCGTCCCAGACCATGCGCTTATCGTGCCTATTCAACACACGGCCTCGATGCTATCCATTAGTGCAGCTGCACGCGCCGAGGTGAATCAATTCAAAGCCGCGCTCAAGGCGTATGTGAATTCTGGTTGCATTGAGCGATCGTTCTCAAGGACTGGTGCAGATTTTACGCTTCCCAAGGCAAAGCCATGATCGTGCTGGATCGCAACGTGACAACTATGGGTGCAGCCCATGGCCACTTGCAAGTGATTCCGGTTCCCGCTGCCCTCGGTATGCCGCGTTCCCTCGATGAGCTGGCTGCCCATTTCTCACTCACTCGCGGGGCTAGCTCCGTCCGTGGTCGACGCTTTTCACGAAGAAGGCAAAAAGTACAACGTGAATTTTTCTCACCTGGCAGACGAAGCCGAGATTGAAGAACCCGAGTACTTGCTTGTGGAATGCCCTGGCGCGGACGAGACCGCATCTCCTCAACGTCTGCTGCATGCTGTGAAAGGCAAGCACTACATGCAGTTTGGTCGAGATGCAGTCGCGGCGTTGCTGAAAGTGCCGCGTCGGGGCAATTGGAAGGTACGTTTGGCACCCGGTTGAAGATGCCATGGCTAATGGACGGCTAGTATTGCGTCGTGCCAAAAGACCAAGAAGAAAAGATGGCCCAAGCATTCAAGGCCGCGTTCGCTCCGTTTGATTTTTCCCTTGCCCTGGAATAATACAGAAATCGACGACACCGTACTTGAGTGGACGCCCTTTGACGTGTTTGTCGAATAGTTGTAGCATGAAGGACTGCATGGCAACACCAACACAGGTACTCACGCATTCGTCAAATATTCAACCATGGACTTGAGGCCCACACTAGAGGCTGGAAAGAGCAGTTGGAGTTGTCAGGATATCGCCGTGCGATGTGCGTTGGGTTTCCTACATGCCACCCCACGGTCCTGTTGAGTTTTTTTTTCAAGAGAGCGAACGTACTTGGCTTTCCATGGACTGGGCCCGAAGTACTCGGCGGATCTTCATCGGGTCATCATTCAACCGAATTTCTTGCTATTCCAAAGAAACATGGATGAAATGTGCAGTGGCAGGTGAAATCAGAGCGACGCACGTTGCGAAAGTCATCCAGGTGGTCGTATATCCCCAAGAGTGCGGAAAAGAACCGGTCGTGATGCGCATGTTGAAGCATCAAGCAGCACGTGGAAAACGGGACTTTGCCCACTTTGTTCTTGTCCATGTAGCGGAAGATCAGCCCCGATCGCTTCTCGAGCTCCGCCGGCTCCTTGGACATCCATTCGGCCAAAAATCGGACGAGCGCATGTTCGTGAAGGTGGTCGGTGTGGTCCAAGTCGTACTTGTCGTACACACAACGGAGCTCGCTGATGTAGTTGAACACGGTCGAGTTGGCCGTCCGCTGCGACGTGAGCTCCCGAATTTGCTTCAATCGCAAATACGATGGGTTCGAGATCGCCGCGGGGGTTTTGTCCAGTTGCAGCACCAAGTACCTTCGAACATCGTAAAGATACAATAGAAAACCTACGAGAATGAGAGACACACCGGAGTCCAAACCCAATATGCTCCAACGCAATGAAAATGAGCACTTGGTGCTTGAACCATGACTTCTCAAGCATGCCCCTGCAGTTGGCACTCGATCGAGCGAGGCCGACTTCAATGCTTTGGAACGGCACCATCGACGCATTGTCAAAGGTGAAATCGCAGTGGTTGTCGTCGCTCAAGCTCACATACGCTCCGAAATGATACCTGCGTTGGCTCAGGCATCGAGTTCTCAGACAGACTTAACGTACATGACGAGTAAAATCGACACAATCGTGATGGCCATCACGTTGGCGTAATGGAGCACTGTTGCCCACTCCCCAATCGACACCTACAGCCATTTTCAACGTCAAGCACCCTGGGAAGACACCTGTAAGTGGACCACATACATCGCGGCGGGGCATGGGGCGGCGATGTCCAAACAGCAATCGAAACGCATCTCCTCGCACCTAGAAGGAATCCGTCAGACAAGTGCCGTGCGTGTGGACTACCTCGAGCACGTTGTTGCAAAAGGCAGGGAATGGAAGGAGTGGCCAAACGACTGTAAACATGAGGATGTATGAAAATTGGATACAAGCGTCCAAGTAATCGGAGCTCGTGTCGAAAACGGGAAGCTTCGATTCAGCCAAAATCTAGGGAAGGGAGGGTAGGCCACCCGCTTGAAACGACTTCCAAGACCTACTTGATACGCTGTATACTCGTTCGAGTCGTCCGAATAGCCCAAGACGGGCACAAAGAACCGCGTCGTGCGGGACACTTCGTCGGCGAGTTTGTGCGCTGCCATGTTTGTCTCCATGCGGTGTTTGCGTTTCCGGGCCTTGCGCTGCTTGTTGCACTACCACATGACTGTGTTGGTGGAATGGGACGGGTTATTTCAGGATACGTACATCAAGACTCGAAAACCACGATGAAGTCCAGTTCCGGCACGACATGGGCTTTCCCTTGATGATGCGGATCACATAGGGCAGCCATGTTTCCAGCACCATGTTCAGGAGTTGCGTGACCACGAGTGGCGTGACGAAGAGCGTGTCCAGCGTCAGCAGCGTTGGGTTCCATTGGTACGCAATCGCCCAATCCAGCTTTAAATACGCATACACGTCATTCACTTTGTCGCCGTATGGAAGGTATAAGAACGCGAGCGCGAGAAACCAAAAAAACCAGTTGCTCCAGACAAAGACAAACTTGCGATGGATCAACCCTGCCACAGAAATACCCCCCATGAAATAAAAAGACGACCCAGGGTAGCGACGCAGGTATCGTACGGTTTTCAAACTCGGACTTCTTCCGAATGTTTTCCCACAACACAAACTTGGACGAGAACCAGTTGAAGAGCTCGTAGAACACCGTGTCAATGAGCAAGCCCAAGATCACGCCCTAGTTCCAAGGTCCATTCGTTTCCAGCGATCTCACATGCGGTCGTTCAACAGACCTGGCACAGAATGTACGCCCACCGATCCGTGCCAACCGTTGAAGTGGGCGACGTAAAGCAGTTGATAAACTGGTGACAGTTCTGTTTCGCGGCGCACTGCTGGCTGTCGCACGTCGGGGCGAGTTTCGACCACACGTACCACTACAGCATATCTGCCGTGAGTGGACATGTCTCTTCTCCGAGAGGGTGATCCAACTCACCTGGAGGAACGGCATCAGCACGATGCACTGGATGATGGAGCTGAGCGCGACGAAGAACAGCATGGTGACCCGGATGAGGCGTTTCTTGGACTTCTTGATCTGTTTTTCCATTTCGTGCGTGATTTCGTTTTTGACCCAGACGTATTCAAATTTCGGGTTTTCGTCGTTGCGTTCGAACACCGTGTCTTTGTAATTGACCAAGTTCCATTTCTCTGTCAACGTCCGCGTCTCGCGCTCCCACACGAGCAGCATCGCCGGAGCCCACAGACTCACCACGCCGAATCCGAGCACGGCCAGACCAAGCAAGTAGTAGTTCCACACGTATCCCGACACGAATCTACTCGAGTGAGCCACCGACGTGACTCGACCGACTGCTGACGTACCGAAAACCCAAGTAATAGAGCACGCACACGACCATGAGTGGACCCAGCATTTTGCTGTAAATGTGCATGAACGCAAACAAGAACGCCACGCGCTCGCCAAAGTGCAGACGCAATTCTACGCCATTCGAACGGTGAGACCACGTCAAAAGACACTCTGCGTTTATACGTACCCTCGATGGCCCATCGCTCGGAGTTGCCTGCAGTCGCCTTGCTAACGCGAAACTCGAACGTTTTCTTGCGATACTCGGCAAAAAACGAGTTGTTGAAGACGCGGTCGTGAAGAGGGAAGCACACGTCGACGACGTCCCAGCATGTGAGTTCTTGCTGATGCTCGATGGACTGAAAACAGGTCGTTGAGTCGACCTGACGACGATGATGGTAGCAATACCCAGTCGTCCTTGTCGTAGTCGCGAAACGCGTTGTGAATGATGTTGTGCGTCAACTGCAGCTCCAATGCAGGCGAGAAGCAAATATTCTTGACGCTCTCGACCGTTTCCATACCCAATCGAGCGTTAGCCTGCCCGCGCTTGATCGCGAGTTCGTCCTTTTCGCGTTTGAATTCTTGTAGCAACAAGTCGCTGTCCTATATAGACAGTCTCGCAAAGTCAGGATTCAGTCCGAGCTCCCCTTTGATTTCAACGCCAGTTTTGATACCTTGTACGGATCGATGAGCACGCAAATGTTGTTGGTTTGGTTGTACTTTTGGTTTTCGTGGGGAATGCTGTTGTCGTTGTCGAGCAGGATAACACCGAGACCCGCTTGGACTAGCCGCCGGAGGCACTTGAGATGCATGGCAGCCACTTGATCGGCCAAGCGATGCCGCGTTGCCTTCATTTGCTTTCCAGGGAATCGCTCGCGCAACATGTCCTTGACTTGGTATGTATTTTTCAGCACGATCGCAAACGTGTACCTGTGCATCACCGCATGAGCATGATGGGATTCGAAGCAAGAGCGATGTACTTTACGAACCGTTGGGTCTCTGGAATCGAAACACTTGGTACATTGAGTTCGTGAAATGGAGCATGACGTTTCTCCTTGACGTTGGCGCCTTTCTCGGATAAATCGATGCCACGACCAGAAAACACGATACAATCCTGGAGTTCGGTCACGACAGGACCGGCACCCCCACGTTCTTTCGAAGGCCCGAACGATGAAGTGTCCGAACCAATACCTGCATAGGAACACCATGCTTGAGTGCTCATGCAGGAACAAACGTCGCTTGAGTGACACGTACGTGATCGTGTTGTCCGTTGGTTTGACCCTCCTGACGTAAATCCACGTGATGGCGGTCTCACGCGTAGATTGCTCGCGGATGGACTCGTCACCATGGCATACGAGCCTTCCGCAGCGGATTCCGATCTTTCCAGGTCTCGATCTTCTTGAACGTTTCCAGGCCTGGGGACAACAGATGATGCTGCGATGCCAGACTGCATTGTGCTTGCTTGTAAGCGGTGTGATCCGCGTCCTTGGAGCCCTTCTCGGCGTGAGATGGACGTGTCTCGTCTGCGATCTTTCGCGGCCCACCGACGCGTCAGAGAGTCGGTCGGGGAGAAGCCGGATTTTGATTCAATCGATATCTTGAGTTCAATATGGTCGACATCGTCCAGAAAAAACGATGAGACACGGGGACATTTCCCAAATCAACTCTGCAATGCCCTTGAACTCTTTCAAGAGGATCGCCCGATCCCCTTCATCCAGATGTAGATGTCTCCACAGCCACCACATGTCGTACGTGGGTGCAATGTAGCTAACCGGTGACATGTACATGTTCGGCGGCTCGCGCGTGGTGCGACACGAGATCGCTTCATGGTGCGATGGCTGCCAAGAACATCCTTCCCAGAGGGGAAATTCCTTGGACAGTTCCACATTCGACTGGGCAACGGACGACGGGAACGCCGGTTTCCCAACCACATTAATAGGGACTTTTCCCACTGAATACATATTGCATTTGTGTATGGGATACTCGTCCCATCCTGTGTCGATCATGATGACCGATCGCCGACGCCGTCGTTGTCGACAAACTTCCACCCGACAGACCGCAGGTACCCAAAGACGAGGGGGTCAGGGCGGCCCGAGGTCGACACATTAAAAGATATCAGCTTGGTGGACCCGTCCTCGGACTTTGCTGCCACGTCGCAATTCAAATCCGCGGTAGGGGACACTTCCTGGGTCGATTCACGGGCCTCTGCATGACACACGATGGGGTACGCGATTTCGAGCCCTGTAAAACAGATGACGGCTGGTTCATGAACGTGCAGCTGTGTCGTAGTACCATGTCTTTCGATGGCCGTCGAGGCGGCGGAAAGGAGCCACAGGGGGGTCAGCCGTGGAACGGGTGGAGCCCACCATCCCTTCGACGTTAGGTTCTCAATGTCCACCGCTCCTCCCTAGTCAAGGATTGCACATCACGACTGCAAGATGTCATCACGTACGAGATCAAACTGCGCCAAGCGCTCGTGGGAGCACGAGAGCCGAATCGTCGATGCTTGTTTCGCATCGCCACCGTCTTTTGTCGAGTGCATTACGTTGGCATCAACGGGATTGGATGGCCGAGCGAGAGGAATGGCGGACGAGGCTGGTACTTTATGGGGCACGACGAAGTAGAACGATGACTGCCACACGACCCCCACATCGTCGAACAAATCAGTTTGGACGGTGAACTCGATTCCTTCGCTCGTGAGCTTCTTGCCGATGAGGACCATCAAACACTGCATCGATCGCAATGAGAACCGGTCACTTGCGTTGTTTAGTTACATTCAGTTCTTCATCGACGCTCATTTGGCGGAGCTGGGTGATGTGGAGTCGCTTCCACGTGAGGTTGCCAACAGGACATGGAAAGTTCGAGTTCCCCAGCAGCTGCACGAGCAAGTACCCGCATATGACCTAGAGAGCCTGGTGAGCGCATCGAGAATAATCCCGACCATGCATGTACCTGTGGAAAGAGCAACGGGACCGTCTTGATGGTGTCAGAAGTCGACGTCGTACCGACGGACGCCTTGACGTTGGCAATTTCGGCGTCGAGAATGGTGAACTTGGTCTGGAGCACAATGCGAGGACAGGCGGCGAGGAGCCGATCTCTCGACGTCCATCCCATCCGAACGAACTTGGACAGCCAGCACCGGAACAGAAACTCTTTCGAGCCCCAGTCCAATGGACCAGGCAGCAAAGGGTATCTAATGGAGGACGGCGATGAAATGCATGCGATGCATGCATCGCTCGCTCGTCGTACTGTCGAAACGTCTCGTGGTCCCAAGTGGCAAACACGTAAAAGAACGGAAGGAGCAATGCCGTGGCAATCGCCGGGACGATCAGCCAGCCGGTGATGACGAACACTTCGCCTGTCATTCTGTGGTTTCTACAATAACAAGGTTGAGGAAGCATGCATCTTCCTCGGCAGTCCCGGCGGCGCACCTGCGATCGAGCTTCGTCCGCCAGAACGTTCAGTTGGGCTTCAATGTTCCCAGAGTGATGCTCGCGGCGATTTTGTAAAATAATAATCAATTAAATACTCAGTTCAAGTCAAATGATGAAATGGTATAAAATTCCCCCCTAAAAACTTCGAAAATTGCCGTCCTTCGACTTCCGATGTCGAAGTTGAGGCAAAACTTCGACCAGTCTGGTTACGGCGCGGGGGTGGATACCACGTTGATCTTGGTGCGCTGTCGAGCTCGCTGCGGCCGTCGACTTGCTGTGTCAGTACACGAGCTAGGCCTGTCGTCCCACCGCCACACGTAAGCGCAACCCCACTGACGTCGTCCATGGCCGACACTGCAACGTCTCGTGAACGCGAGCCCATCTTGAAACGGCCGCGCAAGCCGTCGATTGGCCGTCGGCAGCTGGGAGTGCTGCCCGTGGCCATGATCACGTACTTTAACGTGAGCGGCGGTCCGTGGGGAAGTGAACCGATCATTTCGTCGTGCGGTCCGCTCGTTGGGATCCTTGCCGTCAGCATTTTCCCGTGGGTATGGTGTCTGCCCACGGCTCTCCTCTTCGCAGAACTCTTCAGTGCGTTCCCCACCGATAGCAGCTTTTGCACGTGGGTGGGGCTCGCATTTGGCCGCCCCATGGGTTTTCACGTTGGGTACTGGTCGTGGGTTGGTGGGGTTATCGACAACGCCATCTATCCGTGCTTGATCGTGGACTCGATCTTCTCGATCACGTCTGGCGGTATTTTGGGCAGCGACGAGTACAGCAGCGCCAACACTGCATTTGGGGTCAGGTTTGCCGCGCGCGTCGGGATTGCCATCCTCTTCATGCTGCCCACCCTGTTCAGTATCAAGATCGTCGGTCGCACCATGTTGGTGCTGGCTATCATCGTGGCAATGCCGTTTCTGGTCATGGTAGTCGTTGCAATTCCTCAGGTGAATCCGTCCAATTGGCTCGTCGTCAGCGACGACGTAAGTTCACCCGCCGATCCAACTCGTGCAACCTGACGGAGCATCATCGTAGCGAAATTGGGTCAACTTGATCAGCGTCTTGTACTGGAACTACAGCGGGTTTGACGCGGCGGGGGCGTATGCCGGTGAGATCGCCGACCCGAAGCGAACATATCCCCGTGCGATGGTGCTCACGGTGGTCCTGATCGCGCTCACGTAAACCCACTGTGCAACGAGAACGCAGTCAGCTGCATCATGGGCGTGTGTGTTGTGTCTTTAGGTACCTTATTCCATTCGTGGCCATCACGGGCGTAAACAAACCAGACTATACGACGTGGGTGGATGGCTCGTATACGTCGATTGCGCTGGGCGTAGGCGGCATGTGGCTCTGCGGCTGGGTCGTCGTTTCCAACTTGTTTGGGAATTTGGGCCTTTACATGGCCGAGATGACGAAGGACGGGTTTCAACTGGCAGGCATGGCCGACTCGGGCCTCGCGCCATCGTGTTTTTCAGTGTACGACCTGTCGATGGCGATTTCGTGTGACACAGTGTTGGGTGTAGACGCGATTCCAACACGGGGACCCCACGGCGATCGATCTTTTTATCGTTCGCGATCATCGTGTTCATGTGTTTGTTCGACTTTGACACGATCTTGGGCGTGGATAACTTTTGTTCGGCCCTCTCGAGCGTCGTCGAAATCGGCGCCGCCGTCCGTCTCCGCTACACGCATCCCGAAATCGACCGTCCTTTCAAAGGCAAGTCGATTGCTTTTGAGCAGAACGCGCGCCGTTGAAATCTGTTTTCTAGTTGGACTGTCGGATGGCCGGTTGACCATGGCGATGGTCGTCCCGTTTCTTGTGGGGGTCTACATCGTCGGCAACGAGCTCCTGATCAACACGACCACGATGGTGCTGTGCTCCGTCACGCTCGCGATTGGAGTCGTCCTCCAGCGATGCTTGGATGGCACCAAGTCAAGCAATTCCAACTTCTTGCTCGCGGTCTAGTGCTAAGAATCCGACTGCCCATTGAATACACGATGCGTGCGGGAGTCGACAGTCGCGTGAATACATTGTGTCGACTTATTCCGCAATGTCCATAAGCCCGATCAAATCGGCCACTTCGTCGTCGGTGAAGCCAGGGGCCGATGGCACTTGGGCTTTTCGCCAAGTCACCAAATCGATCGGACCTTTGACGGCGCACACGATGCGGTTCACGTCTTGCTCGGACGCCTTCAACTCGACCACGCACTCGTTCGACCCAAAGAGACGGCGGAGGCTTGCTACAATCGACTTGTACTTTTCGGACGACCGGCAAGCCACATTGACAAGGAACATGCCGTTCTCGCTGAGCGCTGCGTGGACGGACTATAGACAGAGTTGAATCGGAGTGTGTACGGTCGGCATTCCTTACGGCCAGGGTAGCATCCGAAATGAAGTCCAAAGGGGGGGCTGCCAGGCCAACCGCTTTTTCTTCTTTCGACTTGGCGTCGACGTCGACAAGAATCGAGTCGAACGATCCGGGCGCTGGATGAACCCACTTCAATCGATGGACGACCAGGACGATGTAAACCCCATGGACGTACCCGCGTTTCGGAGACACACGACGCCGTCTTGCACGATCACGCCAAGTTTGTTGTTGGTCTGGAAGCCAAAAAAGTCCTTGGCCAAGCCAACGACGGACGGATCGAGCTCGCATGCTGTGAGGGTGACGTTGGGCATCGTGGCTTGGATGTAGCTGGCGAGGCAGCCGCCACCGAGTCCAATGAGCAGGCTCTTGTGGTCACTTGCCGACGTCAGCGCCAACGAATAGTGCAAGATCGACACCATGCTCTTGTGGTATTCAAACGCGAGAAATGTCGGGTCGAAGCGAAGTCGCGCCGTCGACGACACCTTGTTCTTCTTTTTGTTCTTTTTCGCTTTGTCCTTGAGCTGTTTTGCTACACCATCGTTCAGTGAACTCACGGGACGATGCAAGCACCTGTCAACGGAGGCAGCAGCTTGATCTCGCTCTGAATTGTGTTGTTGTTGCTGAGAAACACGAGCCGTCGATGCATGTCGACTTCTTCGACGAAGTAGTCGCCGCTGAGGTCGGTGGTGCCATGTGCGACGACATGGCGCTCGCCCAGGCCTTCCTGCACCGTCATGTATGGGATTTTTTCGCCTTTCGCGAGGCTGTCGGGGCTCAGTTCGAGCATCTTGGGATTCAGCTCCAGCTGTACAGCCTCCAAGCTCGCAAACGAGTGCGCGCGGCCGAGGCTCACGATGAGGAAGCGGCTGAATCCGGCACCCGACGCCAGTTCCATCGCGCCTTCCTCGGTGGCAAAGAGGAACTCGTGCTCACGGCCTTGCGGCACGAGAAACACCCCGCATGCGCCGTTCGGACCGCGCAGTTGGACATCGACGAGGCGGATCGTATACCGAGGGGTCGTGTTGATGGCGGCCGATGTCGACGACGTCATGAGCTCTATCACGCGCTGTCGACCCACTTGGATCTTTTTGAGTTCGTTCTGGGACATGATGTACCACTGAGTTGCCTCAATCTCGTGCTGAAGCCATTGCTTTCGCAACAGGCCCGACTCGTCGAGGTAGACTTTGCCGTTGTACTGGACCATCGCCCGCTTGTCCGACGATGCCTTTGTGCACACGACAAAAAACGGCACAAACGGCGATGCTTTCGAGCGCGGAACCTGGGAAGCGATACGTCAGAATGAAAGCCGCGAGGAACACTTTCTAAGGACTTTACTTCTTGAGCTGAGATCTTGTAAGTCGGCAGGAGGTCCGTGAACGCAGTCAAGAGGTGTTCGAGAATAAAGTCTTGCGCCATGGTTACACAAATGTACGATCCACCAGGCGCTAGAACGCGATCGATTTCGCGGAACATCTTCACTGCATCCGCGAGGACTATCGAGAGAATTGATAGGTATGCGCGGGTAGTCGAGAAAGTGGGCGGTGGGTACCTGGCGTGTCGTCAGTTGCCATGAGGGCATCCAAAGCTCCCTTGTCCATGACACAGTCAAAAGAAGCATCGGCGTATGACATCTGTGTCATGTCCATCACGTCCCATTTCATCGACGGATGCTTGTGCTTCATCTCGTCGATCACGAGCGCACTAAAATCCATCGACGTCACATGGAGGTACCCGTCGTTGGCCCAGTCAGGGCTCAAGTCCGAGTTCCCGCAACCCACAACCAAAACGCGATCTCTGGGCTTCACGATCTTGTGCAGCGCTGGGCGGAGCGTCGAGTACTCGCCATACCATTCGAATGCCTTCTCTTGTCGCTTGGTAAAGAACTCGTCCCAGTATTCCTTGCGACGAAAGTCCGCGTGGTGGCGGGGAAGAAGCTCCATCTACATGCAGATGTTCCATCGCACTGAGAGGTCCCGCCGCAGATTGGGTCGCGCATGTGTACCTGGTCCTGGTCCGACATGACAATCGCGTCAAACTGTTGGTTCATGCAATTCCAGGGGAAATCCCTGCAGTGGACCGATCCGGTTAAACATCAGGTATCCGAAATTATGTTATCCGGAATGCTTTCGTATCCGTAGTCTAATTTTACCTCCGTGTACGGCGACACGCACATTTTTAGCTTTACACCTTCAGAATTGCGTTGGTACACCCTTGGTTTAAGGACGTAGCATGATGTGTTCTATTTTACATGGAAAAGAAGAGCAGAGTACAGTTCGTAAAACGAGGTGAATGTTGAGCTCTATTTATTCACACAGGAAAAAAATTGTCCGAACCCCAATACAGCGCCCCAGGTCGCATTCGCGCGAGTCAGTGCACTTCCGCCCATGGAGAACGAAGGGTCTGGTGCCGCGAATGCCGAAGCTTCTGTCACACCCATAGCCCCAGTACGTCCAGCCTGCATGGATGCATCCCGAGCTGTTGCCATGTGTGGATGTCGAGCGCATATCCACGACTCTCTCGAGATCCGATCTTTTTTCTTGTGCAATTGTCGAGACTCATGGCAACAGCTTCGTGTTCTTCGATACCCATTCCATTCGGGGTGAATATGCGTCACGAGATCGTGTAGGAAGCAAGCCCAAAGTCCAGCGTGTTCAAGAATGCGTTGAACAAACTGGGAAGCAGTAGCAGCAGCAAGAAAGAAAAGTCAAGCAACATCCTGCAATCTGCGACGACTGGGTTCTTTGGCCGCAAGAAGGCGTCATCGAATCCGCCGATGTTTCCTGGTTCAGTGAAACAAGCGTCGTTCTGTGGCGCGCAGCTGCCTCCAGTGTGGGCGGCTCCCCCGCCAGTTGTGAAGAATCTCAATCCAAATGACACCAACCATACAAGCTCAACGTCCCTGAATGATACGACGACGGTGCCGGGGTCCCGCAATGCTGCTGGCAACTTGAGGTCAGAGCAGTTTGCAGCCTTGCTGAAGAGTGACAAGGATTCGGTCGACTTGGAACGTCTACGCGAATTGAGCTGGGGCGGGGTGCCAGTGGAATTTCGACCGCTCGTGTGGAAGTTGCTCCTGAGCTACGTGCCGGCCCACAACGACCGCCGGGACGCCATGCTAACTCGAAAGCGCAGTGAATACCGCAATTTGTTGAACCAATACTACTACATTCCCGACACGGACCGCGGAGTGAAGGAGCAAGAAACCCTGCATCAGGTACAGCGCGCCGATCTCTGGTCGATCTAACGTCATGCAGATCCTGATCGACATACCTCGAACGAATCCGGACGTCCCGCTGTTCCAAAACCCTGTCATTCAAAAGGTGCGATCGGAAGCGTTGTCGAGAGTGCTCAAGGGTGCCGCGGCCATGTAGTGCATGGAGCGAGCGCTGTACATTTGGGCAATTCGCCATCCCGCCAGCGGCTACGTCCAAGGCATCAACGACCTGCTGACGCCGTTCGTGACTGTCTTTCTGTCGTCCTTTTCGGGTAACATGCCACCTTGCGGTGTCGCGGGCTCATGCGTCGTGCAGAGGACCCAGAGCGATGCGACATGACGCAGATTTCGGACGACATTGTACAGGAAATCGAAGCAGACAGCTACTGGTGCCTCACCAAGCTCTTGGACGATATCCAGGTTCGGCGCCCCTTCCCGAGGATGCCATCGGTCATTTGTGGCGTTGACGACATGCGCAGGACCATTACACATTTTCGCAGCCAGGCCTGCAGCGCATGGTGCAGCGGATGGAAGATCTCGTGCGGCGTTGCGACGCCGATTTGCATGGACACATCGTCGAGACGGAGCAAGTGCAGTTTGTCCAGTTTGCGTTCCGGTGGATGAACTGCCTCCTCATGCGCGAATGCCCGCTCAACGCGATCATTCGGCTTTGGGACACATATCTGTGCGAAGACAACGGGTTTGAGAGCTTCCACGTGTACGTGTGCGCCGCGATTCTCATGACGTTTGGCGATGCCCTCAAGGACATGCCGTTTCAAGACCTCGTCCTGTTTTTGCAAAAGCTGCCCACAAACGAGTGGGGCGAGCACGACATTGAGCCGCTCCTGTCGCGGGCATACATCCTTCAGACGTATTTCGCCGACGCCCCCAACCACATTCCCCACAAGTAGCGCCGCCGTCGAGTGTAGTAGAGAGTTGAAACCATCGCCCGCTGTGGGATTGATTTCGTCGGATGTATTTTTATCTCGGTGCACGTGTCGGTTTTGTCTTTCCAGGCGCGGACAACCGCGACGACGATGTCGTACTTGCAAGAAAGCATTCGATGCAAAGGGGCGCAGATCTGCAGCCCGTTCGTGCGCGACGTCCGCGGCACGTCCGTCGTTGGGTATGTCTCGAGTGGCACGGGCGACGTGTACGCGATCACGGAAGGAAAGCATGTTGTGTGGACGCACACTGGCGGCGACCCACGAGGTGCAGCATTTGACAGCCACGGCAAGCTCCACATCGCCGACTGCGCTCACGCCGCAATTCTCAAGGCCGACGTGTCGGCGCACACCCACCAGCCTGGTTTGGTTGTCAAAGTGTACGAGGAAAAGCCATTTCGAGTACGTAAATGGCTTGCATGTCGCTTGCATTCGTGACAAGTGAGTGTGCAGGGGCCGAGCAGCATTCAGATCGCGCCGACGGGAGTCGTCTACTTTACGGACAGCGGTCCGCTCGGCGAAACCACGCTCGCTGAGCCGAGGGGCAGCGTATTCTGCATTGCGCATGGACCGAGTGGCGGCCAGGTGCTCAAGCCGCTGGCGCTCGACTGTCTCGCGCATCCGTGTGGGTTGGCGGTGTCCCCCAACTCTAAACTCATGTAATCCGCCGTATCGTCGACACGTTGACGTGGTGGTGCCTGTAGCTACGTGGCGGAAATGATGCACAATCGTCTGCTGCGCTTTGTGCAGCGGCCGACGGGAATCTACCACTGCACCGTGTTTCACCAATTTGCCGGGGGCATGGGGCCTTCCTGCGTCGCTTGCGACGCAGACGGTCGCATTTACGTTGGCATGTTCGACGTGGCAGGTAATGGGTCGCGGACGACGTGGTTTGTCTCACGGCACGATCCAGGTGGAGCGGATGAACACGGCAAGATATACATCTTGTCACACGCTGGCACGATCGAGCATGTGCTGCAAGTGCCAGGACAAGAAATCACGGGGCTCTGCATCGAGTACAATCCACCTCTCGGCCCCCTCTCCACACGCTCGTCATCGACATGTTTGCGTAGGCCATCGACGCGCGCGCTGTTTGTGACCGAGGCATCCGGGAATGCGCTGCACTGCATTGCGCTGGACGCGATTTTCAAATAGAGCGACACGTTATGGTCCAAGTGAATCATGTAATTGCAAGCATGCTTCCACTACGTCGAGAAGGACGTCGATGGGAGGGCGTGGCTGCCCTGAAAGAGTTGGCGCAGCATCCCGTCGACCTTGGCGGGGGTGTACTTGACGTACTTGTCCATGTGCTTTTTCGAAAAGTGCACAATCGAGTACCTACTCGAGCATTTCCATGGCGGACATCACACGACGACAGGGACGCATGCCGTACTTGTCGTAAAACGCCGTGTAGGTTGGGACGATGCGGTGCAGGGCCGCCGCCGCGAGCGTTTGGCGCAGGTCACCATCGGGCACCGTGAAAGCTTGCTACACCGCCAGATTCCTTGCATGACGTGACAGTCCCGACGCGGCACGACCAACCTGATGCGCGACCAACTCGTCCAGCAACGCATTGAATTTCTGTGGCCATGTCCAAAGCAATTCGTGTGCGACAGGGGAATGACGACTCACCGTGAACTTTTCTTTGAGCAGTCGGCCGCTCTCCAACGTGAGCACGTCGCTGTTGCGGTTGTACTGCAGCTTGCCCTTGGGATCGGCCAGCGTCGCGTCAAAGTCGTCGTAGCTAGATTCGGGACAGTGTAGCATAGAAATTCACTCGACAAGGCAACGCCGCCACCTCAATTGCAAAAACTCGTGCAGCGCCTTGTCTCCGAGTGCTGCGACTTTGGGCTGGATCGTCTGCTGGAGAGCGGCGGTGACAACCGTCTGGACGTCGCCGCCAAGCTGCTTGAGGGACTGCGACACGTACACCACGTTGTTGAGCGTAAAGAGCGCGCGCAGGTCGTCTCGCCCGCCTTTCGTTGCATGCGCCTTGGCTTGGATGGAATCCAGGAGCTTCATCACGATCGAATCTACCGAAACGGGACGATCATGCAAGACGACATCGACACCAGCGACGGCACCGATGAAGTAGGCGACGTTTGTTGTCTGGTCCAACTTGAGCAGGCACTCGAGCTCGACAACGTGGTCGCACAGGTGGCGGAGAAATTGCATCACCTGGTCACAACGTCAACATGAACATGCCGCCGCCGTCGACGTTATTACGTTGCTCGAGACTGGGTGCACATTGCCATCGCGCAGCCCCACTTTGTCCTGCGCAAGGGACTCGCCAATGTCGTGTTTAAACTGCGCTAGCGTCTGCTTGGATGTGACGGCGAGCCCTTCCTCCATCTTGCCGATTAATCCGACGAGCTTCCATGGGTCGGCCGTTTCCACGCCAGGGTGTTCGCGCAGACGCAAGGGCGGCTGTCCGCATCGTCAGCTTTGCATGAACGCGGCGTGCCGCCGCACGTACTTGCAATGCTTCTTTGAACGCGGCGCTTTTGTCCTTGAACAAATAATGCAAATCCAGCGGGCGGAACACCTCGTCCTTGTGCGGGTGTTGAGGCGGCCACGACGGTGGCGAGCGTCGGCCGTTCACGTCGTTGGTCAAGGTCTCCAAGAGTGGAGCAATCGTGCAGCTCAAGGCGGCATGGCTCAAGTCTTCGTTGGGAAAGAGTTTGCTCGACAGCGCCTTCTCCGTCTACGCCCCGCCGTGATCCCGGCACGAATGCAGCGCGGCAGTGTGTACCTTGATAACAAACACAAGCGAATCCAAGTACCGGCCAATGCTTTCCTTCGAGTCCTGCGCGGTCGACCTAGACAGTCGAACCATGTCGATCTAGTCGAGTGGGAAGCACCACTGTACATGTCGCCTTCGGCCGTGACTTTTGCCTTATCCTTGAAGAAGTCCTTGATGTGCTTGAGCCGCTTCTCGCCATATTCCAGCAGCAATTGCCGCGGAGCGTACCCCGTGCCAAGCAAACACTGGATGAGCGAGTTTACTTTGGTCACGTCGGCGTCGCTTGGGTGGGACGCTGTCACGGTGTACTGCTGGCGTTCGCCCGCTGCACCGCTCTCGTCGGGCTCGGCTGGATCCGACACTTTCGTCAATGCCACCGTGGAGTATCGACCAAAAAGCCCAATGTCGTTCACGATATCCGCCTTGCACTTGACTTGAGCGTGACTGAGAACCTGTCGAGCATGCTCCAGCGCCTTTCCGCATCCTTCGTATCCCCGATGCGACTCCATGAATGAAATCGACTGAAGTAGACGTTGCATCGCCTTGACGTACTCGTCTTGGTCGTACTTGGCTCCTTGGTGCAGCGTGGGGGCTACCTGCACGAAGGTCAAGCTGTGCAACCACATGGATGGGGGTGACCTCCGTCGCCGTCGCAAACATCTCATGCACGACCCGCAACTCGTGGACGCTCAAGTCGATATTCTTCTGTGTCTCTCGTAGCTTCTCGGTGAGGTTGTAAATCGGCATCATTTGCCCTTCAAGGCGATCGAGTCCCGTCTTGAATCGTGCCAGGACGGTGTTGACGTTCGACAGTTGTGCCTGCATATCGATCACGACATCCGTCCGTTGTTAAGCCGCAGTTCACTCGCCCTCTCACCTTACTATCCATCAGCGCGAGGCGGATCCGCGCGATGGGGTCGCTCTCCACGGCCGTTGGAGCGCCGCCTTCGACCATCCTACTACTATTCAAGATACGCACTCTCGCAAGATCTGCATGAAATTTAAAAACACTTTCTTAATTCCACTTGATCTTTGTATGGTCTTCGTCAATCGACGAAAAAAAGCACAGGTTGAACCCCCTGACATTTTGTACAGGAATTTCTCAACTTGCCATGGCAACACCGCGTGGCCGAAGTCGCCGCGATCCAGACCCGCGTGCTGAGTTCGCAGTTCCGCAGCCTAAACGAATCTGCTCGGGGGTCGTACGGGTTGTTAAGACCATCGATCCGGCAGTCGCTATTGAGCGCGCCTTGGAATCGCGAAGCTCGTGGCGTCCCATCCATTCCAACATGTCGTCACCCCAACACTCGCTCCACGACAGCCTGGACAAGCTGTCGTTGGTGCCAGATGCTGCGACAAAACTATATCTCGCGTATGAAGACGACGGCACGATGAGTCCACGAAGCAAATCGTCCGATTCCAGCATCTCGTCGGCCTCGTCCAGCGCAGACTCCACCAAGCGACGGAGTCCGTCGTCCATGTTGGCCGTGATTCATGCACCTGATGACGACGAAGACAGGGATCAAGCAGCCTTCCCGTCGTCGCATCGCGTACCAACGACGTAAAACCCCGCGCGCCCTTTCCCCGTCGATGGATGTGTCTACTTGTTATTTATTGCACGGCGATGGCCTCGTCAAGGTATGCTCGTTCGAATCCATGTCGTGCTTGCTACGCCGCTTCATCTCGCCACGAGATATCATAGCACGGACGCTTCGCGTGGAGGGACTCGAGCTGCGCAAACGTGGGCACGACTTCTTGGATCGCGTTGCGATGACGGGTCGCCGACGTGCCCCACACGTGCGACGTCCATTTCCACACATGGGCCTATACAAGCGTTGCTGAAATCGGTCGTCGGTGGCATTCTCGACCTGCTCCATGGTCCTTGCTAGTACAACCACTCGGTGCTCCACCATGGCGAGGTCCGGCGCGTCCGACGGAAACGCCACGAGAAAGCCACGTGCCGTCCACGTTTGGTCCATCGCTTCAAATGAGCTGCGACGGTGGAAGAGCCACGCCAGGTAGACGGACGGGTGTACCTGTTCAAGAGGAGCGGACTGCCCAGAAGTCGCAATGCAGAGTACATGCGGTTGAGGCGATCTTCGTCCTGGGGTACACCGCGACATGCGAACGATGGCAGGTCGACCACGCCGACGTACCAAACGAGAATGGCGACGAAGGATGTCGTATGGAGAAGCAGAAAACATGCCGTAGATGACGTTCGCGTCGAAGATGGCGGGTGGAACGGGACGTCGTGGCACCGACGGCGGAAGCATGGCTCCGTCTAGGTCATGCATGGCAATGCGAACGACATGCTGGGACGACGGGACCTCAAACGAAGTCACTAAGAGTGGCAACGCGCATGTTAGATCGGGGTTCGAGATGGCTTACATGGTACCAGTCGCCAGCACGTCGGTCCGGAACGCGGCCGTGGGAAAAGCATCCAGGTTCGCTAAGAGCTTGAAGCGGGTCAAGCTGACGAGTTGCGATGGTTCGTTCAGATGCGGGACATCGTACTCGAGTGGTGGGTTTGGTTTGCGTCGAAGATGCCGCGCTGGGACTCGGTTCGATGCTTCGGAGAAAACCAACGAGGCCGAGGGCGAAGCAACCGAGGGATGTGACGGCCATGACGATCCAGAAGCGCAAAGTGTTCACTGTCCATCGGTCGTTGAGGTCGTCGATGGAGCTGTCTGCTGCGCGGCGAGAAATTCGTTCACCCAAGTCGCCGACGTGCCGCCGCTGTCGTGGGCGGCGCATCTGTTCAAAAAGATCCTGAGTAACGTTCATTTTGAACCAATGAGCGTGTTGACCACCGAAAACGTTGCAAGAGGCAAATATGGCGCCGGCCACGTCGATGTGCAGCGATGCGTCGTGCGAACGAGCTGGCATCCACGTGAACTACTTGAGAACTTGAGCGATCATGGCGCAGCGGCTTGTCTTGAGCTGGGGACGACCCTGGGATTGCATTCGTTCGTTCAGGCACCAAACCGACGACACCCGTCTGCGTTGGCATCACGTCTCATGCATCGTCACCGTGCCATCGTCCACTGCTAGCACCACGGACACCACCGTCGCAACTCGTGTGTCGATCGACGGTGTTGTGTTGATGGCGTTGCATGACCGCAAAGCGTCATGCGCCGTTGTTATTTCGTCGGCATTCTGACTGCGCGGGGATGCCATCGATACATCCTCCTGTGGAGGGTGCTCACGGACTGGTATGGCGGCGACTGCATCATTGCGTAGTCCCTGGACATAAGGAACGCCACAGTGGACGCGACGTGTGTGTGTCGGCAATCTTTCGCGACCACGTCGTCGACGAGTGCGACGCAAGTGCCTGGGCTACTGGCTGCGGCGCCATCCACGTGCGACGTCCGCGCACTGGTGAGCCACGCACGCATGGGCAACCAGCGTCGTTCCATCCCATTGAAAACGCACCCAGACGAACGTCTGTGCGCGTCCATGTTTCTTCGAACGCGACACTTTGGCCATTTGGGTCCTCCACGAAGCAGTGGATATCGCTGTCCATGCCAACGCAGCGATGGACGGCAATGCTGTTTCGATCGACATTACGTGCGATTCGATTACATTTGCTTTTTCGCCCAGTCGTCGAACATGACTTTGTAGTCGTCTACCTGGCGCTGGAGTTGGGCGTTCTCGTCCAAGAGCTTCATGTATGCTTCTGTGTGGTTCGCGGCCTGTCGCGTTAACGCCTCGATCTCTTTGTCTCGCTTCACACTTTCGTCTGCCGCGAATTGCATGCTCAGTGACAGTCCCTTGGCAAAGTCGTCCGCCGCACGCTTGTACTGCTTCAGACCGTAGTCGGCCTTGCCTTTCCGAGAGTACACTTTTGCCCACAACGGATCGAGTTTCTCTGCTTGCTCGGCATCGGCCAATGCTTTGTGGAACTGGCCGAGCTCACAATAAGCTGCTGACCGGTTGCTAAAGAGGGTGGCAGTTGGCTTCTCGGCCAGACCTTTCGTGTAGTGAAAGACGGCACCGTCGTAGTCCTTGCGATTGAAGCACGCGTTGCCTTCGTCCTTGTGCACCGAAGCATCCTCGTCTGTGGGAACGTTCCGTCCCGATCGGTTCAGCTTGGAAAGGCTCACTGGTAACTTCTCGCTGCCATCGCTTTCGGTGCTTCCCCAAAGCCAATTCATCGCGTCGGCCGCGCTCGGTTCGAGATGGACGACGCTGTCGTCCGTGGGGACTCGAACGTGATCCAAGTTGTTGTCGACGGTTTGCAGTTGAGTATACTACTTATAAGAAATATTGTCCATTCAGAGTAATACAACATGGAACAATTCGTTCCCAAAATACACGCAGTGTGATGATGGAACGCGCGCGTCTCAAGTCGACGGAGCTTCATGCGACAGTGAAAAACATCGTGGAAGACTTCATGGAGCACTTGAAGCAAGGATCATGCGTAGATGCAGTCGTGTTGGTCGATGCGCTGACGCGGCTATGCTTGACAAACTCCAGTTTGCAAACGGCAGTAGGTGATGCCCTCGCCCCGCACATGGCAACGTTCGTGCCAAGCTTGTACAATCCCGTGCTATGTGTCTCGTGTGCGGCGTGCCTTGCCGCATGCACACACAATCACCGACTGAACCAACGACGACTCGTTCGACGCGTACCTGGGTGGTCCATCCCAGCGGCGCCGACGGCATCTGAACACGTCACATCGTTGTACGTCATCTGTATACCCGAACGCGTGCGTCTGCAATGGCGGCAATGGAGACGGCGTCAACGCAATCTCCGAGGTCATCGCATACCTCATGGCACACCACCAGCCGCAGAGCTGGGAACTCCCGCCCCTTGTTACTGCAATACGTGTTTGGGGACCATGCAGCTGTACTCGACGTGGCTTCGGCATTTCAACGCATTCGACCGATGGAAAGCAGACGACGTCGCCGCTTCGTCTGCCAAAAGCTCCGGGTCACTGCCTCCTACCACGTCGCTGGAAACGTACGTTCAAATGGCGCTTCTGGCACATGGACCAGTGCAACGCCATCGCGTGGCGTGCATCGTGGACATGATCGAGTCGTCGGATGTGCGTGATGACGGCGGCGCCTGCCACGTGTACTCGATCACGGATCAAAGCACCGACGTGCCATGCCCCACCATCGATCCCTTACGCGACGTGATTGCTATCCAAGTATTCCGAGACATTCCGAGCGGGGAAGGGGCAGATGCCCTCGAGGCACCCGGCGCACCCACGGGAATCAATGCCCCAAACTCGGTGAATCAAGTCTGCGGCGAAGACGACCTGTCGTTGGATGTTGTTTTGCTGGATGCCGCACGGAGGATACGGTGCTGCAGCCCGACAGAGGCTGTGTCGTCGAACGATCCAGTCGCGGCGATGCCACACAACAGCACTGCGGAATTTCATGTCCAAGTGGCAGCCAATGTCGCGTTGCAGCATCTTGTCATTCATGCAGTCGACGCTGGAACGAAAAAACACCAAGCCTTTCGAGCGCTTGTGCCTGCAGCGTCTCTCACGCTGGCGTCGCCGCTGGCCCTCCTTCAACTCAGTCTTGGGGCGATTCACAACATGCTCGACACAGCGTGTGTGGTGTGTCGCCACTCCACGGCGACTTGCCCATCGCAACGAGCACACGTCGACGCGGCCTGCATTGTGCTCTCGCGTCCACCTGCCAGGTGATTTGCAGCGCTGGACACCCCACGGCCCGCCACAACCCATCCCTGGCTTGAGCGCCGTGCACGGCGTTTAGAGACTTTGGTGCGGCGCATCGAGGCAGGTCTCCAAGACAGAGCTGGGACCGAGGAAGGAATTACTCGCGGTGGCCTTGTTGACGACGCCATCACAACCCTTGGTGCCTTGATCGACCTTTGCAATCGACGACTCACGCAACTGGCAACACGTGCGAATTTCCCGCACTCGACGCAACACCATCGCATGGCTGCTCGAAGTCAGCGCATTCGAAATGACCTGGTGGCGGGTGTCAAGAGGTTGCAGCTGCGAGCAGGCGGGACTCGGGCCAGTGTGGCCCACGTAAAGGCTTTGCTCGAGTGCTCGGTCGTGTCCAGTTGGACGTTTGCGGCGTCGGAGCGGTGGGATCCGCGCGTGTCGGCGTATCCAACGAAACATGGGCAAACGGAACACCCGACGCGGCCAAGCAGACGAGCGATGCGACGACAAAAAGCCGCTCTGGACGCGCTCACGACTGCTTTGCATCGCGACAAAGGTACCCACTGACACAAAGCGATTTGGACCCGATAGTGTGTTTAGAAAAGGAAGCAGTCGCAATTGGTCGTCACGATGCACGGCAAGATCATGGATCGGCGGTGGTTGGGAACTTGACACTTGATGCAGAGGACGCGATGGACGATTCAAGTCGGTGTATTACATGGTGGAGCTCTATCACGCGGCACTCGAACGCATCTACAAACCAATCGAGGCGAAATGGTACGTGCCGATGACGTAGCCAAAGGTCGACCCGACCGCGAGACCAAGGAAGAGGCTGAACACCATGAGGGAGCCTGCCGCCTCGCGGTCTTCCTGTGCAACAATGCGCGGCGCAAGGCCCATCGTGATCGTGCTGAACATGCCGCCCGTGAACCCCAGCAGCACGTTTAAAATGAGCTCCCAGTAGAGACCGACCACGGCAATGCCATCGAACGCGTACAACGAGCTCGAGTGCGTACCGAGGAGTAGCAGCGGCAGCCACAGCCATCGTAGAAGCGAAATGTAAAAGCATGCGTGGAGTGAAAACGCGCTGTACACGGCTTTCGTGCACACGATGCGCCCCAAGAAGTCGCCGATGTTGAACGACGCAATGATGCCGGGAGAACAAAACCAGGACGCAGGGATCGAGGACGGGTCGAGGACATGCACGCTCGAGGCACACCCGACGCCGGGAAAGAGCGCGAGGGAGCAGAAGAATAGCATGAACTGTGCCACCATAGGAAGCATGATCACCTTGGCGACGCGCCAGTACTTGGACCAGACCTCGGCGGGCGATGGGTCGCCGTACTTTGCGTGATCGTCGTCTGCGCGGTCCAGAAGGTACTTGACGCACGGCAGCGCCTCCAAGTAATGGAATACGACGAGAGCAATGACACACACGACGAGGAGGACCCCCATGAAGATGTAAAACGACAACTTCACGCTCGTTTGGCTCTCGTTCAAGTCGAAGCCACCGACAAACACCCGAATGACCGTGCTCAATGCGATGTTCATGACACCGGCCGACACGTTTCCAACTTGGACGGCGTGCGTCGAGTCTTCGTCAGGGAAGAGCGCCGCGAGGAGGTAGAAGGCTGGTTCGACGACAGAGTGCGCGATACCCACACAGGCAAAGCTGGCCAGCACCGCATACGCCGCGACCGTGCTGTCCAACGTAAGAAAGTCCTGGGCGATGATCACGATCGCGGCCCATGCAAAGAGAAAGTACCCGATCGCGACGCGGTTCTTGTAGCTAATTCGGAGATGGAACCCCGCTTGCAAGACGTGTCCGATCACGAGCGGCCACGTCAGCAACGGCGTCGTCAGAAAGTCAAAGTTCACCGACGGAAACGCCTTCTTGTAGTAGTCCTGCGCGGACAAGCACGAAAAGTACGCCCACATCACGGACGCTTCCAGCACGACGAGCGACCCCGTGATGAACACCTTGTGGTGTTTGATCTCGTTCAGCACAGACAGCGGGATTCCATTTAGGCCGACGACTTCGACGACTTCATCTTCTCCTTGTATCGCCTCGTACTTCAGCGACGTCGGCTTGCTCGACGCCATGGCTGCCCTGCTCCAAGCCCTTGATGAGACCACAAGCGGCAGTAGCTCGCCGGCATATCATCTTTTTGGTCGATTCCACCTCCTTGACGTTAAACACAGGGTTAAACAACGGAGCTTGACTTTAGTGTGGTGACGCTGTGCTCCTGCCAAAAAACGCAATTGTTTAAACCTAATGCCCGCACTGGTTGAAGTGGATGCCGCACTGAGCTCCATCCGTTCGGCCTTGTCGACGACGTGCACTGGAGATGGAAAATGCGTCGCCGGCGCCGTACACGCTGCGCAGGGCTCCGAGCAGTCCATTGCTACATACTCCAACAGTGGGTAGACTTGCTGCGATGTGGCCGGCGAGCGTCCTGATGTGCGTTGTCCTTGGAGAGTATGCTCGTCGGAATGCGTGTATGCGCACTTGTCGGTGACGGATCGTGCTCGCGTGAGGGAACGGCGCAGTCAAGCATCGAACATGTAGCGGAAGACAGCTAGTTAGTTGGACATGAACTTTTGCAACAAATAGCGGGACACGTGCTCTTCGGCAACGACGTTGAGGCGGCAATAGAGATGCGCAAACGGCTCGTTCATGTCCCTCGTCGTCTTCTTGGGCAGGGTTTGCACGAACGGCCGCGAGTAGATGACAGTGCGAAGGACGGTGCGGATATTGCCATCGGCGTCGCTCTCGGTGCGAAACATCACGCTACGACGCCACGCATGAGCGATCCATCGCTCCACGAACGAACCCACCTTCCGATTTCCTCGCGGCGAATCACGGTGGTCGTGGTCGGGTGGTAGTCTGGCGGGGCGGCTGGAAACAAGTCGTCTTGGTCGATCGACTCCCACGTGAAGATCGTGTAATTGGGATCGCTGGAGCGCGTGACCACGTCAAGCGACTCGAGTCGGACGTCGGGCATGTTGGGGACCGAGTACGTTACGTGCTCGTAATGGGACATCGAGTCCATTTGGAGGATGCGCTGCATCCATCGCGTCAAGGCCTTGGGACTCATCGTCGACGCGGCGTACCTTTCGGCGGCACAGACCAGCGTTCATCACGACGTTGTCGTCGCCAAAGCCCCAGAAGATCGCCCAGAATACGTCCGACACGGTCTTGTGGTCGAAGTTTGTGATTTCGCACACGCGGCAAAACTTAATGCTGACGTTTTCGCCCATGCCGGTCATGCGAACATCCACGTACGGCGGAAACGACGGGATTGAGTGCGTGTCTTCAAGGATCTAAGCACCGTGATGATCATGCGTGGAGGAGTGTGTGGCGAGTCGTACTTGGTTGTACATGCGCAAAGGTGCGGGCTTGGCGATGGCCAGAAGCGTCGCATGCCGGTGAGCAGGGTCTGCCGTGAGATGGTGGAAAGGGTGGTAGACGTTCGGACCTGGGCCGGTGTCGGCAGTTTGCAGCGGAGCGTTTAGCCACAATCCTCGTAGCGATGCTTGCACACCAAAGTCCTCATGGTCGTCCGACATGTCCAGCGGTGGAATGCTGTCATGAGGCGGTCGCCTGCAGTTTCGACAACACGACGCCAACGACGCGGTGAGTTCCTGGACTTGCGACCGCAGCTCGAGGAGTTCCGCCTTCTGCCGAATGCGGTGCTTTCTTGCAGACTTGGCAATCTGAGCACGTCGTCGAGCCTTCTTGTCCTCTGCTGCTAAGGCAGATCTGAGGCTATCGTCGTCATCGTTCTCGACGTCGCTAGACCAGACAGAGGAGCCCTCGACCTCTGTCGCCGGAGGTCCGTGAGCGCCTTCTCTTGTAGGCACTGTGGTGCCGTTTTTGGACATTCCTAACGTAAGACGTGGATTATGCCGCGGGCACGGCGCATTCTTACCTCGGCGCACCCTCCTCGCCAATTTCGTAGAACATCTAGCGTCAACACGTAAAAGGATTGGTGGAAATAATGACTAGTATCTGTATTTTATCCAACCAATTTACCAATAGCTTCGTATTTCTAGCCAATGAATGAAAGTTGAAATTTCACAGAAACCCAACATCGATGAACGGCGCAGCAGGAAAGGGGCGCACGGGCACGGCGAAGGAGCGAAGTGTCTTTGGTACGTCGGTAGACCAGTGAGTGAGCATGGAAGGAGGACTTTGATCCGCGCTCCGGTAGTTGGCAACATTCCGTACGATGTCACAGAAGAAACACTGAAGAATATCTTTTCTGCCGTCGGCCCCGTCGTGAACTTCCGGTTCGATCCATGGATTGCTGGACGTTCGTCTGACGTGTCGTGTCCGTCGTGGAATAGGTTGGTGACGGACAGAGATACTGGCAAACCCAAGGGGTATGGTTTCTGCGAATATGGGGATGGTGCCACCGCGTTGAGCGCCATGCGCAATCTCAATGGCACCGAAGTGAACGGCCGGAACCTGCGCGTGGACTTTGCCGATGGTGGCGAAACCCAAAAATCCGACAGAGGAGATAGAACGGCAGGAGTCAGTGGAGAAGCTCTCATCAAGAGCATTGAGAGCGCTGTCGCGTCCCAGAGTCGCATTGCGCTGTACGACATGCTCACAGCATTCCAAGCGTTTGCGCGATCCTCCCCCGATGCGACCAAGAACCTCCTTGGGGCCAATCCTGTACTCGTGCATGGTCTGATTGAATGTTTCAAGAAGCTCAACATTTCGATGACGGCGCTGCCTCCCATGCTAAAGGTGCTCGTGCATATCCCCGACTGTTCTGTCTCAAACCCAGCACGTTCGTAGACGCCAGCACCTCAACAATACTCGAGCAGCAATAGCCTCCAGCGAGGGGGGCCTTCGCGCCAAGGAGGCGTATTACCTCCGCCACCTTCCGGTGGAATCCTTGGCTATGCCCCTCCTCCGATGCAGCAACACATGCCACCACCGATCTCCGGTCACAATAACATGATGATGGCGCCATCGAGCTCCCCCCTGAATGCGACTGCCCCTCCGCCGATGAGTCGTGTGGTCTCACGAGACCCTCGAGCCCAGCGACGAGACCCCCGACTGGCGGCGAAGCGCGAACCTGGTCCCAACGCGATGGACCCGAAGCGGTTCAAGCACGAACCTGTGGACAGCGCGGCCGCGGACATGGCTCGCGGCATGACCGCGGACAAACTGGCGCTTCTGCCCCCGAACGAACGGCAGATGCTGATCGCATTCATGCAGCAAAACAACATTCCGTACTCGTCGTAGGCGCCGAGTGAACACGAAAGAATGCCCACACTTGGATGATTTATTCGACACCACGCTGGAAACAGAACGTGGTGCTAGTCTTTCCGATGGGCCTCAGACGATGTCCACAGATACCGATACAAGCAACATGCAATCGCCGCGTGCATGATGCCAGCAAAGACGAGGATAGCGATGACGTGGGATTCTCTCGGGAGGCGGCACATTACCACGTGGATGCCTTTGGACGGGTGTTCTTTGTTGGTCAATAATGAGTGGATGTCGTCGCTCAGGGTCACAAGGGCAAAGCTACAGCATCCATCCACTTGAGCCATCGGAGGCGACTCGAGACGTACGACGGGTCTGGTCGCATGCCCCATGAGAACGTCGGGACTGTGACTTCGTCCACGAGTTGGGGTTGATACTGGACGCGATGCTGGTAGGCGCATCCCGCATGGCTGTGGCCAGACAGCACGAGGCGGGGACGGATCGACTCGAGGAGTCGCTGCGATAGCGCTTTCGACAGGACATGATGGCGCTCAGTGTACTTGAAATCGGGAGCTTCGTAGGTAATGTGGCCAGCTTCGGCCGCGCGCTCAGCCCCTACTCATGCCGACAGCGCATGAAATAGCGCGGATGGGGGCCACTCACGAACCGCATTCAAGGTCATCTGGGCGATAGAGAGGCAAGTGCGTCAGCAGGACCAGTGGCGGGTAGCCTGTACTGCGACGCTTTGCTTCGACGCTGTCCAAGAACCTAGGGTTATGTTGTTTCAAAGAAGTGGACGGACAAGAAGGTTGACTGTACGCCATGGCGTCGTGATAGACTTTGTGGTCGATCACATCGGATTCCATGGCCATCGTGTTGAGTTGGAGAAATAGCACGTTGTTCACATTCACGATGCGGTTGGAAGGTCCGAACGCTTCTTCATGACGACCGATCAACTGTTTGGTGAGGCCATTGCCAAAGGATGCGTCGTGGTTCCCCAGCTACCTCGACAGCGCAATCAGATGGTCGTCGTCAACGCGACAACCTCACCAAGTACAAGCTCTGAGCAACGTTAGGGTCGAAAACTTGCCGAAACCGAGTCGTGTAGGTCTAGTGGGGGATGGTGGGAAAGACGGGGTTTTGGCGCAGTTCAGACCTCGTGAACGTCATCCGACGTCGCGGCCGTGCCTTCATCCAGTTGGTCACCCAAGTACACAATCAAATCTGGCTGCTTCCTCGACACGATCGTCGAGAACGACAGCCACGCTTGCCAGTCAACCCACAAACGCTCGACTCCGCGCCTCTTGCGGTGTCCCAGCAAGTGGGCATCACTGACAACGACTGCTCTCGTACTGCTCTGTGCTGCCTTGGATGCCCACCTCGCTGCACCGCAGGCTTGTACGCTGTAGTGATAGTACAATACCATGCACAGCCACAGGGTCAGTCCGCTGGACAGCGCCGCGACTACGACAAATGCACCGCGCTTCATCATTGACACTCTTTTTCACATACATCCGGAAAACGGATAAACTTAGTACGTAGTACAGCCTAAATTTAGTAAGTCGTACGTTGGCGTTCATAGTACTGTACTATCTGTTCAACCCAAGAGCTAATAGTACTACTAAAGACACTTCTGGGGTTCGTTAAGATACTCATGATGTTCTCGCTCGTTCATTTCGCAATTCCCGTCGAGCTCCATGAAGGTTTCTGTGTGTGCATTGGGATGGTTGGCCGCGTCGGCCACTGCCGCGACGTTTCGCGTTCCCATGACCAAGCTAGATGATGCGACGTTTGTTGAGAGGTACCTCCATGGGCAGCGCCTAAAGGCCCCTGCTGTGTGGGACCCCGCTGGTATGTCCCTCAGTGACCACGGCAGCGTCGTGATTGAGGACTATGGAAATGCCCAGTACTTTGGCGAAATCGCGTTGGGCACTCCTGATCAAAAGTTTAACGTTGTCTTCGACACGGGCTCGAGCAACTTGTGGGTACCCAACAAGCTCTTTGGCACGCACCATGTGTACAACCACAAGGAATCGTCCACGTACAAACCGAATGGAACCGCCTTTCACATTCAATACGGAAGTGGGCCGGTGTCGGGGTATCTTTCACAAGACAAGCTCGCGTTTGGAGGGCTGACTCTCCAGGACCAATTCTTTGCCGAGATTAATGTCACCAAAGGCCTAGGACCGATGTACTACCTCGGCCACTTCGACGGCATCTTTGGCCTCGCATTCGATTCGATCTCCGTGGACCACCTCAAGACGCCCTTTCATCGACTCCTGGATACGCTGGACCGTCCAGTCTTTGCGTTCTACTTGGGAAACAACCAGCCTGGTGAGCTCACGTTCGGAGAGCTCGACCCGAAGCACTACAAGGGCGATATCACGTATGTCGAGTTGTCG
This sequence comes from Aphanomyces invadans, assembly GCF_000520115.1. Taxonomy (NCBI): domain Eukaryota; phylum Oomycota; class Saprolegniomycetes; order Saprolegniales; family Verrucalvaceae; genus Aphanomyces; species Aphanomyces invadans. The sequence goes on from NW_008580147.1 coordinate 2,926,822, forward strand.
AACGAAACGTACTGGCAGATTGCATTGGACAGCATCAAAGTGGGAAACAGTGAAGTGTCGGGCAAATCTCAAGCAATTGTGGACTCTGGTACGTCGTTGTTGGCCGGCCCCAAGGCGCTAGTCAAGTCGCTGGCAAAACAGGCAGGAGCCCATCCATTCATCATGGGGGAGTATTTGATTCAGTGCGACTCGCCTGGGCCGGACATCAGCTTCACGTTGGGCGGCAAGGTGTTCACGCTGACCAAGCAGGACTACATCATCCGCAGCGGCCCCATCTGCCTCTTTGCGTTTATCGGCCTCGACATCCCGAGCGGTCCTCTTTGGATTCTTGGTGACGTCTTTATGCGCAAGCACTACACTGTCTTTGAGTGGAATACCAAAGGCAAGTCGCGCGTCGGTTTTGCCGACGTAGCATAAAGTCGATTCACGATCATTTTTTTTCTTGCCTTGGCAAGTTCTGCGCCGAAATGTGTGCTTTGGCTACGGGAATGGACTCGTATCGAGCTCATGGCGATTTCTCATCCCAGCACCGGAGGAAGAGTAGATGAAACAGGAACAACAGTGCGTGTATTTGGAAGGAGGCACGTAGGATAAATACAGCAACTGCCGTCGTTTCTACGACCGCCCGTAGTGATACTTAAGCGCCAGGTTGAATTTCGAGACGGCGGCGTCGGGGAGCAAAAGGAACTGCGAGATTCCCTCGGCTTCTTCTTTCAACGCCAGGAGGTTGCACGTCGACGAGAGGGCTTTGACCTGCTTCACCCAGTCCACGGCGCGCGATAGCTTGAGATCGATCTCTTTGTAAAACCGACACAGGTCCGGCGTTGGAAAGTCCAGCTTGCCGTGGACGACGTCCGCCACCAAGATGACGAGCTGCGAGTATCTAAGGTGCACCGTGAAGAGTGCATTCCGCGACGTCTTCTTACCTGGGAGCAGGCGTCGAGCAAAATATGAGTCGGCACGCACGCAAGAACCACTGCAAGGTCTGGAGTTTGTTCGGGGCTGGCTCCAATTGCACGAGCGACTCCACACGCTGCACGATGGTGATATTGTCGTTCAATTCCGTGGTCAGGGTCTCAAGTCGGTCGACGATAGTTGGAAGGGCACATCGGTCGAGAAACGATCGCTCGAATGCAGCCACATCTTCCAGAACCTTGACGCCATCGTTCACAAGGTTCCGCAAGTGGTCCAGCCCGGGCACTTTAATTTGTAGCGCCTCGCCGCGCGCAATGAGCCCTTGCACTTGCCTCAGCGTAGGTCGCCACGGGCGTTTAAACACGAGATTGCCCATGCCTTGACGAAATGCGCATGCTTGACAACGGTACGCTTCCAGCTCACTCAGTGCGACCGGCGACAGCCCAATGCACTTGGCATGGTACCTGCAGCAGCGTTCGTGACATCGCGGATCAAGCAGACCTTACCACTCGTCGCAAAAGTCGCAGCAAATCATGGGAACGTTGTCGATGGGGGTGCGGCAGAGGCAGTACAGTGTCTCGACCGTCGCCACGGCATGGTAAGGCATCCGTCGGGACGTACAGCACTCCTTGCACATGTACGACCTGTGGCCTTGGTTTGGGTCGACACCCACACAGGGCGGGTGAAACCTATGCGTGTCATGTTGGTGTCGAAACGACTAGTGTGCCATGTTTATCGTACAAGGAGGTGCAGCCCGTGCATCGCACCACTGCGACTCGTTCGTGGTACGTTTGATTGCAAATGCAAATGAGGGAGGTGAGCTCTTCTTCGATGGCGCTCCTTTCCAGCGCGTCTTGCAAGGAAAATTCGTCTTGGGAGAGCTCTGTCCTGAACAGGCCGTGGGTTCGGGCGAGCCATCGCTTGCCGTCCTGGATGCGACTGTGCAGTTGACGCCGCAGAAGGGACGACGGTGGGATCTCGTGCAGCTCGGCTTGTTCTTCCAGCGCCAGCGCTTCTTTCCAACCGACCTTGGTGCTCAAAGCATGCGCCGCCTCATCGGTCCACACTCGAGACTGCTTCCACTTGTCTAGCAAGCGAACTACTTCCAATGGAAACGCAGGTAGCTGGATGAGGCGACGCAACTGACTGCCCATTTCCTCGAGGCTTTTGGGAATGTCGTTGACAAACGATTGCAGTTTATGCGCTTCGTCGACGCAGATTTGACGCAACTGGGACAGCCGATCCAGCTTTGCGCTGTGCGAGACGAGTGTGCGTGCAGGGCTGCTCCATATTGCGTCAATATCCGAAATGGTCGGAAACAGCTCGGTGGATAACGAGAGGACAGCGGTCGAATTGGCCAGCGACTTCTCGACGAGGGCGTTGGCAGCTAGCAACCAGTTGAGGTACGCCAACTCGCTGTGCAGCGTGGAGGTTTCGGGAATGCCAGTTGAACCCAGGTCTGCGAGCAAAGTCTCAATACTTCGAACAAAAATCCCCAGCACGTGGTTCTCGCTGTGCAACGATTCCAAACTCACTTGAGCAGGCGCGTTGGCGTCGTCCGACTTGAGAATCTGCAATTCTTGGATCACCAATTGTGCTTGCTGCTGAATTGACTGGGTCGTGGTCACCAATTCCGCGATTTGTTGGATTTCAGGCATCGAATACTTTAACGAGGCGGCCGCACGGTTCAGCTCGCAAAGCTCAGACAGCGTCCCATCCTGCATGCACCGAAGCGCTTGGTTGCGCCACGATTGCAGTGCCGCCGCAGCCACCTTCAGTTCGTACAATCGACTTGCAGACACTTCAATATGCTCGCGTTTCATCTGGTCGCTTCGTTCAAGGGCGAGATTAAGTTGGTCCAAGGTCGTGATTGATTCAAGCTCGCGCTCCCACTCGTGCGCCTGCTCAAACTTGCTGTCGAGGGTGTCAATATACTGGGTGAGCACGGCTGTGTCGACGTGATGCAGCCAAATGCCGTTAGTCGTCACGTCGCACTTGCACATGGAAGCAAAGTGGTCCGAGCACCCGATAGCGCGACACTTAAAGCACACAACAGCCGCCACGAAGCAGTACTGCTGACATTTTGTACACCGCAAGCCGTCGTGTTTCCCGGTGCGACCGGCCCACAACACTTGGCGAGACACGCGCGAATTGGACGCGACGCTCATTTTGCCCACTTTCATCTTTTCGGTACGCATCATTTTCGACAGTCGCACGGGTTCCACGTCCTCATCGAAGTCGGCAGTGGCCAGGCGAATGCGGGCCGACGCACGGGAAAATGTCGACCGGCCATGGGACTCCAAATACCCCTCCATAGGTTCCGACTTGACAATACCATGGGCTCGAACTGCGTCGTGGAAGGCAACTGTTTCGTCCCGCACTAGAAAGCCATGCATCAGGCGAAGAAACATGAAACAAAGACGTGAGAAATACAGGTCTTGAGGCTAGGTAGAACGTGCGCCTTGACACTGCCAGCGTCCAACGCGCCAGAGCCTTCCAACGAGGCCAACGTGACCGTTAGCAAGAGGGCATCGTGAGAGAAGACTGGGATTTTGGAAAACCTAGCGATCGCGTGAAAAAACGGATCAAGCCGTTTTTCAAGAATGCAGCGTACTTTTTGTAGTTTTGCACGGCGATGTGGCCCCACGATATCCAATCTGGCGTCGCAAAATTGACGGCTTCGGCCAAGTTGAAGCCGTTGTTAAACCCGCCGTGATACGACGACGGGTACGTCACGATGAATTCGTTGGGGTAATGCGTCGCACGATACACTGGGACTCCATGCTTTTGCAGGGTTTCGGGCGAAAACATCGTGACCTATTTGCAGTTGATGGGCAGACTGTCGACGGACGAGACGTACCAGTTGCATATGAAGATCGGGCTGCGAGCCAAACAGACCTGGAGTCACCTTTCGCATGACGCTTTCCATCTTGTCAGCGGCGTGGCCAGGCACGCCGTACCTAAGGTCCAAAGTCACACTGACAAATGGAATGCGATGCATTTCAGCACCAGGTCTTGGGGGCGCCGCGGTGAAGATACGAGATGCTGTAAAAGTTGTGGTCCTCCACGTGCCAGCAAAACGTGGAAAAGCACATGCCAACGTACATCCACGGGACCATGACGCCCTTGATGTCCTCGTCCAAGTACTGGAGCATCGATCCGTTGAGCTTGGGCAGGTTCGTCAGGTTCCACGGGCTCGTCGCGTACATGTTGAGGTTGTTGACGGCGTCAAAATTGGACTCGTTCTCTAATTCGAGTCCCTCGGCCAGCATCGTCTTCAACGAGAGATCTGTTGGAGACTGGAGCTCCGGCGACGTCATGTGCACGGCTCTGTATCGATCTAACAGGCGATTCCGAATTTTCTTGATTTTCTCCAGAACGGGAAACCCGCTGCCCATGGTCCCTGTGTCCACGTCGCTGCCGTACTCGACTTGGATTTTCCGGGTGGGGTCGGTTACAATTCGCCAGTACTCAGCTTCAAGTTCTTGGATGGACGGCACGTGAGACGATTGGAAGTACTCTTGTTGCCATGCGTCTGCCTTGGCCTTGAACGACGCGAGCGTGTGCTCCGCGCCCATTTCAAACCCAAATTTCGTCGGTTTCTCCGACAGTTGTTCGGCGATGCAAATCTCACAAAACCAGTCGCCTCGCGGCAGGTCCTCGACGGGACGCGTCAAGCAGAACCCATGGAACCCGCCGTTGCACCCACTGCAATGGACCATGCGGTCCACGCAATCTCCTCGAAGGCAGAATTGGCAAATGTCGTTCTGGAGCGCCAGTTGGGCCGATTCACTACGCCACGTGTATTTCAGTCGAGTGTTCGTCGAGCATGGTTGTCAACCTCGTGCTACCGTTGGCCAGAATGAGCTGCATTGTGCCATACGAGATTGTGTCGCGAGCGCCATCTACCAAGATATGCGTTGACGACCAGCATATGGAATGTGTACAAGCACCGACCTGGGTATTCGACCTGCACCATTACTTTCTTGCCTGGCAGAACTCGCTTGACTTCGCCAAGTACAGCGGAGCCTGCTCCAAAACTGCGATAGTACTTTTGTCCCACCCGCACACACGGAGGACTCAAGCGAGTTGTTCGCTCCGGATCTGCGGCCAGAGCAGTTGGCTCCAGCAGAGCCGGGTCCACGGGCTCTTGAGCTTCCGTGCTGAGGAGTCGGATTGCTGCACTGTCTGCTTTTCGAGGCCGCCCTCGGCCCCGTTTGATAAAACCAGGGAAAATTATCGGGGTGGTCTGGGCTGCGACATCCGATCGAAGCAGTGGAGGCGTTGAGGGTTTCGACTCAACCAAGGTAGCAGGTTTGACTGAGTCTGCTTTTCGAGGACGCCCTCGACCACGCTTGACAGGGACAGCAGGCGCCATGTCCGTGCTATCGCTGGCGTCGTTTGATGTCTGGACTATGCCGTCCACGCACCCGATGGAAGGCCGTTGTTCGGCTTTCAAGACTGCCGGTTCGGTTTTCATGGTGGCAGTGTTGGCTTTCACAGCAGGAGAAAGCGTTGGTTTCGTGTTTTTTTCGTGGAGTTCGAAGGAGAGAAAATACGTCCTGTAGAGCGAGCGCACTTCCTCTTCAATTGTCGGCGTGATGGTCAAGTCGGTCACTTCGCGGAGGGTCTCGACCACGGTGGACCATGCAGCACTTTTCTCCACCGCGTCAAAGCCCCCGTAGTAGCAAACAATATTGTACAATGTGCTGAAGTTCGTTCCCAAGCCATCGAGGACAGGTGTATGCTCCATGGGGGTACCATTGCGATACTACACATACCCACACACGCATTTGAGACCCTCTTCCGTCCGCCATTGCATCCACGCACCAGAAACAAGCGCCATTTTTCCACAAATGTGCCTTCCTGGCGCGAATTTCCCTATAAAATTTCAACCCGATCAATTTCGCCCGCGCGACCATCGCCCCCGCCGTACCTCGATCGCGTTCAACGGTTGTAACCTCGTGCGAAACTTGAATTTTTTCTCGTTTACTGCGAACGGGGGCCGCCACCCCGCGGGGGGCACGATCTTGCAGATCCCTGTCTGCGCCGCTTCCGCGCGGATGCTAGAACGTTTGCGGTGTCCATGAAATGTGACAGGTCATTTTACGTTCAAAATCAATTTTTTGTACCTTGCGATGTACAGCAATGGGTTTTTAAACTCTTCAGGGGTAGGGTAAAAGATTTGGCAGGGTGGGCACACGAACCCATCGGTGGATGCGTCGCGCGCCATTTTTTCCGACTCGGCCATGGCGGCAAGGGGACGTCGCGTACGTTGGGTCGGGTCGAGAGAGTGAAACGTGTTGAGAAACGTTGCGGAGGCTGTGCACACGCGCAACGGACTCGACAATTCGTCGACAGTTTGTTGAGCCAGTGGCGGCAGCGGCGTTTTCTTTTGTGACGGAATGCTGGTTTTGCCGCAGCCCAACCAGCCAATCGGATGTCGCCGATGCGGTTAAATTGCATTGATTCAATGGGATAAATGAAGATTCCGCGCATAAATGACGATGCACCATGTGAAGTGGGCAGGTGGAGCAACTACGCACGACAGGTCGCGACGCTCCAAGTACCGCGACTGCACGTCGATACCACTGGAAGCTAAGGAGGTATTTTTCATGCTATGTCGAGGTCAAAGAAGTGCGGTAGAGAGCACTGCGAGTCATGAGCGTGCATTAGCTTCCAAAATAAATGATGGAAATATTCATTGAATTGTTGAAATTTGCGCGATACATTGTTGCGCACCATGCCGTTTGATTGACATTCCATAAAGTTGGGTGAATTCCATCAAAGAAGTAGGGTGGGGAAGCGGGAGCGACGGCCATGTCGCTGCGTCCGAACGAATCTACCAAGGGCATCTCGTCCAGCTGCAACAATCGCAAGTCTGCGTTGCATTTCTCGGCTGTGAATGAGGTTGGGTCGCCAGTGCTTCGAGATGACCACGATGAAATGATGTGGGAAAGGCCAGCAGGTACGCGATCGTCCAAGATATTGTGGGTTCTACGCCGAGAGTTTGTCTGAACGCGACGTTCACGTCCAGTGCCTGTGCAACCCTTCGAGTTCAACAATGTTGCTGGTCGCTTGCGCTCTCGACGAAATAGCATGAAGATGCTCCGATCCACGTCGTATTCGGGCCAAACGTATGGAACATCAGGGTACGTTGCGTATTGGGGACGCGCTCCGTCACTGCGACCGTATGTGGCTAGAGATTTCGACGACAATGATGCCAACAAGGACATTACGTTTGACGGCGACTACCACTCGGTGTACATATCGCCAGCTCCCAAAGGTACTGTTGGCTTTGTATGCAAGATTGACAACTCGGTCGTGACAGGGTGGAGGGGAATTCTGGTTCTTATGGAAAGTCCGGTCTTGCTCGTGAGCATCGGAATCTTTGCGGCACTGATGGGGTCATTCTCTTGTTTTTCGCAAGAAACCTCTACTCACGAACGAATAGGCTCTGGCTAGATGCGATCATCTTGCGCGTGACCATGTTCCACCAAGAGCTGGCGGGTCTCGGGCACGTATCATTCCCACAGTGGTCCAGGTTGTCATGTGTATGGGTAGATTCATTGCCTTTCTGCTGTTTTCCCTCGTGGTCGGGGGCATGGGGACGGTGACCTTTGTCCAAGAGTCGTGTGCTTGTCTGAATGGATGTCCAGGTGCTGGTTCATTTTGTGTGCCCTCAAGCCGCGGGCTCTGGGCTACCACAGATGAAGGTTGCTTTGTCAGGTCCGACTTTAACAGCCCACTACGTTTTGTTGAGCTCGTCCATTTCGATATGTAGGCGTCGACATGCGCGAGTTCTTGAGCCCGACATGTCTCTTGGTCAAGATGGCCGGCCTGGTATCGGCATATGCTGCTGGTACGGCTTTTAAGGTGGAGTATCGCACATGACGATATTCTGGTAGGGCTCAGTATTGGGAAAGAAGGGCCGTTCATCATGATGTCATGCTGCTTCGCAGATATCCTCATGCAGGTCGCCAATGCATTCTGTCTTTCCTTCCGTCGCATTCTACATATGTGATGTAGATGGGCTACTTTCGCCGAATATACGAAGACTCGTCCAAGCGGTTGAGTTGGCCACATTCATGACAATTTGTGACCCACACTGTTGTAGACTTGAAATGCTGTCGTGTGCATGTGCAGCGGGGGTCGCAGCGACATTTGGGACTCCATTTGGCGGTGTCTTGTTCTCGGTCGAAGTCACTGCATCGTTTTACATGGTGCGGAACCTGCCACGGTCGTTTTTTGCCGCTTTGGCAGGGGCCGTCACGATTGCGTTTCTCGTGACGAATGGTCAGTATGGCCTCTTCGATCGGTCTGCTGGGTTGGGGCTCACCGAAACCAACTTTACCAAGTAAAGCACTGCGTTGTCAGTGAAAGTTTGAATGAATTGTATGTCGTAGGGTTTTCACATACATTGACGGTGGGATTTTCGTCTTCATCGGGGTCGTCTCTGGTGTGCTCGGGGCCGTGTTCATTTGGATCATTTCGGTTTTGGTCCGCGTGCGAGACACTTGGTTCTTGTCGTTGAGGTACAGAGTGTCTGACATGCAGTGTTCTCATCCATCGGACGCAGCGGCCCGCCACTCTTGTACAAGCGTATCATTGTCGTGCTGGTTGTGACCGTAATTGCCAATATTTCCTACTTTTACGGGGACCCTGCATGGTTTCTGCACCACGGTAAAGCGCGATCGACGTAGCGGCCCGTTCGCGACGTCCATGTTTGTAGGGTCTCCTCAAAAAATCATCGATACGCTGTTCACGCAGTCGCCGACTCGAGAAGACGGCGCAATGTTGGCTCGGTCTCTGCTCACGTTTCTACCACTGAAGTATTTCATGACGATTGGTGAGGTCGAGCCATTGCTACCCTTTGGTTCTGACTTGTGATCATAGTGTGTGTCGTCGTGCCTCTTCCGGCGGGTATTTTCACGCCGACATTTGTCATTGGGGGAATCTTTGGGCGCTTGGTCGGCGAAGCGATTGTCGTCACGCAGGTCGTTCCGACCAAGTTTGAGCCGTATGAATTCGCCATCATCGGCGCCGCGGCGTTTTCATCGGGGGTCACTCGTGCGATTTCGACGGCTGTCATCATCATGGAGATCAGCCACAACGGGTGCGTTGCGTCGTTTTCCGTCGTGGAGGGTGTTGATGTTGGTTGCGCAGGTACCTAACCATACCAGTCTCAATCGCGATTCTTTCGGCCTACTTTACGGGCGGCCGATTCATTGAGAACGTGTAAGTATGTCGAAAGATGCGAGCTTTTCCATCTCGTCACTTGGAGTTGCGCAAATAGATACGACGTATTGATCACGACGTCTCGGCTGCCTCGCCTGAAGAAGCTTCCCAAGGCCGCATATGACATTCCAACCTGGGAAGTCATGAAGGTCCGTCGATTTCAGCAACTTGGTCCCAACGCGCTTAATCTTTTGCCGTAGACTGTCGATAGAATCGACTACCTCAGTGCCGATATCACGTATCGACAGGCTCACGACATGCTGACGGCGTCGCACGAGCCCGTCTTTCCCATCGTGGTGAGTGTTTTGCGTACATGCTGAAACTCGGCGACGTGACGTATACTACCAGGACAATATCGAGTCGATGCAATTGGTTGGTGCGGTCACTCGCAGCCGCCTCCAAGAAGCCGTCGACTACTGCAAGGGCAAAGCAGAGGAAGTGTTCCACGTAAGGCGTCCATTTCTTGGGGCGAAGTCACAAGTGAGTGCCGCAGGATGGTAAGCAGACTTCGCAAAAGAGTCTGCTCGACTGGCGCGTTCAGTTCGCCTATCGTCGCGGCGGCCACGTCTTGTCGTTGGACGACAACACGGGATGCTCTCGAACGAAGTTGACGGTAGAATATGCTGCGGCGGATTCGTCATGTCGAATTGATTTTTTGTAGGTACTGATGAACCCCAGTCCATTCCAAGTGGTCGAAATGACCCCCATGCAACGAGTTGACGCGGTATTTCGCATGCTCAAGCTCAACAATGCGTACGCTCCATGCTCGTGAATAGCCGTGTGGACCTGTGATGATGTGAGTAGGTACGTCACGCAGACTGGGAAATTGGTGGGGGTCATTTCACGGGCGAGATTGATGCGATTTCTCGGCACGGTAAGGCAGCTTGCGATGAATGTTTTGTGTCAATGGCTTTGTTTTGCAGGCAACGAAGTATCGTATTCCTGGCGTGTTAAGGCACCTATCGCACATCTTTTGCAACATCTACCCCGACGAAAAGCACGACGACAGGGAGTTGAAGGACGAACCCAACGCAGACGACTACGTGCCGATTCCGTAGATTGTCTCTCCTCCTTATAGATGAAGGGGTGACGACAAATACGATGGTTTCTTCAACTTGCAGTGTCGTGCAGTCGGCAAGCATGCTCCTAAGCATGGTCATATCAGTGGCAGTCTCAGTCGAGCGAAAGGTCGCTGTTGCGATGTGATTCGAAATGGCCCACATCGCAACAGCCAACTTGGCAACGGAGTATTTCCTGAGTCTGCTCACTCTGATGAAGGTGCTTCGGCTGCTGCATGCAGACGCGCCGACGCATTGTCGGTACAGTGGCGAATTGTCCACAAAACAATTCGCGGGAGGGGTTCGTCCGGATATTATTCGGACACGCCCCCAAATGCCGTTTCGATCATTCCACGAGCAAATGGAGAAGGGTGTGCAGAGTCTGACGTTCGAAGAGCTCTCGATCCTGAATGAGCGCAAGGAAGAGATCAAAAAGGACCACATGGGCTACTTAGACAGCCATCCGGAGCTCAAGACCCTCTTGAGCTCGTTCATGTCTGCTGTACTCATCGAAAAACCCACGGATATCCTCGCCTTTGCCAAGGACCACTTCGACGCTCTGAAACCGATCAAGCTCGCGGTAGGACTCAACAACGCGTTGTACACTCACGCGCTAGTAGCCGATGCCTTTGGTGGTGTCAGGACCTTCGGGCGTTGGAAAAGGAACACTGATCACACGTCTCTTGGGGAAGTTCTCGACGCAATTTGGATTCTCTGTCAGCCACACGACGCGCGGCCCGCGTGAAGGTGCGACCGTGGTCACATATGCTTACACGCCGTTTGGTTTATCTGCTCGTCATATTCACTGCACTGGGTTGCTAGGCGAGGAGAATGGTGTCGCATACAACTTCGTCACGAACGACGAATTCGAGGCTGAAGCGGCCAACAATACGTTCCTCGAGTACGCTTACGTGCATGGCAATGGCTACGGCACGTCATTGCAAGCCGTGGAAGCGGTACGATTCCATCTTGGCCAAACTCTGTGATTGATCACATGCAGGTCCAATCCCAAGAAAAGATTTGCGTTCTCGATATCGACATTCAAGGTCACGAGGGGGCACCAGCCTTAGAACACTGCGACGGTTCACACTCGCTTTAATTCACCATAGGCGTTCAGCAAGTCAAGAAATCGGCCACAAAAATGAAGTTCCTCTTCATTGCCCCACCGTCCATGGCGGACTTGGAGAAGCGCTTGCGTGGGCGGTGAGATTTCCGTCCGACTTGAAGCTGCTGGAGCTGTCAAGATGTGACCTAGAGGAACAGAGACGGAGGAGAAGGTGGCGCTGCGGTTAACCAACGCCAAGGCCGAATTGGACTTTGCAGCGCAAGGACATTTTGACAAAGTGCTCGTGAACAACGATCTGGACGAAGCGTTTGCAGAGCTGGAGGAGACGATGGCGGAATGGTATCCGCAGTTCCGATTCAAGTAGATTGCCTCCACATGAAGAAGATCTGCCAATTTGTTGGAATTTGGTCGGGTCACTCCTGATTAAATTGTGAAAACATTTGCAAAAATTCAGTGAATATTTTGTCGAATCCGACGCTGACAATTTCCGAGCGCGCTGCAACCGAACGTGTACCTCGATGGTGGCGATCACGAGCGTGTGGACCGCATTGGCCGCTGCCGTAGCCTCTTGGCTGCATGTCGCGAACGCGGATGCGTCGTCATACTCGATTGTTGACACTATCGTGGAAGGGGACGCCAAATTGAGCGTCGTTCGCTCCAGCGTAGCGTTTGACACAGGAAGCATCCGCGTCCGCTTCCTCCTGTCGGATCAAGCCATCATTGGGGGGCAGTTCGAAGACCCAGAATACAGCGACCAAGCCATCTTTCCTGGTTTCGCCATCATGCAAGCCGCGAGATACTTGGATCGTCCGCTGTCACGTGCGATGCAAATCGGATTGGGAGTGGGGACTGTTCCAACGTTCTTGCGGCAGCATGGGGTACCGACAGACGTTGTGGAGATCAGCCCAGGGGTCGTGAAACTGGCTGAAGCTCATTTTGGGTACGAGAACTGCGTGGCACCGCAGAAAACCAAGACCGACCTGACCAAAGTGCCCCCGTGTCCCAATGGCAAGACTGTTGTGATGGACGGCCTCGACTACTTGAGCACCAAGGCGCCTCCGAAGCCCTTCTACGACTTGATCATCATTGACGTGTACACAGGACACAATGTCGTCCCTTTCTACACCGATGCGACCATGTGGCAACTCAAAACGTCGTGGCTCAAGCCCCGGGGTATCATCATCGTGCTTCGACTTCTCATGTGGGTGTTGGTAGGAGTCGTTGTTCTCAACTTCGTGGGGTATTTCAACTCGGACCTCGTTCGCGCGATCTATTTTACGCTGCGTTCGGTCTTCCAGCACGTTCGATGCTTTCGTGAAATGGCCGAGGGCAATCCATCCGAGCCCGCCAACTTGGTCTTCTACTCCTCCAGCGCCCCCATCACGTTCACCCTTCCGACGGGGCCGCGCTATGACGACAACCCTGCCGGGTACTACGAGGTGCGTTGCAGCGCGTTGCCGTCCGTGTCTCACTTGGTCGATCCAGGTGATCGCCAAGTTTCAAGAATGGGAGGTACTGGCCGCCCAGCATGCGCCGAGGGAGTGACGGCGCTCTTGATAGATAACGTCGTGGACGCCGTCAACCATCGAGGTTGCGGTGGACCAAGACGTGTACTCAAGCGAGATCGACTTCGACGACCTCAAAGCTGTCACCGACGACACGGCCATCCTCAAGTCCGGCGCCGACTTTCAACCGTATCGCGACACGTTGGCCGCCACGGAAGACTATATGCGCCAGTTTTGCATCGGACAGTTCCCAGCGGCCATGTGGACTTCGCTCGGGCTGCCAACGTCGTAAAGCGGTCTTTATATATCAGTTCGTCTAGTCTATTCGTCATCTTCGTCATCTTCATCGTCGCTGGGCTCATACGATTCCAACCAGCTTAACCACTCGGACGTTTCAATGATCGCTTGCATTTTCCCCGCCGTCGTGTCCTCAACGTCGTACTTGTACTCGATAAACGCCTCGTCCGCCACAATGTCAAACGCATACAGCGCCTTGAACGCGAGTTCCATCATGCCCTTCGTTCGGTTGCCTTCGCGGCCGCGGTGTTCATGCATAAAGAGCTGCAGCGCGTACAGCGCCTTGAGTTGTTCTTTGCTCGAGGCGACGCCGACGGTCGCAGACAAGAGCGCCCCGTACTCGTCCGGAGTGAGCCACTTGGAGCTCGAGATCGCGGTTTCTTCGTTGTGTTTCAACACTTCGGCCATCACGACAGCCGCGCTCACGCCCTGCAACGAGGCCTTGCCGGCCTTGACGATCTCTTGACCCTTCTTGGTCGTTGCCAACAACGCGCGGACAACTTCTGTGTCTTTCACTGCCTTTTCAGCCGCTGCCGCCATCGCAGCCTTCTTTTCTTCGGCGGCAGCAAGGGCCGCTTCGTCCGCCAAGCGCTTCGCCTCCTTTCGTTCGGCTTCTTTGCGCTTCTTCTCTTCCTCGCGGGCTGCCTTTTCCTCTTCCTTCTTCGCGCGAGCAGCTTCGGCCGGATCGGGTTTGTCGTCCAAAGTCTGGCGCCCAAAAGCCGACGTCATGCGGCTAGTCGAACGGTCATCGTCGTAACGACGGTCACCACTGCCAAATCGTCCGCCGTCACGGTCGCCGAAGCGAGGGCCGTCATTGAAGCGGCCACCGTCACGGTCGCCGAAGCGAGGGCCGTCATTGAAGCGGCCACCGTCACGGTCGCCGAAGCGAGGGCCGTCATTGAAGCGGCCACCATCACGGTCGCCGAAGCGAGGACCGTCTCGGTCACTAAAGCGAGGACGACCTCCATCACGATCATTGTATCGAGGAGCATCGCCGAAGCGACCACCGTCACGGTCGCCGAAGCGGCCGCCGTCGCGATCTCCAAATCGACTAGGTTCACGATCTCCAAAACGTCCACCATCGCGATCACCAAAGCGACTGGGTTCGCGGTTGGCAAAAGCACGAGAGAACTTGTCGTCCGAGCCACTAGGACGGTCCGAGGAGCGCAGACCGCCAGAAGCAGGGGGGGCGGCATCTTCGCCGCGCCGAGTCAAGTTCAATCGCATGTAAGCAGGACGTTCTTCAAATGCACGTTCATCTCGTCGAGGGCGTTCATCTTGGTAGCCTCGAGGTTGTTCACGGTCTCCACGCCAACGGTCAGAACCTTCGCTGCGCATGGGTTCGCGCTCGCGGCGGTCATCCCGTCCGCGGCCACCACGAAACCCGCCATCGTCGTCCGAGCGTTCACGAGGACCACGAGGAAGGTTTTCCAAACCACCTGGGTTGATAGGCGCAGCGCGCGCATTGCTGTTGCTCTCGGTGAGGAACTCACCGAGGCCCATTTTCGTTCCTTTCCGGCTCATCTTCGTTGGATTCTTGAAAGTGTCTGGGATGGGCACTGCCCAGCGGCGAATGGTTGGCCCACAGAAAGTGGCCAATCAAACGATCACATATCCTAATTTCAACCAATCAAAATGGTGAAGAATCGTATAATTGGCCAATCAGAGTTGTGCCCGATGGACAGTTCCGTCACCCAAAACAGCGGCAGAGCGGCACGGACGAGGGGCCTTGTTCTGCCGATTTGAGCCGCGAAGAGCCAACGCGAAGGTCGAGGCTGGGCACACAACTTTGGAGATGCCGCATGCCTCGAACAGAGCATCGCGCGGCTATAGGAGGGAAAACACTCCTCGATCGAGCATTGCACACTCTCATCCCCGAACGCCCCGCTTGACCTGTTGCGGCGACTCTTGAACGAGTGGGTACAACACTGGCTGCACACGAAGGCTTGTACGACTCAAGCTGTGGATTTCATCCTCGCGCCGTCCAGGTAGAGGTCCTTACGCGGTTGGACGTGAAACGGGAGCGGTTTCATGATTGGGACGTGTTTTACCAAAGAGCAACTCTGTGGAGGACGTGCAGCTTCATGGACGTCATGATGAGGCTCAAGGGGGGACAGGCGTTCAAAGCGATCTCGGATGCGTTTCAGGCAAGGGAGCAGTCGCTCGGACAGGAGGGGCTGCCGCTGACCGACTTTGTCGAGATCATTCTGAATAGCCTGCCGAAAGTCCAATCGTCCAAGGAAGCGTTCGACACGATCAGTGGTCTCATCGATCTTTTCAACGACATTGACATCAACGGGGATGGGACTCTCGAACTGAGCGAGTTCACGTCGTACTGTGTGGACGCAGGGATGGTTGCGACTCGAGTCAAAGCCGCGCCGCTCAAGTACCAGTACGTAAAGAACAAAGACTTTGTCGATCGCACGACCGACGGCAGCGGGATTGAAAAGATAAAATGGTGCCCAGAGCTCAAGCGCGCCGTCGTCGTCGAGACGAAAGCGAACAGCGTCAAGATCTACACCCACGAATTCAAGCTCGTCAACCACGTGTTTGCCACGTCACTGAACGTTCCTTGCGACCAAGTGGGGGTGGCAGGGGATGAAGCGCACTTCTCGCGCCAGTCGTTCACGAGTGACGTGGACCTGTTGGTGCAGGATGCCGAGTTCATTCCACCGTACAAACTGCTCGTGGTGTCCACGTCCAACTTGTCCCTGACGTTTTACGACACCGATCACTACTCGTGTGCGATGGAGACCCAGACAAGCGTGACCCAGACGATGCTTCGGTGGTGCGATGGCGCCAACGTGCTGGCCACGACAGGCAACAATCATGTCGTGTCCTTGTGGCGCGTCACGGCAGAGATTGTGTCGCTCGTGCACCAGATCCTCGACCACCACGACATCGTGATGGACGTGCTCCCGATCCCGCAGTACGACGTGCTCGTCACGTGCGACATCAAGCGATTCATCTACATGTGGGACATCCAGGACTTTCGGTCCCGCGGCCACCTCGTTGGTCACACGCACGGGGTCCGGCAGATGGTGTTTTCGACCACAAACGACATGCTGCTCACGGCCGGGTTCGAGTTTGACGCGTACGGGTGGGACGTCTCGTCCAAGCAAATCGTGATGACCCTGGCCGGCCATCGCGCGCCGCTGGTGGGCATCCAACTCGCGCGCTTTCACACGGAGCGCGCCGTAACCGCCGACGTGGAAGGAAACTTCAAGGTGTGGAATATCCATCGACTCAACGGGGCGTCCGCCCAGCTCCTCGAGAATGTATCCAACTTCCCGCGATTCTGTCCCCGGGCGTTCGCCACGTTGACTCCGTGGAGAGACATTGCCGCGGGCAGCACCGTCTTGCATGTTTTTGACAGCGTCAAGATGCAAAAGCACGACGAGATCCCGCTCCGGGCGTTCTTCCTCCAAGCGAGCAACTTGTTTCTTGGCGTCACCGAGACATGCGTCAACTTGTGGGACGGCGGCACGGGCGCCCTCTTGGAAGAGTTTACGGGTGCGACGTCGTCAGTCGGTGGCGTCGGACCTAAACCCGTTGGCATGGCTGCGTAGGGCTGACCAAGAGCCAATTCCTCTTGTGTTGCCAAGACTCGCTCCATCGAAAGCTGATCGTAGCGACCGACGACGGAGAAGTCGAAGTTTACAATTGCACGAACCTCGCGCGTGTGCGAAAGTCTAGGGGCAGCATTGGTACGTGTCGACGCGGTGGTGTGCCACGTCACGATTGGGGGCTAGGACGCATCGCAACGATTCAATACGACTCTGCCAACAAGTTGATCATCGCGTGCACGTTTTCGACGCCGCCGGGGGCACACGACGCGTTCGGGTCTGGCGGCATCTACGTCTTTGACGACAGCACGATTGGCGAGTGTGAACTCGTTCGGTCCCTGACCAACGTCAACGTGGAGTCCGCTTCTTTCAGCTACCATGCGTCGCTCATCGCGACGGCCGCGTCCGACGCGGTCATCCAGCTGTGGGACTTCGAGACGCTCCAATTGCAATCTGTGTGCAGCCATCCTGGTTCGTTCATGCACGTCGTGCAGTTTCTGGACCCGTACCCTGTCGTGGTGGCGGCAGACACGAACGGAAACGTCCTTTTCTTCGCGACAACGGCGCAATCGCCGCATCTCGATGGCGGCATCTTGCATGGCTTTACGAATGCCCACGTCGCAAGTACAAGCGGCGACTTCCACGGTAAGGTTGGGGTCGTCGACGGCGAGAATTTGCATCGGGATGGCGACGTAGAACATTTTAGCGTTGTCACGACGATCAACTGCCACTTGGACGAAGATTCGGGCGTGCACATGCTCGTCACTGGCGACGAGCGCGGCGTGATCTCGATTTGGAATCTGAATCCCATGCTGGCGAGGCTCAACTTGACGGTACGCAGTTGAGTCGTGATCGACACCCATGACATCATGTGCAGCCGATTCCACACGACAAGCTCAAGAGTTTGAGGCGCGGGTACCACGCGAGGAGCAAGTTCCATCGCGTTTTTGGAGCCGATCACGTGGTATCATGTGCGCGGCGGAGTAGTGCAGCCAGCGATGGAAGCGCGACGACACGGCGGACTAGCCTCCGTCAATTCTTGTCGAGTCGCCAGTCGCAAACGGGCTCAACTCGACAAATCCCGACGCCTCGGCAACCCGGCGACGTCCATCGGATGTACTCGTGGGTGGCGCACACGGACGCGATCCACAGCATTCAGTAGGACGGCATGGACCCGACCAGGACAGTCCTAACCTGCCGTAGACTGTGCGAGCATCCCAACCTCATCCTGTCCAGTTCGTTCGATGCCGTCGTGTGTGTGTGGGACTGGAAGGGCAACAACCTTGGGTCCCTGACCAACTTTGACACGTCGCCGATGGCCCACCCGTGGAAATTTGTAAACGAAAACACAAAACGGGAGCGCGAGCGGCGCGAAGTCGTCGAAGAGCTCATGAAAAAGATGGACCAGTCGCCGGAAGAGCGCAAAGTGGCCGACATGCAACGACGGATATCGACGCGCGCCGCTGGCAACGTCAATCCCATCCTCAAGGGATTGTTCGACGCGTCACATCGCACACCGCAGACCCCGCTGCAGAAGGCAAAGAATCGAAGGCGCATCGACCTTGCTGCGGCCCATGAAAATGGACGGTGCGAGTTGAAAACGCGGATAGTGATTCGATTTCACCTGCCCGTAGAAATCTGAGCTTAGTGCAAGTGGGGCCATTGATCGCCCGCCGGAGCTCGAGTCGCGGCGCGAACGACGAGCCCAGCTGCGACAGCGACACATTCGAACTCGACAAGAAGGAAATGGCCGAGTTGAACGTGCCGACTGCGCTGTCGTCGAGGCTCGAGATGCTGCAGAACCACGAGAATTTGGCCAACACGACCAAACACATGTACGTCAACTTTGCGGACATTGCCGACGATCGGAACAAGAAGACGTCCCTCGCGCGGTGTGGCAAATTGCGCGAGGTTGACTTGAATCCGTCGCCGTTTCTCCGCGACAAGCTCGGCGCGACGGATGTCGTCACGATGAGCCATTCAGTGTTCGTGCCCAGACCCAACACGGCCCCGGCGCTCCTCAAATCGACGAGCTTGCCGCCGTGTGCGTCCAGTCCGGCACACGGCAAAGTACAGCAGTCCGTGGCCCGCGCAAAAACGGACCAATGCACCCGTCGAACGTCGTCGAGGAACTCCATGTCGGCGCTGCACTTTGACGACTACAAGGCACTCGGCAATCCCCACTCGACATCGACTGGAAAACTCAAAAAGATCAACGAGATCATCTTGTGTGCGACGACGTCCATTGAATTGCGCAGCGCCTCGGCCAACCCCTCCGACACGAATAATGCCCCCCTCTGCAACCAGGAGCATGCAGACCTGCGGCAACGAATGCTGCACACCAAGTCCAAGTAACGATGTGCCTTTCGCTCGCCATGCACTAAGCATGTGACTAGGCACGACCGACTCGTTGCAGACCCGGAACCGCGCAAACTCGTCCGGACCAACCTCCGCGCGGCCCAGCAGAAGCTGGAGAAAGAAAAACGAGCGAAGCGGTACTTGGCGCAAAAGAAGCGCCAGACCACGGCCAAAATTGGGACCGTCCTGCGCCACACGTCGATCATGATGACGAGTCACGGTCCTGGGGTCCACGAAATCGCAAAAGCCGACGGCACGCACCACCGCTTCGGGATCTACTCGATCAAAGAAGTGATGGTGATCATCCGCCTCTTCTGGTCCCTCGACATCGACTGCTCCGGCACCGTGTGCGAGAGTGAACTCATGGGGTGCCAGCAGTACTTTGAAAAGTTGGGGTACACCGACATGGCGACAATCTTCCGGAGCATCGACTCCGACGGAAGCGGCGAAGTCAATCTGGCCGAGCTGCTCAAGATTTGTTTCATGTATGCCAGCGCCGCCGACATCAAGGACATGCTGACGCTGGAGAAGCTCGGCCGCGCGCCGTCGATGTTGGCCACCAACGCCCCGCTCACCCCTGAACAACTTGCCGACATGCAAGAGATCTTTCACGTGTTTGACCGGGATCGCAGCGGGACGATCAGCTTGGACGAAGTGCTCGACGCGTTGCACTGCAAGCAAGACAGCGTTTACGACGCTCCCGCGCTGTCGGTCGACGAAGTTCGACAAATGTATCAAGCCGAAGATCGCAACGGGAACAAAGAGCTCGACTTTGACGAGTTTGTCAGTTTGATGCAAGGGCTGTACTCGCAGTCGGGCATGGCGACGACCTAACTCGGATAATTTACGTTCGAGCGACGTCTTGGAGCTGCACCATGAGGCCGTGCTGCGGCAGACACTTGAAGTACTCGACGCCCTTGATCGTCCCGCTGTTCTTTCCCACCGCTTCGTCAAACACGACGCCGACCATCTCGCCTTTGCAGTAGTGGACATTCCCCACAAACGCGACCGTCCCCTTCAGCTTCCCGCCCGACACCGCGACGCTGTCACCAATCTGAACCGAATGACGAATTGGCGACGACTCGGCGTCATCGGTGGTGACGCTCTCGTATGACTCTTTATTTTCCTTTGGCGCTGGCGTCTGTGCTCCCCTCCGTCGATTGCGACCTGGTCAACGGAATAAAGTGATGCAAAACGATCTGTCCTCGCACCCGTCGGTCGGAGCTTGGATTTTCCAGGCCTACGACGAGTCATGTGAGATGGAATATGGCAGTCGGAGAGCATCGCACTTCGTCTGCAGCCGTGCCATTTCTTCAAAGAGCGCGGCCAGGTCATCTTCATCGCCTGCAGAACGTCAAGCCAAGGGAATGGGCCTGCGACATGTACCAAACGGATCTCCCGGCATCGAGAAGGTCATCCCGGGCATATGCGCGAAGCACTCGTGATTCCTATGGATGGAATCAAAGTCACCACACGACCGTGCTTTGCAGTCGTACATGTCGCCAAACGCAGATAATCCGGCAAAGAGAAATTCGTCCAAGTCGATTTTGGATCTTCCCGCTCCCCGTCGCCGCATCCCTCTTCGCTTGCCTTTTGCTTTCTTCTTGCTTCCAAACAAGGATGGTGTTCGAAACATGGCGTCAAACATTTGCATGAAGTCTTCGAATGCTGCGGCGTCGTGGAAGTCACTGCCCATCTCTCCATCGTGTTGGTCCTGTGGAGGGTCCGATATGTGCTTGTAAGCAGCACTGATGCGCTGAAACACCTCGGTCGTGTCGATACCATCGCGGTTCTTGTCGGGATGATACTGTAGTGCCAAACGCTTGTACGCCAAACGCACTTCGTCATTGCTGGCACCAGGAGCCAGGCCCAGCGTTCTACGTTCCCTCGTTAAGACATCGATAGGCTGAGGAATGCCTCGACGCCGTCGCGGTGGCGCTAACCTGTATGCCGCTGCTGTCGCCATGTCGGGTTCTTCGAATATCTTGTGCCCTTTCGCTGATGGAACTCAAGTAAATTTTTCAATAAAGTATCCTTCAGGTAAGTACAATCGTACCTCCGCGGAAGGCGTCGAATTGCTGACGCACGCACGACAGCCGCGCTCCGCCACCATGCCAACATCGGATGCTCCAGAGGACCTTCGCAGCTCATTCCAAGTCGCGCTCAAGGTAAGCTTAAGCAGAACACAGATGCGCCGGTCTCACAGGTAGAATCTGGTGCAGAAGTACTTGCAGGTGAAGACGAAGTCCAAAAAGAGTCGCACGAAGAAACCTAGACTTGTGGCGGAAACTGTGTCGTCCCCAGGTACATACGACGAACACATTGCTCATCTGAGTGTTTTGCATTATTCTTGGTGAATAGATTTGGAGACCGTGTCCAAATGTGTGGTGGAAATTGCAATGCCGTTGAATTCGGACAACGTGACGACGTGGGAAGTTGTGCATGTCCTCAGCGCCACGCTATCTTGCCTCGACGACGTGCATGAGCACGCTCCGCTCACAGTTACATCGCCTTTGGGTCAGAAGCCGCAATCCGATGACTCTTGTGATGATGTCGCGAATGTTCAAACCATCATCCGCATGGCGGAATCCCACTCGTTGTATGCGATGTTGCTGACCGTGCTGCGAAAATGCATCAAGCTTGCATGCATCGAGGCGGGCGACACCTTCAAGGAGTGCATGGACTGCATCGTTGTATGGGTGGTGTCGCACAGCAATGGAAGCTGGAATTGGCTTTTGGTACATGTCAGCAGGTGTGCACCGAAAGAACTCACTGCGTACTCCGTGGCTAGTCTCATGGCAGGTGCGTCCGTGTTGTGCACTTTCTTTCAAGTACTTCATTTTGCTTCAGGTGCCATGAAAGGCCACGCGCTTCTTTTCGACAACTTGAATTCGTACTTGGCCATGAACCACCCTTTCCACGTCACCACGTGCCTCCAAGTCACTGTGGACCACTCAATATGTGAGAACACGGCAGCGGAGACCGTTGACCGCATTCTCGACCTCTGCAGCCGCGGGGCCCATGTGCTGCGTGCATGCGATGCAAAATTTACGACCTTCTTGACCATTCCACGCCTCACCTCCCTCATTCGAACGTGCGCAGCTTCCACCCTGGATTTCCAGGCGAAGCTGCTCGACATCTTGCGCTTCCACAGCAGCGTTTTGTCTGAAACACCGGTCCATTTGATTCCGTTGCTGGAGGAGTTGCTGTCCCAGTCGCCCGATACGGCGCCGGTTGTAGCGCAATTCAGCAACTCTGTCGTAGCTTGGTTGCAAACCGACAAGTGCGATGTGTTCCTTGATCGCCTCGTCCGAGCTCTCCCTTTTGTCCAACAAGTAGTCACATCGACGGAGGTCGTGGCGCAGTACGTTGCTGCGATCGCCAAAAACGTACACAGCAACGCGGAGCGGACGTATACGGTGACGCCTTATTTGAGTTGTCGAGGGCCGTCTATCACGTTGTGTTGTAGATATGCCAAGCCTTTTTGCTTCTCAACGATCTTGGCACAAATCCGTCGCTGAATGTGTATGCTCCGTCGGCAGTTGCATGCTTGGATCTGCTCGCTGCAGACCTCCAGCAGTCATCGGTCGCCTCTGAAAAAAAACAGCGCGCTCTCGATTTGATGCACCAAACCATCCACCAAACCATGCAACACCACCCCGACGCGCCAATGCACTCGACACAAAGTTGCACCTCGTTGTCCGCGTGGAGCCAATCCCTTGGGATTCCACATTGGCAGTTGTTCCTCACGCTGGCGGCGACATCGGATGTCAGCGTTTCCGTCTCGGCTCTCAAGCTCATGTGCGATATTCCGTACCCTCCGCTGGAAGACCCCTTGTGGCAGTACCGCTGCCTCCACGACTTGCTTCGCCTGTTTTTCCGACTCCTGGAGAGACTTGACGCCGACGCAAACCCGGTCACTTTGAAACGTATCGACATGGTCAAGGCGATTCTGACCAGGATCATGCAAGAATCTGGCGGAGTCGTTTCGTATCCTGCGTCCGTCGCAACGACCTTTCTCTGTTTGCTGGTCGATGCAGTTGTGTCGCCCGCGTCGCCGACGACAGTGCCCCATGAAGTTCCGCAAGAAATGATTTTTTTTCGGGGAAAAGATGCCAAGGGCAACGTCGGTCAAGCGTTCCGGAAACTCACGGCGACAAATCGTTTGCGACCGTACAATCCGTTCCCGAAGCCAGCAGCGTTGTCGTCAGAGTCGAGGGAACGCGACGTCGACGTGTTTTCGCAGTTGCAGTCGATGCGGTCCAATGCGCACCACATGAACATCCTGCGGGCTCCTTCTCAGTTTGAATCGTATTTGGTTGCTGCACGTGCGGAGGAAATGCAGAGAGCTGTGTCGTGCAGTCGTCAAGTCGAAGATTTGCTTTACCACGCGTTGAATTTGACATCGTTCCCGGATGGAGCCATCCCGCCAGGCAATGCGCTAGTCGACATCTTGCTCGAGCGAACTCTTCCCGTCTCTATGTTCATCCCGCCAGATGATCACTACCGAGTACGTCGATCGCTCCCTGTGACACTTGAAGGAAACGTTATACACACGTAGGACGTGCTGCCTGAACGATCCAACTTTGACGTGGACGTTCGCATCGAGCAGTGGTTGTATCGGTATCCCTGCTTTGTGCCATTGACAAAAGCAGCGGTTTTGTACAGCGCCCCCCAAGCAGCAGTTCGGTGTTTGCCATTGCTCAAGGCCATCTTGGTCGTTCTGATCAACTTTTGGCACGCCAGACGTTTTCACGCAATGGATCCGTGTCCTGACGGCAATCCCTCCCCTCCAACCAACGAAGTTATGTGGGCATTGCAAGTCACGATCGACGTCATGTCGATCGTGGAATTCACAACTTGGGTCCCTGAACCATTGAGCTCGTGTGCACTGCTCTTCCCCCACGTCGCAGCCATGGATATTCGGTCCATGCTGCACTCCGTTTGGATGTATTTGGCGGACCATCCGCCCTCGAAGGCTTTGGTGAAGCAAGACACCGGTGCCATCGACGCATATTTGGTACCTGTCCAAAATGCGTTCCACAAAAATATTGCTTCCATCGCACACTTGTATGGCCACTTCGCGCTGTAGCGGCCACCAAAATTCAACGCCGACGCCAGCAGCACCTTGAGGGTAACAATGCTAACACGAAGGACTCCGGTTTTAAGAGTTGGGTCGCGATTCTGCCACGATGTGTTGGAGATAGGACCAACAACTCCTCGGAAACGTTTTGCGTCGATTTCTCCTTGACTATTGGATTTTCGTACAGTTATCCATGGAATGGAAAATATCTGGACAATGTGTTCTGATTGGAAAAAGTCGGACAGCCAACTGACTCTGCAGCAATTGGCTTAAATCGGTTAATTTCCACGACAATGTCCATGTGGGGCGGTATTTGGCGCGCCGTGAGGCATGTCGACAACAAAGTCAAATTATATTCCACATATCAAATGGTCGAAGTCTCACGTCTACGCGTCCTTGCAAGGCGTGCAAACGTCACAACCTTCAGCTGGGATAAGCGTCGATGTCGTCCACGTTGAGTCTCCCACCACATCTTGGGCAAGCTTGCCATGATAACGCTATATGCAGCAATGACAGTGATAGATGTGCACGGACGACGCATAACAGAACCATTTGCACGTAAATGTACCTTTTAGAGCTCATCAACAGCAAAACCCCACTCATAAAAAATCTTGCCCTGTGTCTTGTTGAAGTCCCGTGAGTCAAGGCTGGACAAAGGAGGAATCCCTCCAGCTGGCGAGCCACACCACCACAAATGCCACGCAGTCGCCACATCTGCAGAAGGTAAAACAAACTCCTCGGGGAGTATCTGCCATCGACCCCCAATGATGGATTGGTCGAGTGATTGATGAGTCTTCATCAACTTGGAGCGGTGGAGACGTTGCTCTTGTTTCCGCGATGGAATCGACTGCTTTCTTCAAAAGCTTCTCGAGCAACGAGTGGGTAATGTTGCCTGCTGTGACTCCCTTCTCTTCAAGGAGTTGTTCGATAGCGTCCCGGATCTCGGTCGGCAGAGTTCGCACCTTGGCCAGGGTTTTGTTCGAGCTGGCTGTGGAGTCCGACATGCGGCGGAATACCCGTTGGCTCCAGGTTGTTTGAGGGCAAGGTCACACGGTCCGTAAGTGCTGACGCCATGCTTAGGTCGCCAAACAACACCGATGAGAGAATAGGATGCATTGCCGACAGGACCGACTCCAGGTACGACTTGTGATACACGAGGGAGGCCAAACACAGCTTCAAAATACCACGAACATCTTGATGTGCCCACAGTCATGGGAAGACGAGTTCCCCTGCATTGCAAACCGCATCGTCACTGCCAGCAAGGAAATGAGGCGGCAAGACTGCGAAGGATCCAGAATCCAGTGGCAAACCAGCAATAACTCTTCAGACGTATTGGTCACCTGCTCCATCGTAATGGACGTATCTCTCGACAACGCTGCCAATGGCCCAGCCACAACGAATGCATACGTTCACGATTGAAGGTCCCGACGTGCTACCACCAATTGTAAAGGTTGCTGCACCCTTGCGGAGTGAATGTGTCCCGACAGAGCTTGAAGCGGTGGG
>NW_008580147.1:2961395-2962010 GCF_000520115.1 Aphanomyces invadans
AGGATACAGCATGTCTCGGGTTTCAAAGGGTTCGTATAGACGTGCTTCGGGTCACGCCGTTTTGTCCCGCCCTGGTCGGTTTTTGACTTGACGCCTATGGAGTCTCCTTCGTCAGAAAGGTGATCAATGCGTACTGTTGAAGTTGATTTTAAACGGCACATGAGGTTCCAGGTCAGCGTTAGGAAGAGGTGCATGAAGCCGTCGTCAAACTTCTTGAGACTTTGCTTGCAGAGTTCAACATATTGGTGGTAACGGAGGGGCTGCTTTCCACCAGCCTTGATCGATCCGGCCTGGGCCTCGCTCGCACACAGTCTGCGGATACCTATTTGAAGTACATGATTGCCTTCGTCACATCATATTCTCTCGCACCTTGAAAAAAGCAGTAGCATCAGAGGCATATCCCGTAGGGAGAGGTACGGTGTGTCTTTTGTAGTAAACCTTGATCGCCGAACGACATCCTGAAAGGGTTTGAAAAGAAACCTTGGCAATCTTGTACCTGTAAAGGACAAATTCGGTGAACTCTGCGTAGTCAAAGATGGCAAGGTTGATTGTGCCGTCGGTGTTCACCATGTGCGAGCGACTGGACTCTCGAAGCCAAGCCACGATATGGTTAAC
>NW_008580147.1:2969685-2970160 GCF_000520115.1 Aphanomyces invadans
CTTGAAACTTGCATATGCTGTCCGACTTTTTGCACTAATGTTTTGATGCAATGGACATGTCAAGACAAAATATGACTCGTAACTCTTACAACGTCGTTCTAGTGCAATATCTTGATATTTGTACAAGGTAATATTATTTCGACGTTGGGTTTTGCTGGAAATTTTATTACATTGCACTTTTTCAGCCGATGAGGACTGCGTTGATATTGGTCAAAACTTTGTAATTTCGACGTCAGTGAGTGCTCTCGACTAACTTGTTGTGACCACGTTAAAAGGACAACTAGTACATTACAACTAGTCAATACTTCCAGTAAACCAAACCGACACTGAGACGGAGCCTTCGTGGACGAGAGATTATATACCCCACAAAGCACTTCAACCCCATCGGCAATCCTTCGCTGTATGATGACCAGTCTCTTCTCGGCTGCGGACACCACAGATTTTTCAGCTGATCAGGAGTGCGTTGTTATTGGCC
>NW_008580147.1:2970260-2970808 GCF_000520115.1 Aphanomyces invadans
CTCTCGACAACGCTGCCAATGGCCCAGCCACAACGAATGCATACGTTCACGATTGAAGGTCCCGACGTGCTACCACCAATTGTAAAGGTTGCTGCACCCTTGCGGAGTGAATGTGTCCCGACAGAGCTTGAAGCGGTGGGTAGTGCTTGTTCGACAAGGTGAGGCAAGCTGCGGCCGAATCGGTCACGCTGAGAGGCACCAGGAAAGAGATTGCCAGAGTCGTTTCCGGATTGCAAGCAAGGCAAACAGCCAAAGCGAGGATACAGCATGTCTCGGGTTTCAAAGGGTTCGTATAGACGTGCTTCGGGTCACGCCGTTTTGTCCCGCCCTGGTCGGTTTTTGACTTGACGCCGATGGAGTCTCCTTCGTCAGAAATGTGACGCACAATGCGTACTGTTGAAGTTGATTTTAAACGGCACATGAGGTTTCAGGTCAGCGTTAGGAAGAGGTGCATGAAGCCGGCGTCAAGCTTCTTGAGACTTTGCTTGCAGAGTTCAACATATTGGTGGTAACGGAGGGGCTGCTTTCCACCAGCCTTGATCGATCCG
>NW_008580147.1:2979504-2980645 GCF_000520115.1 Aphanomyces invadans
TTATTGTCTCGTACAATCATATATTATTTTGTTTTTTGTATTGATGTCTGTATTGATCAGATTCTTCCCGAGCGAGTCATACAATTTGGGCAAATACTACAGGCCAGCGTTTTCGCTGCTGGTAAATCAATGTTACATGAAATCGCGAGGGGTGTTAGTGCATTTCGTGAGAACAATCTTCGGTTTTTCTAATCGATATTGCGCCATGTCGATGTAAATTGTTGTTCAAAACAACGCACCTGATATTTCTGTTGTTGTGAATGACCGGATAAATGCCCCAGGTACAATGAGGAAGGTAGAATGCATGTTTAACTTAATGATTGAGCGAAGTTATCTTCTTAGTGCGATAAGATGAACACAATTTCGCTCTGGTGCGATATTCAAGATATTTCTGGAATTAGGTGAATTTGGTAATAGTTGAAGAGGGGTCACAGCGAATGACAGCGGTCACCAAAATCGCTCAGCCAAAAGGCAATCTTACTTTGACATCTTGTGCACCTCAGCTGATCATTTAAGGATAATACCATAACACATTGCGATAATAGCAAACGGAGTATCAATAAGTATGTGTTTAGTTTTACTTGACGACAACAAGATCATATTGTATCATAACATGTGCTGGGACGTAGATATTATTGTCATCGATTGGTCAAAAATATTCTTAAATTCCTGAGGATGACTTTGGACTCCATTATATTAAAATTCCAGAAGTATGGTCGAGCATCACGGGGAAAGGATTTCCGTCGTTCCCTGTAGTTTTCTTTGTATAGTG
The DNA here is from genome assembly GCF_000520115.1 of Aphanomyces invadans. Lineage (NCBI taxonomy): Eukaryota > Oomycota > Saprolegniomycetes > Saprolegniales > Verrucalvaceae > Aphanomyces > Aphanomyces invadans. Next base: position 2,980,277 of record NW_008580147.1, read on the forward strand.
TGAGGTCAACATCGAGCGCTATTCATTGTGGAATTCCATTTATGTGACGCTGTACAGAAAATTGTATTGTATCCCCACCGCAACTTCTCAGTGGGCTACAAATCGAAGAATAGCGATAGCCACTCCAACTCAAGGACCTCATCCTCCGCAAATTTCGTCAGTCTATCAAGGAACACAAAAATACTTGTCATCACACTGAGAGTACAATATAGGCCATCAACATCTGATCACTTTCCACAACTATTTCCCGCAACATTCTATTGTATGTAAAAAGATCAACATCATCTTCGTCGCCGGAAAATTTCGTCATCCGCGTGGTCATCTGCATCCTCCCAAATTTTGTCACTCGCATCGTCACCTGCATGGACA
>NW_008580148.1:0-1869 GCF_000520115.1 Aphanomyces invadans
GTCGTGGCCAAAAATATTAACCATTGGCTAGAATATTAGGATTTTGCTCGAGTATTCAGAATGCCATGCCCATATTATAATTTCAAAAATACGAAGGAGTACCACTGGGTGAATTTTTCCGTCGTTACATGCAATACTTCCTCTGTTCCAGATTACTGGCGACATGTGAAAAACTCACATTTTCCAGAATACTGGCGACATTTCTCTACTATTGGCTCAAAATGAAATCAATGCATTTTATTGGTTAGAAACCTCACTGGTAACGTTAGTCCAAAAGGGACACAGGGCAAGTTACATTTGTCATGAGGGTCCCGGCGCGTCGCATAGTGTCCTTCTTCAGATGAGGTAAGCGAAAGCGGTTGTCACCATTGTGCTCCAGCACAAGGCGCATGACGGCCTGGAAGGCGAGGAACACGTTCCCGAGCTTCTCTGAGCAGAGCGCTAGGAATGCCGCCAAGGTCAAGCTAATCACGCCATCGACCGATCGACTCACAACCTTGGATTGTAGCGACTGGATCGATGCGAAGAAGCCCAGTTCTAGAACATTGAGATCAGGGTGCTGGACGGTTGGCGCCGCAGCAAAAATGTCGATCCGTCCGTAGAAATGCTCGCCAGGGCGTCGTTGGCGATGGATCGGTGTGGCGTGGCGTTGTCGTGCTGAAGAACAATACGCTTGTTGGAACTTGGGATTCGGGCCTTGTTTGCTGGTATGACTCGAGTCATCACAAAGTCACAACACACAGCAGCATCAACGTTCACCACTGTAGTCACAAGCGTGCCAGCAGGACGGTTGCGGGAGTTGCGTGCGGCAGGTACGCGCTTCGCAATGGGCCACATCCCGAACTTTCCATCAAACATGACTCCTCGCTCACAATCGAATCGTGGATGCGAGACCGCCGCCAAAAACATGACTTTCGCGATGAACCGCTTGCTCTTCGATGTTCGTCGACCGATTGTCTGGCCTTTCACAAGGTGCACTTTTTGGCGATCCTTGTAGGCATTGAACCATTTCTCATCAAGATGCACAACGCCCCACATGCCGTCGAACTGGTGGGTGTTTGCTAAGAGCGGGGTTTCGGGAAAACCGGCTTCGCCGGCGGTAACCGCGAGCACGTTCGAGCGGCAAAATGTTATGCGCTCACGAATGTTGTCATCGGTCAGGAGCGGTTTGAAACGGGATCATCGGCGCTCAATCGTGCCGACGCGGAGCTTGCGGTGGTTTGTGCCGATTGAGAGACAGGTTGCTACAGATATGTCTCGAATCGTGGATCCGTGGTTTTCGGGGACGCCGCTGACGAGGTTCATGACATGTTCGGTGGTGTATGACAACTTGGTTCTGACGCGTCCCCTCTTCGATGACGGCATGCGAGCGTTGTGCCGGAACGCTTCCCAGATTTTGGACACTGTGGTTCGGTGCAGGTACGTCTCGGTTGCAGTTGATTTGATGGCACCGCGCTAACTTGCCCATCTCGGCGAGTCATAGGAGGCGGGTGATGACCTCGATTTTGGTCTCATACGAGAGCTCGCGTCCGGTGCGCAGAAAATCCATGGTAGTGATGCTCGCGGTCCCGTAATTTTGAAATTAAAACCAATGATTTCATTCTATTTTTTTAGACCATGGCGAAATCAAATTTGGGCGCGAAAACTTCGTCTCCGCCTTGTCCAGTCAATGCCGACCTCCTCTCGTGTTTGATTGTCTTTCAAACGTGATATGGCACATTGATTTTGGAGTAAAAATGATTTTTTGGGGTCGCTGAGTTGAGAAATGTCGCCAATAATCTGGAACAGAGGAAGTACAGTACACGATACTTCCTCTGTTCCACATTTCTTTTACTTTCGACTTTTCAACGACCCCAAAAATTGATTTGA
>NW_008580148.1:14127-14626 GCF_000520115.1 Aphanomyces invadans
GTCCTCCCTCTCATTAGAAGTGTCGTATTTTTGAACCAAATTGCTTCGGGAAAGATCATAAGAGTTGCTTCAACAATGTGCGCTGACACCCCCTCATGGGGTCATGAAGTATTGTTTAGCCAGCAGCGAGAACATTGCGTACAAGTTTTGTCCCTACATGGTGACATCCTCGGTCATATGTATTAAAATTTCTAGAGACGTCATACATATGTCAAGACAATCTATATATTTGAATATGATAAAAGAGCCATACGGATTGGTCCAACAATATTTTTCTCATACAAATTTCAAGGTGTTTCTCAAGTACCACGGGGGAAGGATTTCCGTCGTTCTCTGTAATAGAAAGTCCAAGGCTATATATAACTCATGTACTGTAATTGAAGGTGTATCATATCATGTCCTTTGTCGTGGCCAAAAATATTAACCATTGGCTAGAATATTAGGATTTTGCTCGAGTATTCAGAATGCCATGCCCATATTATAATTTCAAAAATACGAA
>NW_008580148.1:14726-15244 GCF_000520115.1 Aphanomyces invadans
CAATACTGTCATATTCAAACTTGCCGCCATGGAGAATCAGTGAACCATACCCGCCGAGACCTCTCGAATAGCGTCAAATTAATAGTAATCCAACACCTAAAAGCGTTCCTCAATGGAGAAAATCTCAAGCGCGGGGCATTCAAACGCACAGCTGAGAAGCTCGCTCGCCAACCCCACACGGTCGCATTAATCTGGCGCAAGTTTTGCTCTGTGGATGATGTCTTGCGTCACACGTTGGAAGCATTCGACGAATTGAGTTACGAGATGCTCGAAAACGTGTTTCTTACTTTTCAAGCGGTTATGCGCTCGGTACTTGAGCACGGTGGCGATAACAAATTTGCACTGCTGCATCTCAAGAAGGGTGTATTGAGACGCGCTGGTCTTCTTATGTCCAATAGACCACGAACCTTGAGACTTAGTTCGTCACCAAACTTCGAATGTTTTACAATTTGACGAAGCAATATTGTCATTGATTTTGTCAAAAGGATGTGATGCAGTCAAACGTAAAAAACACAGGC
>NW_008580148.1:20816-26900 GCF_000520115.1 Aphanomyces invadans
GCTCTGTGGATGATGTCTTGCGTCACACGTTGGAAGCATTCGACGAATTGAGTTACGAGAAGCTCGAAAACGTGTTTCTTACTTTTCAAGCGGTTATGCGCTTGGTACTTGAGCACGGTGGCGACAACAAATTTGCTCTGCCGCATCTCAAGAAGGGTGCATTGAGACGCGCTGGTCTTCTTATGTCCAATGTAACTTGCTCTGTGTCACTGCTTCTCTAGGGAATTTTAACCAATGAATATCAGTGGACTGGACCTGTTGAAGCACCAATGATTTTCAATTCGTAATAGTAATGTGGAAAAAGTGTGTTTTTCTTAGCAATGATACTGTAAATGTGGAACTGAGGAAGTATTTGGTAAAAATGACATTTTTTCGACAAGATCCAAACGCCGCGCCGAAATAAGGATACTGTTTTGTACACCGAAAGGAAAATGCCGACATGTCGTGGCGCCGCGCCTGTCGCTCACCACGGCGTCTCCGTCGTGTACGCACACTTCTAGTGAATAGAGAGGATGTACCGACAGCGACTATCCTGATCGTCCTTTTGTAGTGTGCACTTGGACGGTCACCCAACGCACGGCATCCTTGTCGGTAGCGTCACACCAAAGACATCGATGTGCTCAGTCTTGGCGGAAGCAATACGCGTTTACACAGACACGTACTCGGCATACCAACTTCCTGCAATATCTGGGTTGTACGATATGGCGTCTGGAGTCGGTACAAACTCAGCATTGACAGTAGCTCGACTCTGAATTGCAGCATAGTTGTCGATTTGGCATCCACGGTGACCGTCGTCACGAACAACCAGGTCCAAGGCGATACCATGTTGCTTGAGTACGGCGTTGTTCGGTTGCACGACCGTGGTCGACGGTATTGCCACGGCCCCCACGAGTTGGTGGCCAAGCAAGTTTGTGTGACCGAGAGAGACCCACTTCGACAATTCGTCAAGGCGATTCAGTCGTCGGTGGGCAAGGCTATGCAGCGCTCCAACTCGTATTCTCGCTCCAAGCTCTCGACGCCCCCAAAGCCTCCACTGATCGCAACGCCGACGCAATCCACACCACGCCTAATCGACGTTGCTTCAATCGATGTCTCCATCCGTTCGACAGTCGACAATCAACCGCAGATGCCTCGACTCGTTGACGAAATGGAGCGTTTACGAAAGACACAACCAGCAACGAGCCTAGCCCATGGTGGTCCGTCATCTCAATTGGGAACGGCCCAACACTTGGGCGGCGATGCACTGGGTGTGGTGAAAACCACTGATCGCCTCCGCGAACTGGACGACTGTCCAGCATTTCGGCGAGCCCTTCATGCCATGGACATCGAGTCCAACGCCATTCAGCTTGGTATTCAGAACATGGTCGACGCTGCGAGGGCTCTGGGGCTCGCAAGCCAGGCGTTCCTCGCCACTTTAGATGGTTTCAAGCGAGCCATGCACGAGATGACGATTTCCCCGTCGGAGGCTACCCCTTCATCCACCGACTACAGACATACCAACTCGTGGCGCCTATATGTCCGTGCGTGCTTGGATCCGTGCTGCCTCCGCCTGGATGCTCTGGCGGCCACACATGCAGCTACATTTGACGCTATGGACGAGCATTTTATTCAACCGTGGCAAGCACTCGCCACCGAATGTTTCGGAGATGTGCGCGCCCGGCGACGCGAGAAGCTCAACATGCGGTTCACACAGCACCACAGCCTTGCGCTCGCGTACGCAGCGATGCCAATGGACGAGTCGGTTTACGAAGGCCAAGATCGAGTGCTCAAAGCCACTCTCGCCGCATTCGAGACAGCGAGGCGCAATGTTGTCAGGCACGACCACGCGACGATGCTTCGACTTTGTAGTGTGGCCCAGACCACGAGTCGCGCATTCGCTGGATCCGACACGCCGGTCGAAGCAAGGCAAGGCGACGTGAGCTCGCCGGAGCGCGAGAGCGGCGACTCTGCAACGCGGGCGATGCAAGGATACTTGTTTCAAGTCGATGGGCCAGGGGGAGCCCGCGTGCGACGGTGGGTGTGCATCCGCGACGGGATGCTGTATGCAGCTGTGGTACGTACCCGTGGTGAATGCAGTTGATGCCAGAACGAGCTAGGATGACTTGGCCCTTGTGGACGACGAGCTGGTTGCCGACTTGAACAGCGCGACGGTCGTGCGATGCCGCGATGCCACTGCGTGCGCCGGCGTTCGAGGCATTCGCCATGGGTTTCAAGTCGTGGATTGCGACAACAACGGCGTCTCCACGTCTACATGGCAAGCAGATACCCGCGACGTCTTGGACGAGTGGATCGTTGCCCTTGCTACCCACCAGTCGCGCCAACCACCTCCATCGCCTCCCGCCACGTCACCCACAGCAGAGCTGCCCAAGCCTGCAGAGGTGTGGATGGCCCACCACGAAGCACCGCTCGTTGTCCATCCGAGGGAGGCCGCCGCCGACGAATTCATCGAGATCGTGCGCCAGGTCCTACCGTGCTCCGTTGCAACGTACTTGAACCGTTTCGTCGTCGATGCTACGTTTTCAACCGCGTTCCTGACCCAGCAAGGCGCGTCAGCGGTGGAGTTCTCACCATGGGTTGTCGACACGTCAAGCCCATTCGATGGATCGAAGCGATACACACGACGGCGCAGGTGCATCCTTCCCGTCGACTCTGCGTTGAGCCAAGGGACGACCCGCATCCACGCGACCGACGTGTATCAAGTCGCCGGCGACAACGACTGCGCGCAACTGCGGCTGCTCTCGTCCGACGAGAGCTTGGACGTTCCCTACGGGTCGTACTTCGCCGTGCAGTCGCGCACGACCGTTCGAAGCCTTCGGTGCGAGTGTCCCGGCGACGCGCCGCCATTACGGCAGACCGAGATGATCGTCGAAATCGGCATCTACTTCTCCAAGCGAACGATGTTTCGTCGCATGATCGAGTTAGCGTCATGGAGCGAAGCCAAAAAGTCGTTCGAAACGATGGCCAAGGCGATCGTGGTGGCCCTGGGAACAAACGCAGAGCACAAAACGTAATTACAGTGAAAAAACGCGCACGAAATGTAATATTTCAAGAAATTTGCGTTGATTTCAAACATAAAATTTCATCTTCGTCCATGATTGGCTGCGATAGTGTCTTTCATAATCTCTGATTGGCTTAGACTTAACATCCGTCCATGATTTGGACAAATCAAAAGCTTGAGATTCGAGCATTCGGATCGGTAGATTGAGACACGTCAATTTCACGCGTTGGCATGCCTGGAACCGTCCTCCCGCAGCGCGCTCAACGCCGATGCACTGTTCAAGCGTTCAGTTTCTCCATGCGTACGAAAAAAGCACACTAAGCGCGCGATCGAGGGCATACCTCCTTCTACATGGCAAACGAGGTTGAAGTCGTTCGAGAAGGCATTTTCCGCATCTGATGTGGAAGTAACATTGCCATGATCTCTTGAATAAAAATGTATGGATGAATGTATGGACTTCACACTGTTTCCAGATAAAAATAACGTTGCACTCTCCTGGTGGGGATTCCGTACTGCTCCTTCACCCGTCACACGAAATGATCTGCTTTGACAAGGTCAGCTAACCTTTCGCTAGCATACCTTAATCACCAGGCCAAATGCTGCGGAGGTGAGCCCTGTTAAGGTGGTACGATGATCAAGTGCTTGTTGGACATGGTCATGAACATGGGCATGGTCATAAACATCAAGAAGGCCAGCCAATGTCGACAGTGGGATCAATATCCCTCAAGTAGCCAAGAGACGAGCGGCCAGGATTATCCAGTAGCATAGAGACCTCTCGTCTAAATCAATCACTTTTGCATTGTCAACGGCTTGGTCACTTACCTATCTGGACCTTTGGAACAGGTTATGAGCCCAAAAATGTCTGCCTCAACGCTCACGAATGGAAACTTTGGAACCTGGAGAATCTGGTTTGCAGCCAAGTTGCGAACGAAACGACTGTACCATTACCTTGCCTGGGATGGTATCGTGAACGAGCTCAATGGCTTCACGTTCAACGCGTTGGATGATGCACGAGCCCTGGGAATACTGACCGAAAGTCTGGACGAGTCCCAGTACCATCACGTGGATGGGATCGAAAGGGTACGGTTGGCCTACGAAGCGTTGGTGGCCATCCATGAACCGAACACCCGTGTGGATCGAATCGCATTGTTGTCAGAATACCACGGGTTGAAATGGAACCCCAAGACGACAACATTGGACGATTTTTTGACGTTGTTCAAGGACGTCACTCGGCGCATGGCGGCGGCCGACATTTTGGAAACAGAGGAGTTCAAGACAGTGAAGCTCCTTTCGATGATGCCTCCGGAACTCCGGATGGTAAACCATTTGATCATGGACGGAGACCTCATGTTGCGGACGGTGGCAGCTACAAGCGTCAAGTTGCTGGCCGAATACCGATACCTCCAAGGAGAAGGACAACTGTTGTTGTCTAGACCACGCAACATTGAAAACGCGTTGGTCACGACGGGAGATGAGAAGAAGGCGAAATCTCGGAAACAAGATAAGTGCAACAATTGCGGCAAGTTGGGACATTGGGCCAGAGATTGCTATCTGCCCAGATTGCAAGCGCAAGAAAAGAAACCGGGGCGCGTTAACTTGGCACGCGGGGCCCCAAAGGACAGCCCAAGGGATGAAGACCATCTGTTCTTGATCGACGAAGACCACGCAAAACGAACCAAGACCGGTCAGCAAGTCATTGTGGACTCAGGGGCAACGTGTCACCTTACGGGGGACATATCAGCTCTATATGACGTGGAAGCGTGTCAACGGGCCGTCATTGTCGCCGATGGTCACCGCCTGGAAGTAGACACCAAGGGAAAGCTGAAGATCCAGGGTCAACGATCAACATTGGTCTTGACTGAAGTGCTTTATGCCCCGTCTCTTCAAAACACCTTGATATCTATTTCAAGAATAGTTGCGGAAGACCCCAGCATTCAAGTCATGTTTCGCGGCCGAGAATGCATCATGACCAAGAACGAAGAAGAAATTTTGGTTGCCGACAGTGACAACTCCTCCAAACTGTACGTGGTGCGATCTGACAAGAAGAACAAAACAATGACGACGACCGTGGAGCTCCTCAATCACATGTATCAAGAGCCACACCCCATTGAGTTGTGGCACCGGCGTATGGGACACATACCAATCCCCGTCATGCGAATGTGTACCAAGGTCGGCGCTGGGCTACCGAAGATACCAAAAGACTTTCCGCTCAAGTTGGCATGTGAAGGATGTCAAGCTGGGAAGATGGCGGCTTTGCCGAGACTCAAGGCAGCTTCCCGGAAATGGAAGTCGGGGGAGCTCATACATAGTGACATCAAGGGCCCCATGCGAACACAATCCATATCGGGCTGCAAATACATGGCCGTGTATGTCGAAGATGTATCTGGTTACGTGTGGGTGACGTTTCTCAAGACCAAGGACGAGCAAGCGGCAGCATTCAAGGTATTCAGGCCTTGGATGGAACGACAAACAGGCACCAAGATTAAATGCCTGCGGTCCGACAACGGAGGGGAGTACTCATCCACCAAGTTCGAGAAACATCTCAAGAAGCTCGGCATCAAGCATGAAACAACCGTGACCGACAAACCATCCCAAAATGGGAAAGCGGAACGCATGAATCGTACGCTGTTCGAAATGGGTTTATCGATGTTGCTCCACGCCGACATGGATCGCCAATGGTGGGCGGAAGCAGTCTCTACGGCTGCATTCATTCGAAACCGCATTGCCAACACGGCAAACGCAACTGCATCACCGTACGAGTTGCTGTTTCAGCAAAAGCCCAAATACACCAATTGGAAAGTTTGGGGATGCATTTGTTTTCGGTTGCTACCATATCAGTCGAAACGCGACAAGTTGAAGGCCAAATCATCCAAGTGCCTGTTCCTGGGATATTCTGACACCAAGAAAGCGTATCGGCTGCTCGACCTGAACAACAACACCATCGTACATGCCGTTGACGTCAAGTTTTTCGAAACCAGTTTCTACAAGACTCAACACGACTCATCCGACGACGATCAAGGGGAGAATGATGACGAGTCCGACGATGACAACGATGAAGCGCCCGGTGATGGCAACGATCAAGACAA
>NW_008580148.1:34084-34505 GCF_000520115.1 Aphanomyces invadans
AGACCAAGTTGATTGGCTATAAATCAGGAGAATTTCTGTCAGGCAATCCCAGTTTTTGTTGTATCTACGGTCAAAAGGAATGACATGTCTGACTTGGTCTTGAAGTATGCAGGTGGTCGAATTTTTGAAAACCCACCATGTTTTGGAGGAGGTCGGCTTTTTTGGGGGTGTTGGCTTTTTTCGGTGTCTCCTCGGACTGTCCTTGCTTGCAGAAGAAGGGTCTTGGTCCTTTCACTTGGGTGGGGGTTCGGTCGATTCCCGCTCCATTGGTCAAGAAAAATATTTTTCTCAATTGTGTTGGCCAATCAGTGGTCCCATGCCAGAATTCGAAGATCATCCATATTTTTTTCACTCACTGAGTCACGAAATCAAAAACGCAAGGTATTCCAAAGACATGCAGGCTTGCACTGAAGGAGACAGA
>NW_008580148.1:35759-40186 GCF_000520115.1 Aphanomyces invadans
TGCTCGAGCTCGCGCAATCGCTGAGCGTGACCGCTCGGGCCGAGGTGTTTCGCCTCTTGCTCGAGCGCCGCGTGCTCGTCCCGTTCCTGGTGGCCACGTCCGACCACCCGACCACGTTTCGGTGCGAAGCGGCGGCACTCGAGTACGTCGACACGCTGATCTCGTCAGCGACCGAAGGCACGACGAGTACGGCGTGCTTGATGCGCGACGTGGCTGCCCTCCGCGTCGTTGTTGTGTCGGACCGCGACGCCATGAGCAGCGTGACCAAGGACTGGATCAAAAATGTGTTTCATATCCAGTCGGTGCATGCCCTCGACCGGGTCTGTAGCAACCGCGTCACCCAACGGCCGTGCGTGGCCGAGCTCGGGTGGGGCTTTGTCAAGCAAGGTAGCAAATTCGAGACCGTCATGGTGCTACACGTGATCGGCGAGTACCACCGCCTCGACACGTTCATCGAAGCGTTTGCCGACGCCATCGTTATCGACGTTGGGCAGGACGGCGGCAGCAACGTCCCCATGCGCCGAGGGTGCGTCCTCAAGTGGCAGCACTCGAACGAAGACGAAGACGACGAAGATGTGTCGGAAGATGGATCCGTGGTTACGACGATCGAGATGCGATGCCCCATTTCATCGTCGTACGCGTCGATACAAGAGTACTTGTTCATGTATGGCATGCCGGAGAAGGGTGCGGCGGGGCGTGTCCCGGTGCCAGAGATCGCCGCCGCGTCGACGGCACTTGTCCCGACTCGCCCGGCCGCCGTCAGCGCGGCTGCGGTTTGCCTCGCCACGGACTTTGCATCGTTCCGCACACACACGCTCAAACTCCAGCGCATCTTCGTCGAAGAGGCCAAGCTCATGATCATGTACCACCGGGAAACCAACGTCGCGAATAAAGAAATGCACCTCGAGAAAGCGCGCCAACTCAGGCAGCACAACACGCAGATCTCCCGCGTCGTGCAGGACCATCCGTTGATTGCTCACTTCATCGAAGCGCTCAAGCACCAGTCGCCCGTGGCGCGCGAACGGGCAATCATCGACTTGGAGCTGCACCTGGCTGCTTCGAGCGAGCGCGCGAGCGAGACAGCGCGCCACGAGTACCGCCGCGCCCGCGACGCCGTCAACCGCGCCAAGACCCGCGCCACGCAGCAAGCGTACGTGGATGCGCTCGAGACGTGGGGGCTCATGGTGACAGGGCTCGAACACTTGTGGCGCGAGCTGTCGCACATGTTTGTCGGTAGCCCGCGGGAATACGGCCACTTCCCCGAGCTCGCTGCCATGCATTTACTCGATGGATTTCCGATGGAACTCATGGACGGGGACGCCGCCATGGTGAACCTCAAGTGGATCACGGCGATTCTCAACAAGCTCGAGGACAAGCTCCCGACGGCCCGCATCTTTGTGCTGTCCATCATGGGCGTCCAGTCGGCGGGCAAATCGACGCTGCTCAACTACATGTTTGGCGTGCGGCTCCGCACGAGCGTGTCGCGGTGCACTCGCGGCGTTAGCCTCCAGCTCCTCCAGTGCGACGGGCGCGCCGAGTACGACTACATCTTGCTCCTCGACACCGAGGGGATTCGGTCCCCCGAGTACATTGGGACGGAGGGCAGCGTGTGGCGCGACAATCGCATGGCGACGCTTGCGATTCTCCCGTCGGACGCCACGATCATCCTGACCAAGGGCGAGTCAACCGTCACGATCAGCGAGATCTTGCCCATCGTGCTGTCGGTGTTTCTCGACTCGGAGCTGACCGAGAAGCACCGGGGACAGCTCGCGTCCAAGTTTTACTTTGTGTTCAACCAGATTGACACAAGCCAGAGCACCAACATGGAAACCATCGTGGACACGCTGCTGCGCAACCTCCGGTCCAACGCGAAAAAAATACAAGCGATCCGTGGCAACCCCATGGCGACGTCCGACGACGAGGAGGAATCGTCGATCAAGTACTTTTCACAGTTCCAAGTCGACATCAAGGACGAAGACGCGAGCGACGTGCGATTCCTTGGCACGATCAAAGGGTCGAGCGAGCCGCCGGACGATGCGCCGACGCCCCAGTACGGCAAACGGCTGCTCAAGTTTCGCGATTACATCCACGACCGCGCGAGCCACTACGTCGGTGCGACCGGCCAGCTCGTCAAGAATCGCCCGTGGACGGGCAGGCTCGTCCGCGAATTCAACGACGATCTCACGCGTGTGTGGGAATGTATCAACCAGTCCAACTTCCAAATGGACTTTTTGGCGGCGCACGAGCGTGTGTCGTACGACGAGCTCATCCGCATCATGACGCAGCACAAGCAGCACCTGGCCCGCGCGTACTCGGAAGCGTTCGACACAGTCCTTCAGCACATTTGCGACGACAACGCCAACAATGTCCGCGTCGACGAGCACAGCCGCAAGTACGAACACAAGCTCAAGCAGGAGGTCCAGCCCGCCGTGTTTCGACTCGACACGCTCGCGTGCGCCGACTTGGACGCGGACAAGTTTGCCAAGTGGAAGCTCGATCAAGAAATCAAGTGGCAGAACCACAAGATCAACCAAGAAGCGCACACGCTTCGGCTCGTCAAGGACAAAGTGAACCAAGTGTTTTTGTACGACATTCACGTGAAAAAGTACAAGGAGATGCTGTACGACGAAATCACGACCAAGTTTCGCGACGCGGGCAACCGAGGGGCGACCAAGACCAAGTTTCACTTGACGGACAAAGCGTTTGAAGACTTGTTTGAAAGACTCATGTACAAGGCCAAGGCGGACCACCCCCCCGTCGCGCCGACCGTGTGCCCGGCCATCTACGAGCTGTTTGTCCACGGCGGGCTGTTCAACCCAAAGCAACTGAGCTTTCTCCATCAGCAGCGGCGGCGAGGACCCACGGCCCGCGTCGACGTCGTCCGCATGCGGCGGGCCAACGACACGATCTTGCTCCAGTCGACCGAAGCCACGCAGCTCGAAGTCCAAGAGTACGTTCGGTCGCTCCTCGTCGACACGCAGCGGTATAGCCAAGACGTGGCGACCGACTGCATCCTCCAGACCAAAGAGTTTCTCGCCAAGCTCCGCCTGCCCAACACCACGTACGACGCGTGTGTGCCGGTGCTGTACACGACGCTCGTGTCGCAGTTCAAGGCGATCCAAGAGAAATGGGACGAAGAAAACAGCGTGTCGGCCAAGTTTGCCACGTGCAAGCCCGTCATGAAGAAGTTTGCGCAGCATTTGTGCTCGGGGCATAAGGCAGCGGACCTCCTCATTGCAACACTCGACGACTGGATTGCCAACCATTTGTCGAAAGCCGTGGCAGAAGAAGTCGTGAGCTCCGTCGCGTCCACACTCAAGCACGAACCGTGGGTGTCGGACGCACGGTCGATGCAAGCGTATTTGGACCACAGTTTGCTGTGCGAGATGAAAGCAAAGCGCATCGACAACGTGCTCAGGTGGCTCCAGTCGCCGACGGACCACAGCGCGCTCGTCATCCAAGGCTTGATTCAAGCCAAGGTGAAAGAGTGCTTTGGGACGGCCGCCGACACGATTGTAACCACGATGAAAACGTGCGTGACGACGGCGGCGACGGACGCTGCCACGTTCGACAGAGATCGATCAAAGCGATTCATCGTCGCGCTTCGTCATAGCTTGCAAAAGGCGCTCAAGGGCAGCGGCAGGTCCGTGCTCGTCGAAAACCTCCCAAACGCGGACGACGACGTCATGAACTGCGACCACCACGGCCCGACCATCTTCACCACGAGCAAGGACGTTAACGTGCTCACTTCGACCATGCAGAGCCTTGAGCGCCACAAAGCAGCCCTCCGGCCATCCAACTACACCACGGCCGAGCTTGCCGACGGCATTCTCAAGATGATTCGCACGGAAGCGTACGGCGCGTCCAGCGGCGTCGTCCCGCGCTGTGGAATGCCATGCCCGCGGTGCTTTTGTCCGTGCACCAAGGCGTTGGGCCACAAGTTGAGCGATGATCCGAACGAGGCCCTCCACGACACATACCATCAGCCCAAGGGCATCATCGGGTCGTATAAAGTGGAAACCGGGCAACTCGTGGCTGGGACGTGTCCGGCGGCGGTCGAGAAAGACGTGTACATGGTGCTGGAAGGCGGCGACCGGTCGTTCCGTGAGTTTGACAAAGTTTACCCAGGGTGGGCGATCCCGACCAAGCAGGAACCGCTGCCCCTGCGCGAATACATCTTTGCCACGTACCAGGCGCAGCTTGCCGAGATGCACAACAAGGCCAAGTGCGTGCGCATCCCGCGCGAGTATTACCACGACCTGGACGACATCACGCGCAAGATCCAGCGACTGCTCCACAAGAACTAGGCAGATGCGTCAGAGTAACATAAAGCTTGGCACGCCCTCAACTTGTTGCCGATCGTTGTTGGTTGCCTTGGACATGACGTGGGTATGCAACTCCACGATGAACAGAGCCAACGACTCCTT
>NW_008580148.1:48858-95429 GCF_000520115.1 Aphanomyces invadans
GTACGACCGGTGGGTCTCACGTTGGGTCCACGAGGCGGGGACAAATGCACCACGTCCGTACTCGCCGCCGCCCATTTCATGAGTCGATGCAGCGGCGTGGAGTCTTTCGTGGTCATGCAGGGCGTTGTCACGGTATCTAGAACGAAGCCGAACGACACACTGCCCGATGGCCTCCAGTGGAGGTCACGGCATCCTCGAATGGCTCAGTAGCCGTCACACATGGGCCTGCATGGTGCCAGTCGCTGGATCGCCGGTGCATGTCCGGTCGAATCCGTCGGTCGGCTCGCCCCCATTCGTCCGCGTGTGAAACATGTCTAGGTGTCCCAGCGATAGTAGTCCATACTCTGTCGATGGAGTGGAGTGGCACGCCGGCAATCGACGCAGCGCATCGACGTCAAAGCAATGTTGCCCCTGCCGTGCTTCGTGATGCAGCCCACACGGCCGGCGTGTCGGCTGCCACACGACTGACGCTTGGTGCGCGTCCAACTTTTGGGTGCGACACACGAATCAGGGGTTTCGAGGTCGACAGGGGTCCCGAATGTACTGGTACTTGGCTTGGTGGCGGCGAAATGGCGACAGGGTCGTTGTCCTGCCTAGAGCTCTCGCCATCATCGATCGATGACGACGGAAGGAGCATGGCTCGACTCGTCTCTTTCCATTGCGCTGTGCCATCGTGCCGCACGTGGCGGTCGAGGACAAGCCCGCGTTGCGACGGACGACCACGATGCGGTTGTCTTCACCGTTCGAGGGCGACCATGTCCAACACGTCGCACTCCGACGCGGACGGCGCGGTAGACAGTTGGACGTCGACGTACGCCCACCCAGCCTGCAAACGTTGAACACGACGTTGGCAAGGCTCATGGAGACGGCCACTACACATCTCGCCGCGGGAGCCTCCCGCGATTTGCATCACTTGTCACGTGGTGTCGACGCTCGAACGGCGTGAAGTTGGCGGCAGCAGTTGCTCGAGTAGTAGAAATGATCGGGGTGGCCCCTCGGTCGCCCGTCTGTGTTCTGATCTGTTCGACACGATTTGGTGATATGTTGGTGGTCGGCCGGCGCGGCTGACTGCCCATTTTTCGACCTGTCTTCGTGGTCACAGCACCTGACCACGTTCGCCATGGGCTTGAGCGATTGCACGAACGATGCGAACTCGGACGACGCTCCATTCGAGTCGATCCTGGAAAAGGCGCTGGACGTGTCCGAGAAGCTGCGCGACGCGCTCACGTACAAGCACAGCGAAAGCGATGTTGCAACGTATTCGACCACCCTGAACGAAATGACGACTGCGCTCGGCCTTGCGGACTGGCACATCGATGCCAACAAGCTGAGCGACCCCATGGAGCTGGTCAAGCACTTGGCCAGCTTTGAGAAGCTCATGGCGAACGAGCTGTCGTCGAGTGCGACCCATGGCGATGCGCTCACACGCGAGCAGCTCATTGCCCAGGCAAGCGGTGGCGCCGCGCTCTATGGCGTCGGGCTGGGCATCGTTACGTCCGCCGACAGGACAGGCATTCTCCAGCGCCCGGAGAATCCACTGCTCGCACAGCCGACGTCGTGTGCGTTCATGGGACCAACTTCCGCGGTCACGACGTCCGTCGAGCAGTTTTCGACCGTCCAGGCCGCGACGGACTTTCGGCAAACGATGAAAACGTGCGGTCGGTCCATGGGTTTGGCCCTGAAGGCGTCGTACGCGGGCGTCGGCGGCGGCGTCGGCGGCGGCAAGGCGACAACAGACACCACCACCGCCACCACAGCCGACACGACGACGACGACGTCGGCCGCCCAAGTCACGTACGCCTACGTCCCGATGCAGTCGTTCCGCATGACCGTCCAGGACATGCAGCTGTCGGACGAGGCCAAGGCCGTGGCGGCCACGATCACAAACGAAATGGCGGCGACGTATTTCCTCCAGGACTTTGGGTCGCATGCTGTCTGCGGTGTCCATGAAGTGGGCGGCATCTTTTGCAAGACGGTAGAAATCACGACCAAGGACCGGACTGCCGTCGACGTCATGCAAGCGGAATGCGCCAAGCGGTCGTCGTCTCATTTGTCGGTGGGGTACAGCGTGATGGGGTTTGGCATGTCGGTGGCCGTCGATGGTGGCCGCTTCACCGCGGCGACGGACACGAGTGGCCATCACACGTCCGACATCGAGTGCGAGATCACGACCCGGCTCGACCACTTTGGCCCGGACGCGTCCAGCTTGGAAATCTTCAAGAAGAAGCTCGCCACGACCAACCATGCGTGGTACTTGATCGACCGACCCATGGCTACGTCGGTCGTCGGGGTTTGGGACTTGATGGCAAAGGTTGACGGGTGCCAGCAGCCGGCCGAGTTGGTGCGGCATGTGTGGCTCAAGCAAGCGCACAAGTTCCGCGACTTGCCCCTCGTTCACGCAGCCATGCAGCGCGCGCGCATTCAAACGTGGCTGTGTAGTCCCATGGTGGACTCGGTCCTCAAGCACGCCGTCGTGGACAACCCAGACCAAGCCGAATTGGCGGCGAGACGCCTCGTCGACGCCGCGTGCGCCCTTGACCTGTCCATCGCGCCGGCCGACGATGTCCGGAATGCCGTCGTCGAACTCTTCTCGGCCCTTGTGCGCTACGACAGCGAGTTCTCGTTGCACCTGACCGTGCAACACCTCCGGTCCGCGACCGTCCAAGGGTTTCTGCGGCGCCTGGCGGCAAGCGACCGGACGATGGCGGACTTGACGTGCCTCTGTCCGCTCTTCGACAACATCATTGACGACAAGATTTTGCACGCCACCCCCGCGTTCGAGTTGGAGCCGTCCTTCCGCGCTGCGCTCGAGCGTGCGCGCGTCCTAGTCGACGCGACGACGCACGACGACGTGTGGGTGCCTCCGATCGTGTCGGACGTCGGCCAAGTTCCCGACGCGCTCGAAAACCTCGTCATGCCGTTCCTCGACCAGGCGCAGCCCGACATGCAGCTCCTCGCGTCGCGAGTTGGCGCGTTCCTCGTGCGAAACGTAAACACCGCGGCAAGTCCATCGACAGCCCACGACGACCTGTGGGAGGTCGCCAAGCGGTACGGGTTCGAGGCGGACGGCGGGTTCATGGGCGCCGTCAACGCAGAGAACATCACGTACTTGATTCACGCGCTGCGCTACGCGTTGACCGAGCATGCGGCGGAGCCCGCCGACGATGACGACGACGGCATGGCGCCATCGTCCGTGTTTGAACCGCCCGCAGCGTCGTCGTCTGGGATGACTCCCGACGTGCCCGACGGACGCTCGTACAAGCATTTGCTCACTGTCGCTGGACGGCCGGACCGCGCGACTTGCATCACGGACTTGCTGTGGTACACGATCAAGCACCGATTGGACTTTGAAGAGGAGCTGTACCCGCCCCGGTCGGCTGCGTCCGGCAAGAAGAAGCCGTTGAAGAAGGGCGAGGTGCGGGTGCCCGCGGCCGCGCCTGCAGAGAGCCCCGTCATTTTGGATGCGCTGCTCGAGCTCGCGCAATCGCTGAGCGTGACCGCTCGGGCCGAGGTGTTTCGCCTCTTGCTCGAGCGCCGCGTGCTCGTCCCGTTCCTGGTGGCCGATCGTTGTTGGTTGCCTTGGACATGACGTGGGTGGGCAACTCCACGATGAACAGAGCCAACGACTCCTTCAGCCGCACGTGACCAACATGACGCCGCGGCGCCACCGATACCGCACGACAAAGCCGTCGCTGTCTTCCCCGATCGAAACTGGCGCGGATATGCGGTGACTAGAACGCTCGTCGAGTTTAGCACGCCATTTGGGCAGCAGTTATTAGCGACTTGTTCGTCGCTGCCGTTGACGGCGCATGCTTCCGACTTGCTCATGCAGGAGACAGCTACGGCCATGCACACTCGTTTGCATGGAGGGCATGCGGCGCCAACGAAGCTATGCCCGTGAAAGGCGACGCCACACCAGAGAGAGATCTCTTGCTGTGATGACGCGTCAACGCGTTTGAGCTGTGAATCGGGTGGCTGATATCGTGTGGATCGGTCGGCCAATGCTCGAGCTTTGAATCGTGGCTGCCATGCGTTTGTTTACTCAGCACGGGCGCCCGGGCTTGGAGCAGTCGGCGTCGGAGCTGCTCGCTTTTGCTTCATCCGACGCCATAGTTGGACATGTGGTCTGAGGCTTCCATCCGTTCTGGCGGCGGACGACGTGCTCATCTTTGTCCTCAACGACATTGGGATTGTGTGGACGTCCAAGTATTCGCTCTAGTGCAACGTGTTGGCTAGAAGTGACATCCGCAACGGTGAAAAAATTTGCGCTTCCCATGGAGCACGCAATCGTTGCAACCAGGTCGGGCGCGGTTATCGCATTCGACATGGATGTGAAGTTTCAGGCAGGGGAGTGTGCATGCTATTCTCGGGGCGCCACTTGGTCGTGATGGCGGCGATGTACGCACGGCCGTGATCGACCCAGCGCGCTGTATCCGGTGTCGTTGCTTCGAGTCGTCGCGTGCTGCTGGTTTGAATGATGGCGCGCCAGACTTGCCACCAACGTGGCTGGGCAGCAGTGCCAAGTACCTTTATCAAGTGGACATGAGGCGCGGTACGCCGCCGAGACCGTTCTGTTGGTGGACATGTTAGCGATGTTGGAGGCACTGGGGCCGTCTCGAGGAGGCGGTGGCAGCGCTGAATGGTATGAGGTGGTTGTCGAATTGGGTCCCATGCACGTTGACGTGCTCGGCATCGAGTCGTGGTGGTGGGTTAGCTTACCCGTGTCCATGCACCGGCAGTTGCCTCGTGATAATGACGCCACCCGCCGCCTCGATCGAGCATCGCCGCTGGTGGAGAAGGCGGGTTCGTAAGTTTGCGTTACGGTGTCGTATATCCGCAGCTAAGAGTCCAGAAACGGTACCATGTTTTCGTCGACATGATCGAGCGCTTCGTGCAGCTCCGTATTGAGCCAAATGTTCAAACACGTCATGTTGGAGAACGCTCTCCATGCACCCGGCATCGAACCCAGCGCCAATTCATGGCGAGAAGTTGGCGAGATGTAGCGGCATGGATCTGCTGGCTTCCCATTGCGCAGGTGTCGAAAAATCTCTCAAATTCCAGGACGCAACGCCAATGCCCTTGTTTGGACAGTCACCTCTGTCGACGCTGAAGCAAGTGCCCGAATTGCGCGAGGTTGCCATTCTTCTGCTCTTTCGTCTTCCTCGATACGTTCAGCAAGGGCATGCTTGCTACTGCAGAACAGCATGGTGCGCCCAGTACTCCACGGAGCGATGATACGCTTCCTTGTCGACGGGGACACCCGACCCGCCTTCTTCTTTGCCAAGACCGTTGCGTAAGATTGTGATTGGGTCCATGGGCAATTCGTAGTCAACGTCTTGTGCCTTGACGTAAATGATTCCCCATGGCGCCGTCTCGTTGTATTCCGCGGGTTTTCCCGTGGCAGCATTCTCCAGTTGGATCTGAGTGCGACTGTACAGAATCACGTCGAGGTAGGCGGCAACTTGGGGTTGAACCTTTTCGACGGGAAAATACCGAACCAACCTGCGTCGGCACATGACTCCCATCGTGTCGCAAGATAGGCACGTACACTGGGAGCTCGGTCGGGGTGCGCGCGACGTACTCGGTGATCAAGTGCTTACGATTCGAGTTCGTGATCGCCGCCGTGCTCAATTTCGCGCCAACAAAGTTCGGTATGAACAAATGCTTGCAAAACGGGGCGTATCTACTCGCACCACGGAGAAATGAAGGTGCATCAGGATGCGCCGTACCCGTCGACAAGGTGGAATTTGTCGGCGTGGTACATGCGGTTGACGGCAGCTTCAAAGTCGGCCTTGTCCCAGACGAGACGTGTCCCTTGGTGAGAAGGTTCATCGAACTGGTCCAAGCAGAACGACTCTACAAGCGATCGGAGCCAAGTTATCGTCACTCGTCACACGAGTGTCGTCATGTACCGAGCGCAAACGTCTTCTTGGCCATGCCGCGTTTTCAACATTGCCATGTCAGATATACTGCATCGGGATTGGCTAGTATTCATTTCTTTTTTACCAATCACGATACGTTTCTTTTCCATTTTTCCAGAGCAGATAATTCGCACGATGAGGATATTGTAATAAATACCCGAACAACGCGTACCACACAAGACATCCACGTTTCGTCAAGGGGGCTCCGATTAACATTCAAGCAAGATACGTTCCGCAGGCTGCTTAAGAGTTCTCGATCGTGCGGTGGCGTTCAACGTCGGGAGCAAGTGCATTTTGAGAAAATGTAGCCAGCACCAATATTTTGGCACCCTCCAATCAAGTCGCCGCTTTCACACTTTGAGATAATTTATTGGCTACATGAAAATATTTATAGCCAATGGTTGAGCAAGTGCAAAGGCCAGGATTTTCACCAGTGAAGCGACTGAGAGAGCGTCATGATGCTTCAGCGAAGGCTCACACAAGCGATAGCGCGTCGCGCGCTTCTTCGGAGGCCGTCACAAGTGACGTCCGCAAGGAGAACACCGATAGCCCCTGCTGGCTTACCAAGGTCGTCGTTCCGAACCTTTTCGTCAACTCCCGAGCCGACAGCTCGCCCGAAAACGACCTTTATCCAGACCTTGTTGGAGGCGTTTGACGACAAGGAGCGACTGATGCAGTGGGACGAAGACGGCCTCTTTGACCCCGACATGCCACAATCCAAGAAAGTCATGATGTTTCTCTTCTTCCATCGGTACTTTGACCCGCCTCCGTTCGACCTGCGAGACTTCCTCGACGGCGCGCAGGTTGCCTTGGACCTGGTGTTCCACACCATGTACTCTCCCGATTTCATGATCGCCGCGACAAATACCGACGAAGACAGAACGTTCAAAACAGAGAAGCTCTTGGAGTCCATCATGACTCGGTCGTGTGTGGATGCAATCAAGAAAGAGTTCAAAGCATACCATGACGATGGGTACACGGATGTCGAGTTGACCAAGTTCGACATTCACGAGTGCTCGCTTCACGACGTGACCATCTCCAAGGACCACAAGTTGTTGTACGTGGACGTGCTGTATCGCACGACGGAGCACCTGGCGATGGCCAAAACAAATGCTGTCACAACAACTGAAGTCAGGACTTCGCACTGCCAACTGCGCTTCCAGACTGCCATGGACAATCTCGACAATCCCGACTGGACCATAGCACGAGTATTTGACCACTAAACAGTCTTCTTCCTAACCCAGAAGCGGTCGACAGGTTCATGCCTCAGTGTGTCTTCTCGCCTCTATATCGGACTTTTGGTTCGGGAGTGGACGGCGGAAGGACGCGTCATCGTCACGGTGCCCTGGATCGGTCGTCCATGGTGCTGTGCCTTCTTTTCCAAAAATCGTTCAGTCGTGATATTCGAAACGTCCAAACTTCGCCAAAAATGACTCAATGTTTTTGAATTATATCAAAATGTTGCGAATTTCCCAACGCTGAATGGAAGTATCCAAAGCGTTGCAAAAATTAATCAAAATTTTGCGAATTTGTACATGGAATTTTCATATCACGTTGCTGAATTTCATTCAACTTTACTTTTTCAAACCTTCGCACGCGTTTCTGTATTTTGAAGGGATTTTCGAGCCATTTCGCCGAAATTTGAAACTATTTTTCCGTTTTCGTACTTCGCCATTTGATGCAACATTTGACGAAGCAAAAAGAATCACGCCGCAGGGTGCAAGATGGACGCTGCCGCGTTCCAGCAACAGATGCATGAGCAACAGAGAAGGCGGCAGGTTGCGACGGCCACTAGCCAGTTGTGTGGAGGAACGTTTTCTCCTCCCAACATGGCTATGTTTGCCCAGACGACGCCATCCATACCGGTGCAACACCAGCCTCCCCATATCCAGTTCCATCACCCCTTACACATTCAACCGCCGCCGCAGATCATGTACTCCGATGACTCATTCCCTGCATCTCATATGCCAATGGTTGTCGCTCCTGACGGATCCCAAGGGTACTTTGCCCAACCGCCCTCGGCACAGGCCGCGTACGAATCGTCCGAACCGAATGCAGCACCAAGCAAACGCCTGACTAGTCGGTGGAAATCTGCATCGTCCACGCAGCCCCACTACCCCAAGAGCAAGTTTCCAGCCCATCCTTCTGCAGACTCAGCAAACATGACGGCGGACACGTTCGCGGATGGTACACAAGGTCTTGTCCTGGACAAAGCCGTCCTGTCAAAGCTCCTCGCTCGGGACGAAAGCGAGATAAGCGACGACCAGATCCGCAGCATCATGCAAAACAAAGAGCTCCTGACAATTTACAAAAAACTACAGGAAGAAGAGGCGAAGCGCCAGAAGCGCCTCGACAACAACCGCAAGACGGCGCAATTGCGACGCAAGAAGAAGAAAGGCCTCGTTGAGACGTACGAGTCTCAGGTTTCCGAACTTGAGAACATTCTTGCCAAGATTCACGCCCATCGCTTTGGCCAGGGCGACGTCCAGACGCTGGTGGATGCCCTGGGAGGTAAGCCATCGCGTAGTCACCTTTACGTGATGCAATGCGACCAGGTGACCAACGGCAGAGCGTCAACATGACCAAGGACACAAAACACCAACAGACGTCCGTGCTATTGAAGCAGCATTCGCGGAATGCTTCCGCGGTTTGCAGTGACGTGGGGAAGCGTGTATGACAAGTGTGTTGTAGATTCGCCATGCCAATGATGAGAGCTGGATGCTGGCGTTGGCAGCGGCAAATGACCCTACGTTCGCACACTTGAAGCAAGAGCTTGGACTCACCGAGGCCCAGTGCGCGCGACTCGCACAAATGCAAACCTTGATCCACAACGAGTCGACGCGTCTCGCGATCGTTGAGAAATGCTTTGCGGCGCTGCACGTGCATGAATGGCTGCATTTTCCCAATACAGAGGTATGATGCGCAGTACTTGCCCACCATGACCCACTACATTTCAGAATTTGGTCGACTTGTTCCGCGCGCCACTCAGCGATGCTCAGCTTCAGAAGTTCGTGCAGTGGACACGCGTGAATCAAGGTGTCATACAGCATCTTCAGGTATGCCTGCTACGTTTGGAGCTGCCTATTCATGTGCTTCCTGTGTCCAGTTTGCGGCGGCGCCCACGGTCGGCGGCGGCAATGAGAAGGATCTTGTGTTCGAGTTTCCTACAGAATTGTAACCGGATGGTATCTCTATATCCTGAAGTAACTATTTCAAATGAATAATTATTCTGTATTGCATCTATTACTATATAGAGCACTAACCGAGCATTAAATTAGGCAATTGGAATAATTTAGGTAGTTCGTGACTTTGAAGTGCCGAATCAAAGAGGAACGCGCTAGCCATGCATGGTAATTGCCATCCGCGCCACCATGTCATCAAAACTTCACAAGAAATGCCGCCGAGGAAGCTTTATCGTACTACATGCACAGGGAATAGAGGGAAAGCTTTAGTTGAAGTAAGTTGCCCAGGGCGAGAAACCATACTATTTATATACCTACCTAGTAATTGCTAAATTAGGTATTGCGTGATTGAGGTGTCCCGTAAGAAAGGACGCTCGTCGTCCGGATGATTTCGTGTCATATATCCGGATATTCCCACCTTTCCCACAGCGACATAATTCCAGTCGTCACGCCGCCGCCGAGGACGACACCGTGATGGATCCGTACGCGTACCAGCAGCAAGTGCTGGTGCAACAGGAAGAGAAGCGGAATCAGCATCGGCAACAACAGCCGCAAGGTGCGATGGGCAACATGTACATGCAGCAGCCGATGCATCACCCACAGCAGCATATGAACTACCCGATGCAGCAGCAACAACCCATGATGATGTACCCCAATGACGTGTCGTTGGGGGCCTACGATGCGTCAGGCTCGCATCTCGCGATGCCGGCCGACTATGGCTACTACGACGCCCAAGCTCAACCGACGTCCCACCGGGCTTACCATCCTGTCGCGGCATCGTCAGGAGAGCCACAGAGCGGGAAACGCCACGCGCCCCGTAATGCATTTCCCGACTATAAGACTCCCCCGCAGTTTTTGTACGTGAAGGACAAGACTAATGGAACGACGTCTGTCGCGAGCACGGAGACGCAGATGCGGAACCTACGTGTCGGCGAAGACACAGATTCGGTCAAGTCGGAGCCTTCGTCGCAACAACATGCACAGGCATTGCCTGGCCAGATCGACCTTGACATGAACGTGTTGTCCAAGTTGCTGGGGAAGGACCCGTCGCAGATCACGACCGACCAGATCCGTAGCATCTTGTCCAACCCGGACCTGCTCAACATCTACAAGAAGCTCCTCGAAGAGGACCAGCGCAAGCAGAAGCGGCTGGCGCGTAACCGAGACTTGGCCGGCCAGCGGCGAAAACGCAGCAAGGAGCTCGTTGAGACGTACGAGGCGGAGGTGAAGGAGCTACAGAACATCCTGGCCAAGTCCCTCGCCCACGAGTTCGGGCAAGGCGACATCCAGACCCTCTTGGAAGCTCTCGGCGGTATGCACCATCACACGATGCCGTTTCCGTGCCTGCTACGATACACTAGGGGAACACAAGCAGAGCATTACGCTGACGAAAGACGCCAAGCATCAGGAAACAGCGTCGCTCTTGACGCAGCTCCTGCGCCATGCCGTCGTCGTACGTGCTTGCGATTTTTGTAGCTTGGAAAAATGCTCGTTCCGTTTGGTTTGCCCAAAACATGGTCGATTGAGTTGGACGTCGGCTGTAGATCAAAGAAGCCAACGAAGACAGCTGGATGCTGGTCCTGGCTGCTTCGGACGACCCCGAGTTCGTCGACCTCAAGCTGGAACTCGGACTCACGGATGCGCAGTGCCAGCAGCTGCTGCAGCTCGAGCCGGCGATCCATGTGGAAGCGACATGCCTGGCCATCGTGGAAAAGTGTGTCGCGGGGTTGAACGTGCAAGAGTGGCTCCACTTTCCAAATACCGAGGTGCCCCGCCGTGCCCCTACACACTACATTTTCATGCGCGCGCTCTGTCTGTGCAGAACTTGTTGGATTTGTTTCGCGGGCCCTTGAACGATGCGCAGCTTCAAAAGTTTGTTCAGTGGACGCGTGCCAACCAGCGAGTGATCCAGTTGCTGCAGGTACTGGCTCGACGATGGCGGTTTGCATCCCTGACGGACGCTCTAGTTTGCCATGGCGAGCGATGCCGACAAGGACGTGATGTTTGAGTTTCCCGCCGATCTGTAAAGGGACTTTTTGTGGATACGCATATCGTTCGTGCAGAGTGACCCTCGGCCCCACGTCAATGAAACGCGGACGGGATCGCGGTGTGCTGCTTGTTCAGCTCGGTCATGTCGTCAAACGCGGGGTGGTTCGAGTCGGGCACCCACTGAAACACTAGGCTTTCGACCGTGGTCAAAAACACACCCGATTGCTTCAAGCGCTAACGTCCACACGCTCAGGCAACCGACTCGGACAGCAAAAAGCACAAACCTCCAAGGCCGTCGCGCGCAGGAACGCCGTGCTGCTGCTCACTGCATCGACGGCGACATGGACTTGGTAGCCGTCTTCCACGAGGTCGAGGCACGTCTGGAGCACACACACGTGGGCTTCCACGCCGCACAACACAATCGACTTGGGATGGCGCGCGTCGATGGCGCGGCGGACGTCCGCCGACAGCATCGAAAACACAGTCTTGTCATGGCAACTGCACCCGTCGTCCAAATGAAGCTCCGGCGGGGTCCTGGCGTCCGAGTTGGCGGCGTCGTGCGTCGTGCAAATGACTGGAATGCAAAGCCTCTTGGCGGCCTGCACCTGGAAGCACAAGTCAGGTCAGGCCGCCGATGACCACTCACGTACGAGCGAGTTGGACGCGTGGAGAACGGACGAGATCTCGTAGATTCTAGTGCGGTAGTGTTCTTGGAGGTCGCAAACAAGCATGACGGTCGAGTCCGGAGCGAGCTTCCCCACCCGAGGACGAAATCCTTGGTGCGCCGGGGACGACGCAGATGCCCCCATCGTTCGAAGATGGCGACGTGCTGAGTTCGTTGAGAGCGACGTTTGAGACATGAGCGGTCGCCAACGGCCAAGAAAATGCGTCATGACGAGTTGCTTGCTGCGTTTGCGAGAAATTTGGTTGCATCGACAGCAACGAGTGCGTTGGAAAAAAGGTAGCAACATGCCAGCATACTCACCACGACTGCAAAAGCGGACATCAAGCTGAACGGGTCAATGCCCGATGGAGCACGCATGCATTAACCAAACGGGTTCGGTAGTCTACAGTGTGACGGATGCATCTTGAAAGTACGGGGGCGGTCAATGGAATGCCGTCGGACACGCGCTGTGCTGCTTGATGAGGCTCGAAATCGCGCGGAAGTCGGGGTGCTTGGAGTCCCCAACGAGCTGAAACACAATACTTTCCACGCTCGTCAAGTACACTCCAGACTGCTGGAGGCGCTAGAATATACCAGTCAAGGCAAACCTTAGTCGTGGTCAAGGGTACCGTCAACGCTGTTGACCGAAGCAAGGCAGTGCTACTGCTGACAGCATCCACGGGCACGTGCACGTCGTAGCCCTGTTCGACGAGGTCCAAGCACGTCTGCAACACACACACGTGCGCTTCGATCCCACACAGAATGACCGACTTGGGCTTTACAGCGTCCACTTCCCCACGCACGTCATCCGTGAGCATCGAGAAGAGCGTCTTGTCAAAGGTCTTGGCATCAGGACCGAGCTGAATCTCCGGCACAGTCTCCCCAAAGCGAGCAGCGTACTGAGTCGTGGCAATTGTCGGAATATGCAACGTCTTGGCCGCTTGCACCTACCGACTGTCACATCAGATCGATCCACCTTGTCGACGGTGTTGGCACATCGCATGTTTCGCGACCAGGGTGTTGGAAGCATGGATGACAGAGGGCATCTCATAGATGCGGTTGCGGAAGATCTCTTGGATGTCGCATACGAGAAGAAGGCTCGACGCGGGCGACACCTTGCCCACGCGCGCCGCGACGGATTTGGCCAGCATGTCCGTCACCGCTCGAAAAATGATCGAATGCAATTACATCTCGATGTCTTGGTCGTTTTCGTGGATATTTTTATTGATTTGTACTTTATATATTATCAAAAACGCATTTTTCAAACCTTTCAAGAGGTAATAAAATGTGTATTTCTGAAAATCGCAACAGGTCTACACTTTAGAAACGACAAAATAATATATAAATACGAGAATATTCTATGCACCCATATTGTATGAAATCCACATTTTGAAAATATCGGAGGATACACAATGTGTTTGTATCCGGAATGTATCCGGATGCCCCACCTCAGCTTGGTGCTTCGGCGGTGGTGACAAAGCATCAGGAATCGTCGCCATGCGCTTGTGGAGCGTTCTCTCCGGCGGTGGCGGCGGGTACTTCTCCGTGTACATGGTCCTTGGCATAGCGTTAATTGCCAAAGCACTCCAAGAATCATGGCTTGCCGCGTTCCGACAGCATGAAGCTCTCGTGGCCGCAGGGAAGTCGCGGCGGTTGGCCAAACTTCGCTTTGGGTTCTGGTCGCTCATGTGGAATCATGTCAGTGCACGATGGCTGTATTGGGTACCAGGGCTTGCACTGCTTCTTATATGGCTGTGGACTCGTCATGGGCCCACATTTTGGTCCGACACCACGGACGACGTCGTGGACGTCACGGACATGCCACCGTTAGAGCCCATCGATCTCGACCTGCCTCGATCTTCAAATCACGCGAAACCATCGCCGGTTCCGTCGCCCAAGCCAAAGAAAGCCCCATCTGTGCAGTCGAGTCGGCCTCACACCACAAAACATCGCTCCAGTGAGCAGGTCCACGACGAAGCGTCCGTCCGGCGAAGAAAGAAGCGATTCGAAGCATTGCTGGCACACAAAGCAGAGTTCGAAACGCAGCCGCGACCACCCAAGCCGCAAGGCTGGCTTGTGTACGACCCGGTGCTGGGCAAGCTCGTCGTCGCCGCGACAGGCCAGCCAGCCCCCGACAAGTAACCATGCAACAAGCACTTGTTCCTATTCTTCGAACTCCTCCATGGGTTCTTGAAAAGCATCGCTGACCACGTACTCTACATCTGCATTGACCCTTATGCCAACAGAACTCGGTACATTGCCACGACAAGGAGCAGCAGCACGGCTGCAATAAAGGCTACAATCATCCACGCCAGCACGCGGACCACATACTGATCTGCCGGTGAATGCGTGGCTGTGGAAGTTGCATCGGGCCGTCGGCGTCTCCACTGCTTGGATAGCGCGCGCGTTCGCATCAACATCTTGGGGCTCTAGCCATCCATGGTGCAATAGCACTATCTCAGACATGGGGGTACCGTTCGAATAGCTTGGTGGAGGCGTTGGCGATGGTGTCTTCGCCGTAAAGTTGGATGTGTTTGGTCCGAGTGCCAAGGTTCGATGTCGTCTGCGACAACATTGCAACCATCCGACTCTCCATCGGCGTCGTCGAACGATTCAAATGCGCGAGCTAGCACTGCGTCGCCCTGTTCGTCGACTTCCACGGCGAGTGGAAGCTCCAAGACTTCCTCTACCTCAACAATCGGCTCTCGCACCCCCAGTTTGCGAAGCATGCTCTCTTCCAGCGCAGCTTTGCGGCGGTCGCTCCGCCGCTTCCCCATGGGACCTTGACCGTTCTTGAGACCGTTGCCGCCGTTGCTCGTGTTCGGTGACGCCTTGCTGAGACACGACACAACGTCTGTGACAGGCTTTAAAACTCCGCAATACGTACTTTTCGGCAGGAATATCATCCGCGCCGGCATCGCTGGACGGTCGGTCCGCGTCCAAGGCATGGCAGAGATGCGTCGCGACTTCGAAGAGAAAGATAGATGTCTCTGCGGACGTTGCGATGCCGACTCCATGACACACCCAGTTGTGCACGTCGTCAATCATTCCTTGACCCTACAGAAACGTCACATATCTTAATTGATCAACATGGCAAGCGCAGGATGGAACATCACGCCACCTCTGGCGTTGCCAGCATTTGGATGCAGCTCTTGACGGTGGCCGTGAACTGAGACGACGCTTCCTTCGCTTCGGGTGTGCCAAGCGCTTGCGCTGCCTGCGAGCGGTAAGTGTGAGCAACAAGACGCCTTCACGGAAAGAACGTTGCAGTTGCACCTTGATGACGGTAGCAACCGAGTCCTGCACGACGGTGTGACCTTGCGGGGTCGAAAGAACATTGTACACATGGGATTGAAGGCGCTGGATAGGACATGGAGGTGGTAAACACTGATAAAGACTGGATGGACGAAGGCCGTGTGTTTACCTTGGCAGTATCGGACCACGCCGACGACGATTCCGTCGAGAAGACAGGGAGCGACTTCACGATGGCAACAGACAGGAACCGCGAGATGTCTCGCGCCCGTTGCGGAGCAAAACTCTTCAGCGAGTCCCAAATGCGTTCACTCCACACGTACGGGTTGACGACAGAGGTCGAGATCAGGTCAGCACCTGTACCTCACCACGCACACTTTTCATGAGATCCACGTACACGTGAGGGGTGGTACGAACACGGAGTTAGGACCGTTGCATCCACTGCCTGACCAGCGAGTTGCATGAGTGCGTATGAAAGTAGGCCGAGGTTTGCAAGCAGTCCCCGCGGCGACGCGGGCGGCGGCGACGGCACCATTGGCTTCACTTGAAGTTTCGTCAACTTGCGAAGGAGGCATCGATGGCAAATTAACTGCTTTGAATGCCTACTGAATGCAAGTATAAACTTGTCCGCGCCGATTCATTAAACTCGAAATATTTGTAAATAGAGTGAGTAGTAGCAGAAAGGTTAAGTAATTTAAAGCAGAAACTTGTGAAAAATATGTGAAAGTTGGCGAAAAGTAGGCGAAAAGACGATGCTTCATTGGCTGGAATGGCCCAATGGAATTGCAGACACCCCCACCACATACAACTTGATGATGGATGACGGCGGCGGCCGTGCTGGGATCCCCGCGGTGCTGCGCCGAAGCTCGAGCTCGGCGTCGACGTCATGGAATGATTCCACGATCCACAGCAGCATCAGTGTCAAGTACGACGTCAATGCGAGCGCTCTTTCCGTGGATGCAACGGGATCAGTCGGTGTACTTGGGGCACGGAAAGGGCTGTACGTCATCGATCTCGAGTCGCCGTATCAACCCGCACGAACCCTCCATCATCAGGTGCGTTGCCTTCATCGCGCGGGCCCACTCTTGCTACATTTGTTCACCTGTGGACGCTCCCCTCGTCGTAGACGAAATGGGACGTCACGGTCGTGAAATGCAACCCGCACGTCTTGTACAAGGGTGTCGTCGCGTCAACGTCGAACCACAACACGCTGCTGTGGAACATGGACTACAACACATCGACGCACATTGGAGGCATGTTGTCCTCGCATCAGCCGCTCATGTCGACGCTGCGGGCCCACACCCGGCCGGTGAGCGACGTTGCTTGGAGTCCATCCGAGCCGACCGTCCTCGCGTCGTCGTCGGCTGACACAACGACCCATTTGTGGGACATTCGAACGCCGCAAAAGCCCGCGCAATCCCTTTTCGCGTTCACGACAAGCGCGACACAAGTCGAATGGAATCGCTTGGACGCGTACTCGCTCGCCACGGCGCATGCGGGCGAGGTTCGTCCCTCTTCGATCGCCATGTTCTCACGCCATGGCAGGTTCGCCTGTGGGATACTCGAGCATGCGACAAACCGACAGTCACGATCACAGCGCACATGCAAAAGATCCATGGCATCGACTGGAGCCCCACCAACATGTACGAGCTCGTCACGTGCTCGGAAGACAAGACGGTCAAGTTTTGGAACGTGATGCGACCGCGCGTGTGCCAAGGTATTTGACTGGTCTTCTTCGTGGTTTCCCCATCCTCATCATGGTACAGGCACAATCACGACGGGTGCTCCAGTCTGGCGGGCGCGATACACACCGTTTGGAGACGGTTTGATCACGTCGTTTCACCGACAGGACTACTTCCTTCGCCTCTGGAGCCTCGCGCGCGACTCCAACAACAGCACTAACGCAGTCGAACCCAAGCCTGTACGCGTCGCCGCCATCTCTCTAGCAAGTCGAACTGACCGGGCGTTGTGTAGGTGTTTGACTTTTTTGGCCACAAAGACTTGGTCCGAGGGTTTGCGTGGCGGCAGCAGCCGGGCGGCGGGGTCTTTCAGCTCATCTCGTGGGGCAAGCAGCAGGAGTTGCGCATGTGGAAGATCGACCCTGTGTTGCTGGAAGCGTGCGGGTATGTCCGACACCAAGTGCACCACCAGTACCTTCACCAGCACCACAACTCGTCGATCGATTTGAGCACTCTTGACGAGATTGCTGTCTCGCCTTACGAAGCGCCGCCCCCACAGCCGTCCGCCTCCATGAACGGGACCCACGGCCCTCGGCCGGGTAGCCACGTCAACCTGTCCGCGTACAAGTTTGACTTGGGATGTTTGAAGGCCGATTTTATTCCACTGCCGTTGCCGCCGCCGCCGGTCTCGTCAAATGGCGCATACGAGATGACCCATGCAACTGCTTCTGCAACGATGCCAGTCCCCGCCACGCAGCAGCTTGTTCACCGCCATGACGTCATGATGGACGTTGAGGAGTGGCACCCGGGGGACGCGCTCACGTCGAGCAAGGCCGTTCTCGCCACGAACGGCACGCATGGGCTGAATGCCGACGACGACCCATTCAGCTCGATCGGCCGGCTATCGACACCCACAAACAATGCCACAGTTCGCGAACCCATTCGGCGTGTGTCGGGCGGGTGCTTCAGCGGGCCCAATTGCCTCGTGTACTTTGATTCACGCGTTGCGATCGGCCAGTCCAAAGTCCTCCACACGTCGTCGCGCCACCTTCCGCTGCCGTCCACCACGAATTCGACCAACTCGATTCTGCCACAAACTACCACGCCGTCCATCCTCTCGCGGCAATTTCTAACCGCAACGTCTCCGTCGTTTCTGTGGACGTCCGCGCAGCCGCCGCCGACGTTCGCTATGACTTCAATCGGAGCCACTACACCCCGCTACAACAGCTCGAGCACGTTCATCACGTCGACTCCGCATCACGCGAGTCGAAGCAACCACGTCCTGGAAGCGACCCACCACTTCGACGTTGCCCAAGACGATTATGACGAGCTCGACACGAACGACGCGGGCAGCAGGACCCTGGACACCATGACGGGCAACCACCACCTGATGCAACACTCGCCACCTTTTCCGTCCCGCCGCCGCCATCCGCATCTGTCGCTCGGTCCGTCAACGGCCACCAACGGCGGCGCAGCGCCTGCCAACAACCCGACTGCGAATGGCAAGTACCTGGCTAGCCTCGATTCGACGTTGTTGCTTCGAGTGAAAATCCTGGACTGTTCCACGATGTGCCACAGCCATAGCCCGCCGTTCTGCCATCGATCGCCGTTGGTAACGACCCCAGCCGCCCATGCCAAGGCCGCGATCGCCGCCGGCGACGTCGAACAAGGACAGATGTGGTCGATTCTGGCCGTCTCGACTGCCGCAGCGGCCGCCTCCCCCGGCCACCTCCACCACGAGAATCGGGACATGAAGGTGGACGCCAACAAGTTCGTGCCGACTCCGTGGCACGCTCACCCGTTCGGGTCATCCTTGGTGCAGCATGTTCTCGAGTTGTTCGAAGCTGCGGGGGACGTGCCCACTCTCGCTGCCATTGTGTGTGCCGTCAGCTTGCCATCCGCGGTGCCACCACCTTCCCCAACGGACCAGATCAAAAACTTGCAGTCGTCCGTCCTGTCCACGGTGCGATCCACTGGCTCGACCGGTGCGCCGCCAACCTCTGTCATCACGACGGCACTCTCTTCACAACCACAAGCAACAGAGTCGATGAAACCCACGGCGTTGACGACGCCCTCGACGGCCTCCACCCCAACAGCTCGTCGCAAACGAGCGTCGACGCTTCTGGGCAACACAGATGCGGACGTTGTCCGGTACGACGGGTATAAACTGGCTCAAGCAGACTTGCTGTACCGCCAAGGCGCGACGAATGCGCGGTGCGAACTGCTCAAGCACTTGCAGTCGCCGTCCGAGCCGCACGTCGGGCTCACGCTAGCGATGTACTGCTGCAAGTGCGGTCGGGTAAGCCCGCGATGCGCCGCCGTTCGTCGCCCTCCTCACGATCTTGCGAAATGTTGTAGCCGTGCGACGAGCTCTACTGCAACGCGTGCAAGGGGTTCAGCGTTCAATGCGCAGTGTGTGAGCTGGTTGTGCGAGGGCAGAGCATGTTCTGCTTCAAGTGTGGCCACGGCGGCCACTCTGACCATATCGTGGCGTGGTTTGCGACAGAGGTATAGCCCTTGTGTGTGGTCGATACATGCGATTGACACAAGTGTCGTAGAATGCGTGTCCGACGGGATGTGGGTGCTGGTGCAAACAAGTCGCCGACGCCGCCAAGTTTCAAATCCCCCCGACTCCTACGCACATACCCCGGCCCACATCCAACTCGTGCTAACGTATTTAACGACGATCCCGTCCATCTCGGGTGTGTCGACGCGAGCTTGACCTCTTGGTCTCCAACAAGAGGATCGACACGTGCGATGGATGCGACGCCTCCGACAGCCTCATCAACAAGTTGGCGCGTCCATATCCAAGGACATGCCGCAAGCTGTCACCTCCACGTATTGCTCGCAGGAGGAGGAAGGCGTCATGGCCATGCTCGTGCCGCCATGGCAGCTTCTCATGTTGTTTACGTACAGTGTGCCGTAGAGTAGCGTCCCCGACCTGAATATCCGGATACTGCTGAGAGTGTACGTACAGTTTACCGTGCAGTAGCGCAGGATTTCCGGATATCGATATCCGGACACCTTTTTGTGTTGTCAAGTTCCCGCCCAACCGAGTATAGTGAAATCAAGTGCTTGGCACAGCGGAGCGGCATTTATCGTTTGAGATTATGGACGCGGACGATGAACGGACCAGCGAGGCAGTCGCCGCCACAACCGTGGAGATGACGGCGACGAGCGCTCGTGAAGAACCATTCGTCAAGGAGGACGAAGCCGCTGATGTCGAGGAACCTCCTGCCGCGTCCGACGACGACACTGTTGGCAACAAGTCGACCAACGACGAGATCGCAAGTGCTGCCGACGACCAAGAACACCAAGAAGGGACGAAGCCCAAGAAGAAGGCATCGAACCGACGAGCCGAGATTCCCGGAGAGCGACGAAGCGACCGTGCACGTCAAGCTCCTCGTGCGGTGTACACGGCTGCTGAAGAGACAGTGGTCGACGACGTGTTTGTCGTTCCGGAGGGACCTGGAACCAAGCTCCGTGACATTGACTACCTTGCTGAAAAGGTGCCCTTCTTCCATCGTGCATACGTCTGACACTGACGCTGCACAGGTGTCGAAATGCGGCAAACGCGACGTCGAGGTGCTCAAGATTCTGTACTCTGTCATGTTCAGCCGTCGGTTCTCCCTCGGCATCGTAAGGTCATGTCTCTCGATTCGGTCACTCCAACGCGTACGTATCTAGATGAAGGAAGCGAAGCAGCACATCTTGGACTATTCCGGGTACGCTCCCATGGACGACGAAGCGGTACGCGTTCGCACGAGATGCCCATCGATAAATCGTTTTTGCGATGGCAGGAGAAAGAAAAGTTGCGGGACGAGTTGGCCATCAAATTATGTCGCGGCACCGTCGGGTTTGTCGACGTGTTGATGGACTTTCTCCAGGTACACTGCCCGTCCATGGCATGCTCGCACGTGATGATGGTGCGAAGATCGACAGGTCCAAAAAGTCTTTTGTCGACGCTGGCTCCCAAGGCAGCAAGGACGATAAGGTGGAACGCATCATCGACTGGCTCTTCCACCCCACCGCCACCGAAGTGGTGAGCTCCCGGCGTCATCCACCTCGTCGAGCTTCCTCACGCCATCGTGTCTGCAGAAAGCGAAATCCGCCAAGAAATCGACCAAGAAAACCAAGAGAGCGGGCAAGGTACTGGACTGTTCTCGATCACGTTGTCCTTTCGACCCCACGGCGCATGACGTCTATTGACCTTGAATGGAGCTCGAGGTGTCCCATGGAGAGTGCTTGCCATGGGCTTCCAAGTGCTCCTTCGAAGCCTCGAGCACGTTTGAATCGGACGTCACCCCATGGTGCTCCGCTGTGTTTTGTCTGTGAGGATGCGTTCGTGTGTGGTTGAGATAAACTGGAGTCGTGGGGCTGGTTGTCCGAGTATGGCGATGCATGTGCTCACTCTTGTGCCTAGAAATCGTCCAAGAAGGAGAAGAAAGCACCTGTGGAATCGGAAACCACGACGGATGACGAAGGCGACGACGCTTCTCCAAAGCCCAAGGCGTCGGCAACCTCGAAGAAGCGTAAAGCGGTATGGCTATCGAATCGAGATCGTGTGGAGACTTTGGCTTAGACGAAAGGTGACGATGGCGCACCGACGAAAAAACGCACGACCAAGAAGAAGGTGGCGGCGGCGAAGAAAGCAGTGACCGACGAAGCCGAGACCGAGAGTGAGAACGAAGACTTGTTTGAAGAAGCCGCGCGAAAAGCAGAGGCACGTTGGACGGACCCGTCACCCAGGAAGCAATCGGTGGCCAAGAAGAAAGCTGCGACAACCACCCCGGCGGCGGCGGCGCTGCCAGAAAACATTCAAACTCGGTTGAAGCAGATTGTAACGGAGGGTGACGTCGAGACGCTGACGTTGAAAACGGTGCGATGACACGACGTGCCATGGACCGTGACGCCCTCGGGATGCCGTAGGTCATGGACACACTCACTACCGAGCTGAACGCGGACGTGAAAACGCACAAGAACGCCATCAAAGACTTTATTGCCAACTGCTTGTAATGTCGATCCCATCTTGCCGTTGTAGCACTTTGGTTCAACGTATTCGAGGATGCAGCTCACGTGGCAGGCAGTTGTCACGGTCGACATTCCGCGGCGCCGTCGCCTACATGGGCATTGTGCCGTCCGATGCGGCGAACGAGCTATGAATATCGACCGCCTTGCACCCGCATATCGTCGTTGCTACGACGCAATGACCTATGCAGATGATGCTCTCGGTGGTGCTGTCCCCAGTGGGGAAGCGCTGTCCCCATGGGAGAGCCAGAGATACAGAAAGACGCCATCGTTTTCATCTGGCCGCCACAACGTCATCCAAACGTACCATCGTGATGTGGTGGCATACCCAACCGATTGCAACACACTCTGCGCAAAAAGACGAATGCATTATGCAGATAAGAGCCCGACGGCTACGAGCACGGGGACGAAGGTACACCCAAGCCCCCATGTTCGCCTTGTCAAGGTAGGACGCAACCCCACGCATCCGTCGCCTGAATCTTTTGGCAAACCGACGCAGTTCGTGCAATGCACTGCCCGAGTGTGACGTTGTACGATGGCAGAGTGGGGAGGCACTGGGCAACTGCAACGGCTCCAGCCTGCGGGCACAGGACGCCATGGGGGGAGTCGCCGCGGCCGCTGCAGATGGGACCACGGATGCAGTACGTGGCGTCGCGCTCAATGCTCACACGATCGCAAAAGACGATGTCGTCGGGGGACGCCGCGACCCCCGCGAAGTTTGATTCGTTGGTGCCGTTGCCAGTGGAATTGCGCACCACGTACAGCGGCTCATGGGACGAATGATTCGTTGGCGGCGACAAAGTGGTTGGCGCGGGAGATGTCGTGAGCGGTGCATTTTTGGTCGTGGGGGTGCTGGTTGTCATGCTAGGTGTGCTCGTGGCGATTGGAGCTGTAGTCATCGTTGGCGATGTGGTTGCCGTGGTGGGAACCGCCGCCGAAGTCGTGGGACGAGGTGAGACAGCCGTTGGCACGGCGGTTGTCGGGGGAATTGTTTGGGGAAGCGTGGTTGTGGTGGGGACTAAGCTTGTGAATGGACTCGCAGTTGTCGCGGTGGGACTGGTCGTGGTGGTGGCAATGGGGCGAAAGGTAGTGGTGAAAACGGGGCGAAATGGGCTGGTAGCTGGCACCCGCGTCGTCGGGCGGCCGTCGGTGGGTGCATCGTCGAGCTGCAATTCGGAAAAGGGAAAGTCATCTTGCCCAGATGCCACGGCCATGATCGCTGCAATGAGAACCACCTGAAGGAACATAACGCTTCGAGTAACCATGTTGTTGAACGATGGTGGGGGGCAGGACACTTGCGCTGTTGCGGGGGTGTTGGAGAATGACTCGTTCAACACGCGCTCTGCGCAAGGTAGACGTCATTGCCGGCCTGTCGACACTTTCGGGTGGCCTGTCCATGGATGCGTCCATGCGCCTTCGTCAGTCCTGTCGATGGATGCTTGATGCGATCGCTCGAAGCGCGCTCATGCTTCTTGCCACAGCTTGCATGGGTCTGGCTCTGCCACGAGGTGACCTGCTGCGCAGCTCCAATCTCACGTGCTCAAATGTCCTCTGGAAAAAGTCCGGTTGATGTTTGAAAAATCCGGATACAAGCCAAGTTGAATTCAAATTTCATCTTTTGGACTCGAGCACCCGCGCGCGATGGAGGAAGGTGACTGCACGATCTGCTTGGAGCCGCTGCTGAAAGAGCTGTATGCGCTACCTTGTGGCCATGTTTTTCATGGCCGATGCATTGTGGCCGCGCTCAGGTCGAAGAAACAATGTCCTCAATGCCGCAGGCAGATCTCCTCTCAAGAGCCGATTCGGCTGTTTTTCAAGGTGCCCACCAACGTCGCCAACGACTCCTCCCCATCCAAATCACCTTCGTCCCCTTCAAGCCGTCGACTAGATGACGTTGTGGCGAACTTCGAAACCAAGCTGTCGTTACTTCGGTCGCAACTCCAAGCAATGCACGCCGAGCAAGAAGCCTCCAAGCACGAGCTCGACAAGTGGGAAGTTTATGGTGAGCAGTCTCAAGCCGCATTCAAGAAGATAGAAGCAAAGGTGTCCACACTCCGCCGGGCCAACGAAACCCTGACAAAGAGCCTGCATGATGCAAAGCAGTCCAATGCAGCGCTAGAAGCGTCGTTGCAGCGAGCAATGGCCGACACGGCGACACTGCAGTTCCTCAACTCGAACGACTTGGAAGCGCTCGAGGCGGATCTGGCGAACCCGGCCATGATAATTGCCGCCCTCAAGAAAGCCAATCGATTCCGCATGGTTCAGTACGAGAAAGTTGTCCAGAAGTTGAATGCAGCCAAGGACGAAGTCAACAAGTTGAAGGCAGCGAGCACGGAAATGCGCTCGCACGGTGACGTATCGTCGCCAAGGCGGAAAATTGCCGTAAAGCGCCCATTGGCGAAACCAGCAACCATGCCTGCATTCAACCTCCACCAGTCCGCGATGCTCGAGACCTTTCAAGACGTTTTGCCGGCAGTGGCGTCTTCGGCTGTGCACCACGCATCTCCTCCACCTCCCCCTGCACATCGTCCACTCGTCTGGACGCACAGACACGACCTGAAACCCATGGGCATAACTCCTCCACTGTCGTTGCGACCTCATGGAGATTCCAAGACCGTCAGCGACTGTCCGAAAATGAAGAAGCCTGCCGTCGCCCCCGCCGCCAGCATTCGTCCTATCACTACATGGTTCAAATAGAGTCGTATGTCCAAGTGCCATGATAACAAACCGTCCGAACGTGTCACTGGGAGACACGTGCGCACATACGCGAGATGTCACATGTCTACATCATGGGAGGAGTCAGAGACGTCGAATGGAAGGCAATGTGGGTGGCTGGTCCGGCCGTGCAAGTGCCAGTGCGCGTCCTTTTCATGATCCTTCGCGGAGGTGTCGACGTCCACAGAGGGAACACATTGCGTTCTTTCTCGTCTTGGACATGCATAGCTGCTTGCCCGATCAAGCAACCTGCATGCGTGGACTCCGCCGCCGAGAACGTTGGATGTCTCTGCGAAGTCGGTTTTTCTACTTCAACGCACTATGCGTTTAATAGGTTATAACGAATTCTGCGTGGAAGTTTTGGTCGGGGAGGTTCCAGTTTACCTGATGGGTTGTTGAACACAAAGACGTTTAAACGCATTCGAGAGGTGCACCCGAATAAAATTGAAATTTTGTCATTCGAAGGTTTGACGCAGAAGGGACAACGCACCATGGAGATGGCCGCCGCAGCGGCTGCGTCCCCGGCGACAACGGCGACCCCCATGCACGATAGAACGAGTAGAAACACACGGGTATCGACCACAACGGCGTCGTCGACAGCAACATCGCCCGCGCACGCCGATCGAGGGGCAACAGAACAAGAATCGTCTCAACGCTCGACTTTAGCACAGCAAGCCGACCGAATCAAGAACATGCTGCGCGGGATTCCAACAACGAAGAATGGTCCACCAGATGCGGCGCGACTGGCGCAGAAGATGCAGCACTACTCGACGATGCGTGTGCACATGAAGCGGGTGCAGTTCGCGTTGGAAGAAGAAAAACGTAATTCATTCTACAAGGAACTGCTCGTGTACCTGCTCTTCTTGGCGATCATGATGACGACGGTGTGCACGCTGCCGATTCAAGTCCCGTTCGAGCACAACGACGCCCTTGCCCAAGCGTACTTGGACCAAGAGTTCAACAACGTGAGCTTCAAGAAGAACTTTTACGAAGTCGACGGTCTCGACGAAATGTGGCAGTGGTTCAACGACGTCCTCCTCGACACGTACTACCACCCGACGGAACTGAACGTCCGCCGCATCTCGAGCGTCCAGATCCGATCTGGTCGGATGCAAGGCCTCCCGTGCGAACTTGTCGACACCGACACGACGTTGTCGCTCTTCCCCGACGAACTGTGTTACCCCGCATTCTCATTGCAAGAAGAAGACACGTCCCCCTACTTTGCCCATGTCCCAGACCAACCCAAACTCATCACGTACGAGAAAGACCTGTCACTGCTCGTGCGATCGCTACTCTTCACGCCCAGCATCATCAATGCGCGCATGAACTATGGCACTGGTACGCCTTCCTACCCCCATGATTGTCTTCTCTCTGTGTGGCGTGCTTTCGTGTCGAGCGAATGGATCGTGCATGCGGTTCCTGACGCCGTTGACGGCAAGGTGGATATACTGCGTACCTACCTCGGGACAACGCGGCCGCCGGTACGGCAGTGCTGGAAGCGGTGCAAGATGCGCTCGTGCTGCCCAGCACACGATACGTGGCTGCGACCTGGGCGTTGTACAACCCGAGCTCGGCGGTGTTTACGCACATCCAAGTCATGTTTGAGATATCGTCAACCGACCACATCGAGCTCACGCAGCGCCTCATGAGCTTCCGCGTGCTCGGGTACCGCAACGTGATGGCATTTCTGTCGCTCGAGAATATCCTGATGCTGTTTCTGGCCGTCGTGACCGTCATGTTCACCGTGCGCGAAGTCCAATCGTGCTCTGTGATGGGCCTCCACAAGTACACGGAATCGATGTGGAATGCCGTCGACATGCTCCAGCTCGGGTGTCTCTATGCTCTCGTCTTCACCTGGTTCCGATACCTCTATCTGTGCCACGACATAATCCCGACCCTTGAACGCATCGTTCGCCATCGCACGTGCAGCACCATTGACAGGTACAGCCACGACGACTCTAGCTTGAGCCTGGCGACACTTGTGCCTGACAGGATATACCGCTTCGTCTGCGACTTGTGGCGATTCGAACAACTTGCCTGTCTCTTCCTGGCTTTCTCACTTTAAGTGGGGCATTTGCGAGTCGTGATCTTGCTGCGGATGGCCATCGCCGTCTGCAGCGTTGCGATGTGTATGTTGTGCGAGTGTATGCTTCTGTGGGCATGGATGTCTTTGCTTGACACGGTTCTCGGCCGCAACATGGCTTGCTTGATGGGTTCCGCGATCTAAATGTGGTTGTGACTAGCGGCCGCGATTGCTTTGTCGATATGGGCCACATCGGACTCGTCGTCCAAGACGTGACCAACA
This sequence comes from Aphanomyces invadans, assembly GCF_000520115.1. Lineage (NCBI taxonomy): Eukaryota > Oomycota > Saprolegniomycetes > Saprolegniales > Verrucalvaceae > Aphanomyces > Aphanomyces invadans. Next base: position 75,594 of record NW_008580148.1, read on the forward strand.
TGTCCGCGTGCGTTGCGCTTGTGAGCGTCGCGATCGTGTTCAAGTACCTTCGATTGAACACGCGGTTGAACATGCTCTGGACGACGCTGCGACTCGCGGCCAAGGACCTGATTGCGTTTGTCGTGATCTTTGTCTTTATCTTTTTTGGGTACGCTGTCATGGGGTTCCTGCTCTTTGGGACGCACGTGCGCGAGTACCGGAGCTTGACGGGGAGTTTAGCGTCGTGCTTTCAAATGCTCCTGGGTGCGTTCGACTTTACCACGTTGTCCGAGGCCAACCCGGTCATGTCGGGGCTCTTTTTCTTTTCGTTCATGATTTTTGTGTTTTTGATCGTGGTCAACATGTTCATTGCGATTCTGAGCGAGTACTACTCAATCGCGCAAGACGAGAAGCGGTCTGCGGAAGCGGCACGGAAGGATCTGCTCCATGCCAACAAGGCGGGCGGCGACACGGGTGACATTGTGTCCCGCCAAAAGTTCGACCGCATTGAGTACGACGTCGTGAACCAGCTCACCAAGTACTGGACCGACCTCACGTGGCGCGTGCGTCTGACGAGTAAGGAGCCCGTCCCGCTCACCGGTGGCGCGTGCGTCCTGCTCGTCGACTACTCTTACCTGCAAGCGGAGCGGTCTCGACTCGCCAACAAGTTCCGCGCCGCCATTCGTGTCATCCGCATCTGCCTCGCGTTCATCCGGCCACTGCGGAAATTCTTCGAAGACTTTGACGCGTCCCATGTTGCGTCGTCGCTCTTTCCCAAAGGAAAAACAAGGAGTACGCTGCGCAGCAAGTCGTCCCACCACTTGGACTACCGCAAGTTTCCAGTCGTGTATGTGCCGCTCTACTCCAAAGCGGCGAACCCGCTCACCATGATCGACCAACTCAAGCCCGGCGATCATCTTGAACTCGACGACGGGTCCCTCACATTCGACCGCATCTACCTCCAAGTGATGGGCGACCAAGACTTGTATTTAGCCGACGGCGTCGCAGACCCGTCCACGTTACGCACCGAGTTTGGCTTGCACCATGCCCATCCAGCCGTCGGCGGCAGCGGCAGTCATATCAAGTGCTGCCGTGTTGTGTACCAGGGCGAGATCATTCTGGCCGGCCATGAAACGTGCGTCGTGCCAAAGCGGATTTGGGTCAAATATTTTGCGTCGACGGTGTGGCGCAGTATTCGCCAGGTCTTTTCCGTATCGTACTGGCTGACGCAACCAAAGAAGGGACGGAATTTTGTCATTTCTGACGACGACATTGCTCAGTTGCTCGAAGCCCAACTCAGCAACGACCAAGGACGAGGCCACAGCTGCCGGTTTGACGAGCTCGTGCGGCAGTTTCGACTGTTTTTGGCAAAGAAAGCCCGCCAAGGGACAATCCGAGTGCCTCACCACGACCTCGAAACATGCGTCAAGCGCGAAGCGATTGCGTTCGTCGAGCGGTTTGACAAGGCGCTTCTTCCACTGGACGCCCGCGAACTCAACGGGTACAAGTACACCCCCGCTCCCACCGACACGTCGACGATTCGACTGCCCAACTCGATCGCGCGACTGTCCGAGTTTCTCGCGCACAATGCGCATGAAGTGTGGTCCCAGGGGCGCATTGCCCAAGGCTGGCGGTACGGTCCCCAACGAGACAATGAGCTCAAACTGCACCCTGATCTGGTACGTGATTTCTCTGGTCATGGAGGCCGTGACATTTGTATGGAGTGTGCCTTGGTGCTTCATGGACTGGTTGCACTGCGATCGATGTCCCATCGTTTGCTAACGTGGCGTTCGCCATGCGTTAGGTCGCGTACGATCAATTGTCCGAGGGAGCGAAAGCTTACGACCGAGATACCTCTATCGAAGCGCTCAAGGTGATTCAAGCACTTGGTTACGTCATGCACCCAAACCACCACTCGAGCAGCGGCAGTGGCGGCGGTGGCCTGCCATCGTCTTCGAGCATGGAGCAGTCGACGCGTCGGATGTTTAGCAGCCAGTCGTCGTCCTTTATGGATATTGATGTGGACTTTGGGGTTGCCGTTGCAGACGGCGAGACGTACAAACCCCAACCCATCATGACGGACGATATCACGCTGTCGCCAGAGCTGAATTCGCTCGTCGAACTGCTCGCGGAAAACACGCACGACGTGTGGGCGAAGAAGCGGATGGAGGAAGGGTGGGTATACGGCCCCAAGCGCAACGACATGAAGAAGGAGCACGACGGCCTCGTTCCGTACGTGTACTTGACGTCGGATGAAAAAGACATGGACCGGAACACGGCGGTCCAAACGATCAAGTGCATCCTCCGGTGTGGGTTTACCATCACCCACGGCAAGCACCCCGGCAACGGCACAGCCAAGTTCAAGTACATGTGGATGTCGATCGATGGCAGCTCATATTTGCGTGTAGACTGTTTGGGCGGTCGGAAGATGTTCAGATGCCGCACATGGAAGATGCCACGACGGTCGCGATGAACATTCAACGGGCCAAGCAGGCCTTCATGGGCCGAAGAGGGCACAAAACGTACGGCTCCGTCACGTTTGCCGACAAGTCTGGTGTCCCGACGCCTCCATTGACCCCCCACATCATTCGAGCGTCGTCGGTGGAATTGCCTCCGACGACTGCAACGACACCTCTGACAACATCGCCGAGTCGGCTGCGCAGTGCGGTGCGTCGGGCACCGTCGCTGCCACCAACGTTGTCCCCTGCCAGTGTCTCCTTTGCCCCATCGCCACCGTCGAGCCATGCCGGAGAAAGTCATCCGCCCCCATCGCTGTCGTCGAGCAACGTCGGCGAACGCAATTCGACACCTTCCGCGACAGCCCCCGACGACGTGCTCATTGAAATTGAACCATAGGTCCAAGGTAGGTCGAGGTTGTGTTAAATGCAGATGTAAATCGAGGCCAGGAGCAACGGGTTCTTCTTGGCGGCTTCCAAGTATTCTTCCTTGGTGAGTTCACCGTCGCCGTTCGTGTCGATGCCTTGCAGCAACCTCATCGTCTCGAGCAGCTCATGGCCCATCGAGCCAAAGCTACACCACAACCAGGTCAACCCGACGAATCGACGGTCCGCATCACGGCAGACGACATCCTAATACCTGGAGCAAACGACGCTGCTGAGTTCCTCCCGCGTGATTTCGCCGTCGCAATCGTAGTCGAAGAATCGAAAGTAGAATCGCGAACACGCTTCGTCGTGGGTCGTGTCGACGACAAGCATCCTACGTCGCCACGATCAAGCGCCACGGCAAGTGCCACGGAGCACGCACCGCAACATGCCGGCCAAGTCTCGAATAAAGTCGCGGCAATTGGCCTTGCCTCGATTTTCTAGTGCCGACGCTTCAGGCATGCCACCGACAGCGCAGACGTACTTGGATCTGCTGGCGCTTGCTGCGGAACGTACGCCTTGAACAGGTCCTGCAGCGTGTGGCCGTCCTCGGCTTGCGGCTCGTGGAGGTACTCGAACATGATATTGTGGAACTGGGCGCTCGTGAGGGGGGCGGCCACCGCTTCGTATGGCGCCGGGTCGGCTTGGTTAGTCTTGACAAGCCATGCTCGATCATGCGCAGCCGCGTCGCGGTCAAGTCTCGTTGCGTCGTTCACGTCTTCCAAGATCGACAGCATCACGCTCCAGTCCAGTTTGAGGCGCTCCGTGATACACCGCAGACTCTGCGACCCGTGAGCACATGAAAACGATCGAGGCCGGACCTGGCGCAACTGAAAGTTCGTGTGGCGGTTGAACGTGAGCGGCTTGCTCAGCGCTTCCAGCACGAGGGGCTCGACGGACGCCGCTTGCACAAACTCGTCTTCCGTAATCTACGTCCAGCGCGGGTGGGTCGCCACAAACGAGCCAACACTACGCACCACGGCGTCGCCGTTCGTGTCGACGTGTGCAAAGTAGTCGTCGATGTAAATGGCCTACAGAAAGAAGAGCATCACGTGCACGACGCGTGCGGAGGCACCGACCAGTTGGGACATCTTTTCTTGGCCGCCATTGAGGATGAGCACCAATTCCGAGATCGAGATCGTGCCTAGCCCGTGCGTCAGGATCGGTGCTCGAACGCAGTCGGCGTACCGCTTCCGTCCTTGTCGTACATCTTGAAGAGCGCGTCCAGCTTTTGCTCGAGCGTTCCTTGCACGAGGCTGTTCATGCCGAGGATAAACTCTGCGGCGAGTTGAGTCGTCGTGGGATGAGCGCGCGAAACGCACCTCGGAAATCGATGGCGCCGTTGAGATCCTGGTCAAAGACGCCGTAGAGGCGCTTGACGAGTGCATTCGACATGGAGATCGTCTCGCCGATCGACGACACGCCGTTGCCGTGAATCGTCGCTTCGTCGATGGCCGACGTGTGGCTCACGCTCCCGACGAGCTTTCCGAGATGGCTCCTACGCACCGCCGTTGAATCATGGCGCGCCAACCAAATGGCTGACGTGCCCGATGATCGTGGCAAAGTCATCGCACGAAATCGTGCCGTTCTCCCGCGCGAGCTCTTTGAACTGGCAGCTCATCTGAAAGATGTCGTGCATGTTGAACTTGGTCGACCGCATGAGCTCCGAGATCAGCGCTTGCTTCCCCACCACCTACGTTCGAGTCGGCGATCTCGGTGGAACAGATCGACCGTGCCTTTTTTCGCGTCTCGGCTTCGGTGGCCGTCGCAATCATCGCTTGCCGCCGCTTCCGCGTCACGACACTCTGACTACGCCCGTCTTTCTTGACAGTCGCCTGAAGCCCAAGCCTCGTGTTGGCCATCTCGATGCTGTGCTTTCGGAGAAATCCCTTGATCCTGGACACACCTTGGCATCATGCAACTAGTGATCATGGATGAAAAAGACAGACGTGGGAAGGTCCGCAGCTGGAACGGTGCGCTGCTTCCCCGCCACCAACACATACGCTGCACTTGCACGTTTGCCACCGCCAGGTCGAGGCACGTCGTCGCGTGCCTGTGCATTCCCACGATCAATCCTTCATTCAATGCCGCGGTGAGATAGAGACGCTCACATGCCCGTAGGTTGTTGCCGTTTGTTGGGTCACACAATGCGGAGACGGGGTACTTCTCTGGAAGGAACGTTGCACGAGACTGAACGAGCGACGCGATCTCTTGGTCTGACGGCAGTGTGACCGCGCGCACGGAAACATTTGAGTGTGCGTTGAGATGCTGCAAGTGCTTGGACACATCCGTGTACAGCTCGGCAATCGCCGCTGCCGTGTACCGATGCGGCGGCGCGTTCTGCATGATGTGAAACTGTCAACAATCAATTAGTATCGAAGTTTCCGACACATGGGTTTTTCACACAATAAATATTTTCTCACACAATGCAATATTTGCTGATTTGTGCAATCTTTACAAAAATACCTGCCACACCTGAATAGGATTCGACAAACAAGATAATATTGCATGCATGGATTCACGAAAGACGTGCGAACTAACGTCGACGCACCCCGCAACTAGGCTAGTACGAGTGGAATGAGCAATGTCCCAAGTCATTCTTCAATACAAAAAGCAGATTGGTGAGTTGTAAGGTGTTCGGATGCGTGGAAAAGTATAATAATAAAATATATTTGGTTCGAGGAAGTGCCAACATTGATTTGTCATAAAAATATATTTCCGCCCCCTTGTGATAATGCGATGATTAGATGAGCTTCTTGGACTTAAAGAACTTCTTGAGGTAGATAACCTGCCATAGCCCCATGGCGAGCAAGACAAAGATGGAGAACGAGCTGAACCAGAGCACGCGTGCGTTTGTGGACTCGTTCGTGTCGCGCATGGCTGCTTCGCGCTCGCGCATGTACAGCATCTCTCGGTGGATCTCGTCTACGGTGTCTTCCAACTTTCGGAGTTCCTTTTCCACTGGCATGAGGTGTTCGCGCTTGGCAATCTCCGAATAGTCCTTGGCTTCGACGCCGTGCTTGAAGTCCAGCGATACGCGCACGTTGTACTCGTTCGAGTTGAAAAAGCACGTCGAAAAGCTCCCCGCGGTGCCTGCATTGAACGAGAATTTGTGCAAGTCGCCGCTAGACACGTCCACGTCCGAGTCTTCCTTGATGTACTTGCCCAATGGATCCTGAATCATGACAGATACCCCCGTTCGACCCTGGGCGTTTCCAAGCACGTCGTACTGGATGAGGACAAAGGAGTCCTGGGCAACTTCGTCGCTCAGGCACTTCTCCACACGCGTGGGGATGTCAAACTGGACGCCTTGCACAGATCCGATCAACATGCAGAGTACGAGGAGCACCGCCGCCGCCTTCATCGTCACGAGTGTCTGGTATCAATTGTAAACGTGGCGTGGGGTGGTCAACATGGCACTGCTCGGATTAAAAATGCCCCAACATCATACAAATTATAGTATCGTTAAATACATTGGCGATTAGTTCAAAAGCAATGTTTTGGCCAATACAATCTGACTATGCATTATCAACCAATGAAATGGCCGTATCAACTATGAAGAGCTTGGATTGGCTAGTAATAGAAAGGATTGCGCTATCAGCCGTCTCGTTGCCTCTTGTCTCAGGGCACTTGCGCCAGACCCAAGGTCCACGTTCCATACAAATTCCAAGTGTTTAAACCTAGCCGATCCCCAGTCAAGAAAAGCGCGTTTAACGACGTTCACCCGACCGGCACCCACAGGTTCGATCGGACCGCCCCTTGCTTTGCGACAAAATGATAGGCAGCAGCGTCGCACGTCTATCACGATGGGTGTCAGTGCGTCCAGCGAGTCTGCGCAAACAAAAGGTCTTTGTCCAAGTGCCGTCAGATGGGGACGACGATAGCAGGGGCTTTGCGACGCCCGCGGGCCCTCGACAATCCACTTTAACGCACCTCGTGGCGTCTTTAACGCCATACTGTCCTGCGTGGCCACGTCGCGCAGCCACGACAAAACCATGTGATTGGATGAGTAGAAAACCCCGCCTGGCGCGAGTAACCATGTGGAACTGGCCTGGCGATCCGCGTGGTGCGGCCGCAGAACCGCATTTCCACGATGCCTGCTGCAGCCACATCGTCCGTAATGTTCCCGGTGGGGGAAGACTTGTTCAAGACGGGGAAGCCGCTGCCGGATGAAGAGAAGCGATACCTCGTGCACATTGCGCGCACGTCGTGCAAGGAACTGATCAAACACGCCGACTTGCGCGACGACAACGTCGTGTGGACGCCGATTGGAGGCCCCCCCGACGCCAAAATCTCGTCGCTGCTCTTGTCGTCGCGAGGTGGAGGCTTCCTTGACAATTTGGTGCTGGCAGCCCGCATGTACGAAGGGCGGTCGAAGCGCGACTGGAGCAAGAAGTTTCACGGTGGAAACGTCATGATGGGCGCATGTGTCACACAGGTGGCGGCCACGATCGAGGAAGTTGCGTCGTTCTACCAACGCCCGACGACGCGTGACGCTCGCGTGTTTGCTGACGCGTACCAAGAAGAATGTTTGGACTCGCACGTCCTGTACACCCTCGTTCCTCCGTCAACAGTAGCGCCATGGCACAACACCGTCGTGCGGTGGCATGCCGTCAAGCCGCCGGTTGCTCTCGGGAAACCCCGCGACTTTTGTTTCCTTGAGGTACTGCACGCGTGAAATTTGAATTTCGACGGTTTCCATCGTTTTGGCGCTCATTTCGAAATTTGCTTCGTCATAGACACACGACGAGTTTGTCGACAGTCGCGGCCGCCGAGGTTGGGTCCTCGCAAGGGAGTCCGTCAATATCGAAGCTTGCCCGCAACTATCCACCGTCGTCCGCGCCACTATGCAGCGCTCCGGCCTTGTCTTTGTCGAGAGCGACTTGCCTGGGTTCCTCAACGTTACCCAGATGGCTGTCGTGGACCTCAAAGGCACGCTTCCGCGTGTGCTGTCTCGTCTGGCTACAAAAAAGTACCTGACGGAAGTGCTCCGGTTAAACCGATTTCTGCACGAAAAGCGACTGAGTCTCGAGCACATCCTCCCTGCACACAACCTTGTGCCCAAGCGCGACCGAACGTCATGTCACGTGTGCGTCAAGAAATTCCGAGTGTTTTCTCGACACAAGGTGCGCTGTCGAAAGTGTGGTGAAGTCGTGTGCATGCAGTGTCAGGGCGTGTGGGCAATCGACATGTCCACGGCCGCGTCATCCCACAACCGCCGGGCGTCCACTTCGTCGATTCCGTCAAGTGGTGTCAAGAAGGTGCATGTTCGTGTGTGCATTAACTGCTCCCAAGACACACGAGAGCGCTCGATGCACCACAAACCGTCCATACTCAACACTCAAATCCTCCATACGAATCCTGCAAGCGAAGACGAAATGTTTGCTTTGGACACCATGGCCCTGATTCCAACTTCTCACGCACTTCCCGACCAAGTTCTGGACGAAGATGACGATATTTCTCCCATGGATGTGCTGCAAAGTGCTCGCTCCCGGGCGTTGCATGAATACGTTCGTCGTACGTCTACGGCAAGCTTAACTTCATCCTTCCTCCCAAACCACCAAAACCCTTCCACGGCGGTTGATTCGACGCAATCGAGTCAAGCTCGTGCTCCACAAGTTGACAGCGACGACGATGAAATCGAAGATCACGTGGTGTTTCGACAAACCAAGAGCGTGCCCGACGATACCATGTCGTATGCTGAATCGTCACCGACGTCGTCGAAGGACGAGCCGCAGTTTGGCCCACGAGGATTGTCGCATTCGTTTGTGAGTGAAGCGTCATCGTTCCGGCCGAGCTTTACCATCTTCAAGAAGTCTACTTTGACGACTTCATCGCAGCAACCAGTCCTTCCGTCGTCGATGTTGCTCACATCGCCGTCTTATCGCGCTATGAACAAGGACACGTCGCCGACAACCTTTGAAGAAGAATCGTCTCAGCATCGTCAGCTTCGCAAACCCCGCCACCATTCCGTGCATGTGTCCACTGCCCCCACGTCTGAGTCAACAGCAACTTCCACGACGTCGTCTGCAACAACGTCTCGTCGAGGCAGTTTGCCGTTGTTCTCCAACCTCGCTGCGCAAGTCGACGCAGCGTTGCATTATGGTCACCACACTGCCCACGTCCCCCCTCCATCGTCGCATTCTTCGACCATGGCGCTCTTGTCAGCGACATCCCCTTCGCTTTCGTCGTCCCGATCATCTTGGCGGCATCGCTCGTCCAACTCTTTGTTCCAATCCCCGGCGAACAGACACTCCCACCAACGCAGGCCGTACACCCCGCGCAAGTCAAGCCAAACATTCCAATTCCAAGACTCCAAGCTCGTTGGCATGCGCACCAGCACTGGGACGTACACAAGCGAGGACTTGAAATCGATCGAACGTTCGTTGCTCGCGGATGCCAAAAAGTACTCGGTTGCGGTCGACACGCCCGATTCCTCGGCGCTGTCATCATCGGCGCGAGGGAGCAGCATGGTCTTGTCTGCCCGGGGCAAGGATTCTTCGTGGACCAACGTTCGATCGTCCACTCGAGTCGGTCGCGAGAACAATTCGTCGTTTCTGTCGAGCTGCAACCACACCCCCGCGACCACGACCTCGTCCAGCTTGAGCTTTTCCGACGACGACACAACGCTTCAGCTTGAAGGACTCCGAGAGAAGGTGCAACTCACCCTAAACGCAACTTCGTCGTCCACGTTGTCGTCGGCGTCTGAACCAGAGCCCGACGTGGTCGCACTGTACAAGCAAATGAAGGCGCTGCGAGTCGCCATGTAGATCCAACTCGGCCCCTCCTTGTCCACGTTTAGAAACAACGCCATGCCAGTAATAACAGAACCCCTTATCTAACAAGAACTCTTCTCCACGTCCCACATATATCTTTTCCCTCACGTAGCGTGCTCCACCAACCATACCGCCGCCGCCGCTTGGTCACATCATGTTCCCAAATGAATTTCGCGTCCATTTTCATGGCAATATTTATTGTAATATCTTGAACATCCATACCTTCGCTTGACTTGCGGTTTGTATGTGCGCAGATGGATCGCGATGGTGACCCCGTCACAATTGACGGCAGATCAAGTCGGCCGTCACCCATGGGGGAATCGTTACATCTGAAACAAAGCAAGAGCATCTCTGCGAGTCCGCTTCGTGCATCTGCAGCAACGTCCGAGCACCTTACTCGCACGATACCGTTTGCGCCGACCATTTCTGCCACCATCGACGCAAAACCATTCGTGCCGACCTGGCATGGTTTGACAACGACACTGGCAGACAAGTCGAGCCAGACGTTGCCATCCCTCGCGTTTTCGTTTCAGCACATGCAATCGATCGTGTCGCGGCGAAGGCGTTGTCGCAGTGTTGGTACAAGGCGGGCGGTCGGTGGGATGGAGCGTCGCCGTCGCCTTTCCCGGGCCATGGCGCCGTCGATTTCTACTTCGCTCACGTTAGTCCACGACACACGAAGCACTCCACACGTTGTTCATTGCACTATGGATTGGTCAACATATGCTGTTGTCTATTTTGACCACGTCGATGTCGCACGCGAGTCAGTCCGTGTTTGTAGCAAACTACCACGTACCTCCATCGAATCGGGTGACCGTCCATGCGCCTACCCCCGTCGGCGCGCGATGTCCTGCCGCTTCCGCGGGACTACTTTGAGTGCCCGGAGCTCGCTCATGACGAGGAAGAGCGCTTGATCCAAGTCGCGCGGATGAGTTGCCGGCGGCTCATCGAAACCACGTACAGTCCCAACGCCGAGTGGTCGACAGTCAGTGTCAAGAACGGCGTTCGCATCAGCAAGAATATCCAGGCGCTCCTGCGCGAAGACATGTCGAGCATCTCGGACAACCAGCACACAGCGTCGTCGGGGTACGTCAACACGGGCGAGGACGCAGGGCCGTCGTCTGCCAAGCTCATCCGCGGCACGACCACCGTGAGCGCGACGATTGAAGAGATCGCGCTCCAGTTCAAAGTCGATCGTGGCCACAACCTGATGAAGTCACGCAAGGACATCCTGGACAGCATGGTGCTGTACAATCTCGTGCGGCCGACCGGCGCCCGGCCCCGCGATTACGTCGGGATCTTTTGGGAGTGCGTCAAGTCGCCCGTTCCGTTTTCGCATCACCGAGACTTCCTCTACCTCGAAGTAGGCCTCTCTTCCAGCTGTCTCCATGTTTTCATGCGGGTGGTAGTGCCATGAGGAATTCCACACGCCCGACGGACGCCGCGGATGGAGTTACGCGATGCATTCGATCAACCTCCCGTGCTGTCCGCCGCTGGACGCGCTCAAGTTGACGCGGGCGACGTTGAGCAACTCGGGGTTTGTCTTTATCGAAACGCGCAAAGTTGGTGAGATTGAGTGCCACTATTATCTCGACTTGGACGCGAAAGGCCCGCCGCTCGTGTCCGAGGTCATGGCACGGCGCAAGATCTCAGCGCTGTCGCACTTGAACAAGGTGCTCCAGGAGCAACGCCTCGAGTCGGAGACGCTGCTCGGTGACTTGGAGCTGCCCCATCAGCTCCATTCCAAGATTGAATGCGTGCTCTGCTACAAGCGCTTCCAGTTCTTTCATCGAAAGTTCACGTGCCGAAAATGCGGCGAGGTACGGCGCACGTCGTTCGTGTTGGCCCGCCATCGTGTGTTGTCTGTTCGACGTCTTTTCGACGGGGGCGACTGCTCGTATGCTCGTCTTGGTTCAGTTCCGATCGTCGATGCGCGTCCGCGGCGACTTGCTTGTGTGGTTGATGCTGGCCTATCCATGGACGTTTGATCGGCGAGAGTTGTGGGTGTATTGCGCGAGGGCGGGTTGTTTCTATCCGCACATGTCGTTTGGGTTTTGATCTTGGCAGTGCTTTCGATGATCGCGGTGGACCTCACTTGCGATCGTAGGTCGTGTGCAAAAGCTGCCAGTCGACATGGGAGCTCGACTTGCCTGGGGTCGGCATCCGTCAAATTTGCATATGCACGTTGTGTTCGGCAAACTCGCGAGGCACGAGCAGCCATCCAGACACGTTGGGCCGCATGCGAGAAGTGTACGAGGAAGGGGAGGCGAACGTCGGAGATCATGCCGACCGGCAGTCGGAAGGGGGTGCCACCATGGTCACGGACATCTCGTGCAGCATCAGCCAGTACTTTGTCCAGCAGCAAGAAAGCAGCGAAGTCGGCTACGACTCGAGGTACCATCAGCCACATCATCTAGGGCCGCCGCCTGTCCACTCGAGGGAGAATATGGGGGGGCCGGTCCACTGCGATGACCAAGATCATGTATACGCTGACCCCAAGCCGTTCAAGAGCCATCGTCGAAATCCTTCACCGCAGCACGTTCCGGTCTCCGCGTCTGGAGTTCCGCCCATGCTCATGGATCACGGTGGCGAGTCCACTTCTCGGGGCGGAACCAACGGTCATCCTGGAGGCTCCCATGGCCATTCTGTGCCGCGGCCGGCCAAAGTGCACGTACCGCCGTCCACTTTGCCATCGCCACCGCGGCCGACGAAGTACCTGTCGGTCGACATTTCGGATCCCAACGACGACGTGATCTCGCTCGGGTCGGAGGAACGGTTTTCCTTTCATTCGAGACAGCCCAAGCGCCTACACGGTCCGTCGCAAGGACTTGCGTCGGCGCTGGGGTCTGTCCGACTTGGGGCGGTCGTCCCTGAGACTATTGACGACGGCGATGACGCCACCAACAGCTTTCATCGCAAGTCGTCGCCGCACCGACTCAGCTACGATGCGTGTGCCAATAACCTCGTGAACCCGACGACGTGGAAGCACCCGGCGTCGTCCCAATCCACCGGGGGGGTGAGAATAGACATTGGATCGAACAAACGATTTGGCTGAAGTCTTCGTACCCCTCGGTATAGACAACGAACTGCTATATATCAAAAATACCTGCGACTTCTCGTTCTTTGTCGCGCATGCTTTGGTATATTTCGCAAGACTCGATACATTTTCGCTAGAAAATATTATCTGTTTAACATATATAGAAAATATAGAATGGAATAATTCCTGTTTTATAGATCTGAATACAATATTGAAGAGAAGTCGTATTTAAAATTAAGGATAATCGAATGATTAAAATACATTTTCAAACTATTTTGAAAATCCATTTTTCGATTTAGAAATTGGAAAATATATAGAAATACAGGCATTTGTTTTTAAAAAGGATATTCTAAATAATGAAAGACGAATGATATATAACATATATTCTTCAAAAAAATAGTTATTGTAGGTTCTAAGTTAAGTTCAAATTATACAATTTTGGTTTGCAATCATTTTTACATTTATTCAATGTTTTGAATATATTGAAACTTCTTTTTCTATCTCTGATAGCATCGACCGAGTCCATGAAGTGCGTTGGACACGGTTTCACTCATTTTGCACGATGGCATGACCCACCACTGGTCGCGAACTTGTCGACTTTGTAGGCGCATGATGGTCCACGACTTGTGGAGAGCTTTCCTGAGCATCGAGTGGACGATGGTCTTGAAGCGACGTCAGGCGCGACGAAGCTTTCAGTCCAGGTGAAGGAACGCCGCTGACTGCCGCAGCCCCCGACATGAGGACTGTTGCCGTGACCACGAGCAGCGTCATCAAGTGGGGTGGCGGACCGAGGAGGAATCCATTCACAAACTGGGCAGTTATCGCGCCAACCTTTCCGACTGAATTCACCACAGACATCGCGGTCACTCGTACTGGTAACGGGAATGCATTCGTCGAGACCACCCCAAACTAATGGGACAATGTCCAATCATACAAATTCGCAATGACATGATCACATACTGCATTCCACGAGGCCGTCGTAAACGCGTTGAAGAGGCATGCTAGAACCACAATTGTGGCGCGGCTGGTGTTTTCGGCAGATGGAGGTCTTGACGAGGCGCTCTCCACATTGTCGCTTTCAAGGGGCTGCAACGAGAACAGCAGGGCTGCGGCTGCCGCTCCCACCAGCGCGACTTTGAGCAGACCTGGTGGACCCCACGAATCCACGACAAGATAACTATGGCAACAACACAATTCAAACGTAGGCGACCAAGGTGTGCGCTGCATTTCGAGTCCAGGCGCGAAAAGAGCGGCAATGACAATCGGCGCATACCTGACGAGATTCCCAGGAAGATTGGCCCCCGCATATAAGAACGCATTCGCGTATGGATTCGACAGACCGATGCTGACGAACAGCTTTGTAATCCACGTCGAAATGCCATACGATCCTAACCAACGAAGTCAGTGCACGATTTGTCAACTCAGGCAAGTTTCACATACCAAAACTCAAGGCAAATGACGTGACACAAAGGCACAACGACACCTTGCGCAACATCGGCGACACAACAAACCAATTCATGCAATGAAAGCGCACGTTGTCTCGACGGTTGTCAGCCTTTTTGTCTTGCACGGACAACATTGGTTTTGTGTACTCCCGACGGCCGTTGATGTGTGCAATGTGAGTCAATACGGACGCCGCCGCGGCAAACTTGCGCTGCGAGACCAAGAAGCGCGCACTTTCTGGGACGTAAAAGTATGTCAAGACGCCACAAAGGAGAGCTGGAACGCCGGCAAACGCGGCAAAGTGCCTCCAGTTTGTCCATGGTAGGATGCGTGAGTGCGTAACTAGGGACTTCCCCAGCATCAACCACGCCGCTGCCGCTGTCACAATCGAACCCTATTTTACACCGTCGCGTGAGGAAAGGTGTGGCTATTGAATGCTGCGAGAAGCTAGACACGGTGGGCATACCAACATCCAGAACGAGCACAAGATTGTGATGTATCGCGCCCGCGCTGACACAGGCAAGTGCTCGACGCATAAAGCAAATAAGCATGAAATGATTCCTCCGACACCTAAGAGCGATGAGCACCACCAACGAAGCGGTTGGAAGTTCACTGACCAATTCCTGCGAATGTCCGAAACAGAATCAGCCAGGGCAAACTTGGCGACAGCGCCGACATCAGCGCTGACGCAGCGTTAATGCCCAGATTTAGCAAGACGATGGGCCTGCGGCCATATGCATCCGCCATAACCCCTCCAGCCAACCCTCCGACTAGCATGCCTGCGAATACCGCTGCGGTGAGAAAGCCTACAAGGATGCGGTGATGTCCTCGGATAGGTCGAGAATACAAAATAACGTACTGGATTCCCATGGCGTAATGGTGCCATAATCGGCCAAAATGTAATTCATGGCGAGGATTTCAACAGCATCTGCGGCATTGCCCAATCCAAGAATGCTGCAAAGCTGTGATGACTTCCTGCTGTCGAATGTGTACCAGGACTTACATGACCATTCGATGGTGGAAGAAACCACACCCAATCACCTTCACCTCCTACAAGACACATGTGATGGAGCTGCTAGCGATTCAAGTGAAATTACCGTATCCACGTCCGTGGAGGTACCTCCACAATCGGCAGAGTCGCTGCAGTGGGCGTTGTCATTGTCAACTTCGACCTTCAGTAAAGATCGCTCGTCGTCTTCGCCGTGCACACTTGAGATTGCTGGTCGAGAGATATGACAACCTTCGTCTGAAAGATCTTCTAGCAATGGCATCGCAAACTGTCGAAGCGTCGTTGTGACGGCGGATCGGCTGCGAGCGCTTGCAGACGAAGATAGATTGTCGCGAATTCAGAGGAATCCCTTCGTATCCGGAATACTCCAAGAGCCGGAGCTTGTTCGGATAATGTGGAATCAGTGAAATGCTTGGAGGTGTGCGCCGCCGCGTGCCTCTGCTGCACTTTCGCTCCATGTCCCGACGTCCTTCATCCACGCATGCCGTCGCACTCGGCGACGCAGACAGCATCACGTTGATTCCAAAGGCACCGCACACGGCATCGTTGATCTTCATGCATGGCCTGGGGGACACCGCTCATGGGTGGGCAGATTCGATTCTCCACATCGCTCAGCGACTTCCTCATCTCAAGTGCGTTCTTCCCACGGGTATCTGCCACCTTGATGCATTGTCCCTTCGTTCGAGCTCACTTACTGATCCTCGAGCTTGTTTTCTTGATAGCACCAACACAACCTGTCACACTCAACATGGGCATGGCGATGCCGTCGTGGTATGACATTCGATCGCTCACGGATCGCGAGGGAGACCCATGCTCAGGGATCGATGCATCTCGCGAGCGTATCGAAAACATCATCCAAGCCGAAATCGATGGTGGAATCTCGCCTTCTCGAATCGTGCTGGGTGGTTTCAGCCAGGTAGGACAATCTTGTCGTCGGCTGGCTACACTCAATGTTGCATGCAGGGAGGAGCTATGAGTTTGTACACTGGATATCAACTGGACAAAGCTTTGGGGGGTATTCTCGTCCTCTCTGGATACCTTCCCAACCAAGAGGTACGAAATACCTTTCACCACGTGGCGCTCATTCGAACTACAAGGGATTCCATGCAAACGCAGTGACCAAGAACGTGCCGCTTCTTATGTGCCACGGAGAAGATGTAAGTGCAAGTCTTCGATAGCGTACCTGACGTGCTGTACGCAGGACATGGTGGTGCGCTTGGACTGGGCAAAACGGTCGTTGCAAGTGTTGAAGGCCGCGAACGCCGTCGAGACCGTTGACTTCAAGGTATATCCAGACATGGAGCACAGCGCTAGTCTCGAGGAGCTGGACGCCATCGAACGATGGCTCAAGAAGCGCGTGCCGCACGTTCCATCGTCCTAGAAGGCCGTGTTGCCACGGTTCCCTGTGGGAAAATTCAAAACAGAGGGAATTTCGCGCGCAATGGTCTAGAATATTTTGAATTGCATTCAAGAACGCTGTCATTGGATGCTTGTATTTTCGCATATTTGCCCGTGGCCTTTGATATCCGGACAATGTAGCAACCGGATATCGTCAACTGCGAATATCCACCATGTCAACATGGTCTTCGATTCAGCAGTGGCGCGATGAGATGGCTGCGGCGGAGTCAAGCTACGACAGGGAGCGTTCCGTGTCTCTGTTGAACCTTGATCCCAGCTTCTTCGCTTCACACTTTGACGAAGTTCTTACGCATGTGCTGGTGAATGTGGCTCCGGCGTGGTTTACGGCGACGCAAGTGCCAACTTCTGGAATTTCAAGCAACCCACTCCTTGACGCTATAGATGCTCTCTTGAGCGTCCAGACAGCGCAAACCCTTGCAGTGCATCACGCTCGTCCGATTCAGACTCTCTTTCTTACACTGACAGCATGGCAGCCTGCATGGAGCGATGTCACGTGTCTCATGTGTGGCCGCGCACTCCAAGATTTTGTTGGTCGCGGTGGTGTTTCACACCTCTTTTCTGAATTATTGCGTCAAAAGGCCAATGAAGTACGAATCCTTCGCCCAATCTGACGTTTCCCGTGCTATTCTCTTTGCTTTAGGCCTCCGCTGACATTGTGGTCACACGGATCGGGGCCATTCCAGGTGCAATCCATCGTTGGTTCCACGACCTCACGTCATTGTCGTGCTAGCGAAAATGCATAACTTGTACCGCCACGAAACACCCACGTGCTTTGTGCCTTACAATTACTACGCCAAGCTAGTCCAAGCATTCCTGACGGCCATGCGATCGCAGACAACAACTGACGACAACACCCACACAGAACCTGCTATGATCACTCGACTGTTCCTTTTGAAGCTCTCACGTCAAGCTCAATTGAATGCTTTTGTCAAAGGTACATGCCCTCACACAACACGTCGGTCCCCGCGATTGCCAGCATATCTCATGGCGCGTCGGCAGGATGGCTGGACGATCCGTCTCATCCCCAGGACTCTCATTTGGCCAAGGTATCGCAGTTCAATTGTTTCGCCCTTCAACTTTGATGGATACGAACGTCTTTGTTTGTCTGTAGATGCTTCCATCGATCTGCTTTGCATCGCTCGTGCCATCTGTGATCGCGCATCTTGATGCAGCTCAGCACACGTCGGCGATTCCGGCACCATCTTGGCTAAACCTGCTTGTCGGCCATCCAATCTGCCAACATGAATTGACCAAACTAGTGCTGCATACTCCGTTGCACGTACAAACCCACCGAATGCTCGCACACGTGTTGTACAGCACTCAATCAACGTCGACCGAGCCATCTACGCCCTTTGACACCGTTTTTCATCGCGTTGTGGTCTCATGGTCGTCGATATCCACCAACTCTGCTGAAACCAAACGATGCGTAAGCACGGCGCAGTTTCTCACCGCCGGCTTGGCTCTCTTGTCGCAGTCCACGACGACTCCGAAAGCAATTTTGGAACAACATGGATGGATCGAATACTTGTGCAAAGGCGTCCAAGTACGTTCGTGAACCACTACGTGCCTTTCAACCTTGGTTTATTGCACGACGTTGAGTGCTACACGTCTGGGCATGCGCAAGGGATTCACAAAATCGATGCTGTCCTCGTTACATCACCTTTCGTCGACGTAGGAACACATGGGCCATGCTCTCGGCCCCGTACGCCATTCCGCCATGCGTGTGGCGACGGCGTTGTCGCGCATCTTGACACCAGAATCGCCGCTTCAATTTCATGACCTGCCTCCAGACGAACATGACAGCGTTGCGCAGTTGGCCGAAGACTCCATGTCCAGGACAATGCCAACCGAAGCGCACGCCCATCCGCCCGAACAAAATGACGTCGTGGATGGTCGTCCAAGTGACAAACACACGCATGACGACGAAGATGACGAGTTCGATGCGGTCGTGCGAAGCGACAGCGAAGACGACGATAACGTCGATGAGCGTCAATCGGATGTGAGTTTGGAGCCGTACGATGACCTGAGCGACACAGACGACGACGCACAGGAGCTCAGTGCCGTCCCTGACGAAAGCAATTACGTAAGGCCACCACCTGCATCTGCACACGACGAACTGTATTCGACGACGTTATTGCGTCGCTCTGCATGGGTTGCTCACGTTTCGACGAGTAGATTGATCTAGTGCTGGCTCGACGACCTCCGCTCGTGTATCTATGGCAAGTGAAGGAAGGTTTGATAGCCGAAGACAACCGCGACGCTACCGAAGTCGCCCTTGCGTCGCTTCCACGCATCATTGCGCGGCAGCCGCACGATTTACCGCACATGGCCGTCGAGATTGCAACCGTCCTCCTTCGACTCGAGGATGCTTTCCAAACGTACGACTGCCTCGGAACCACTCGTCGTCATGGTGCTCGGGCTACTAGGCCTCATTTCGACTCCCTTCGGCGGCAATCTCTCGTTGGTCTCTGCGTGCACGTCCCGGACGTAGTCACCCCCATGCTGTGCGCGTACATCTACGACAACCAGCGCTTGTTCCAGACCAAGCTCGACATTTTGCAGGTACACAGCACTTCCATTCGTCGCAGGGGGTGTGGCGATCGAGGCAATAGGCTGTTGGCGACGCGTCCTCCGAGATCAGATCGACTCCAATGCGCGCACGCAAATCCCTCCACAACGCGGCGCAGTTTTTCTTTCCGTTGCTGAATCCACTCCACGCCAAGCTGATGCAACTCAACATCACGCGACTCCATGGTGACCAGGACAAGCCCACGTGGGGTGACAGTCATGGCAGACACGTCTTGGACGATCTCTTGATGGCGCATGTGCTCCAGACGCTGTCGAGGGTACTGGAAGCGACGGGACCCCATTACCCCGCAGTGCTCACGATGGGCAAGCGATTCCTCGAGCTGCTCTGGTCGCAGCGAAACCACGAATTGCCCAGTGTTCGCCGTCAGGTGCGACCATGACAATGGGACCTTGTGGTTGACGCGATGGGATAGATTTTTTTCGGCCTGAGCCGTGTCTTGTTAGTGCTGCCATCATTTGCATGGCAGGAAGAGGTCGACCAACTGAACTTGGGCCCGCAACTCGTGCCCTTCCTCCAACATCATACAGCGATGGACCCCGACGGAGGCTGTCGCGCGGCCGCCAAGTTGCTCCTCGCCACCGTCACCTCAACCGATCAGCGCTTCAACTAGAGCCACCAACCGTGGACCATGGCGGCATCACGTTCGATCAGAGTTGCTCAGCAACGAAAGCCTCCTTTTCCCGTAAAACAGCCGTTGCTGT
>NW_008580148.1:95783-101068 GCF_000520115.1 Aphanomyces invadans
GCTACGATTCTTCGACGCGCAACGACGAGCCTGAGGACGACTCGCCTTCACCCATTCTCGACGTGTGATTTCTCCGTCGAAGCGACCCGCTGGCGGTGTGTTGTGAAGACATGGCAACAAACGACAAGATCGCCAGGGATCGCTTCATCGTCGAGTGTTTTTTCGGGCGTACGAAAACTCTATGGTCTGTTGCCAGCGACACGTACAATTGCAAGAGGGAGTCGTCCTCGTCTGAGCGCCAACGAATCCGACGTTGTGGCTCAGAAAAAAGCCTCGAGAAAAACACGCAGACACCGCTGAATCGAACAAGTTCCTCTCGGGGACAGTTCACATTATCACGCGGAAGTGGACTTTTTTGACAGGTAGAGACGAATCGAGTCTGCGGGTTTGATAGTAAAAAAAAGTCCCTTGTTGGCTTGGTCGTATCGAGTTAAGGACGTCACAACGATCCTATGACAACATCCATGCCTCCTCACATGCCGTTTGGGAGGATCATTGGATCACTTTCGAATGGCTTCTCGAGTTTGCAATGTCACGTTGTTGCTATTTGAACAAATCTATTTCAGCCAGGCACAACAAATTCACTCGTGAGGAGGTCTGCGAGAGGTGCCACTGTAATTGTACAGTAATCGGTACACTAGGGTGCGCCGCAACCCCCCCGTGTGCCTTTGCTGGTTCAGCATCGTCCAGGGAAATATTATGATAAAGCTCATATATCTCCGGAAATGCATCACATGTTGAAAACGAACCGAATCGAAGAATTTTGCATTTATTTTCCTGGATGAAGCTGCTCCACAATCAAATACACTGCAAATTTTGATTCCAATACCATGTATTTTTATTCGACACCAGTCCGCAAGAACCGTATTTCGAAGTACGTCCTCCAATCAGTTGATGCTATTTTTCGAAGTATCAAGACGACAACCATGCTGTACTTGCCCACAATCTAATCGGTCCTGTATCCGACACCCCCCGCGCACGCGCCATGCTGCAGCGCTCGTCGACGTTGCCGCGGGTTGCGAGGCCAATGCTGCCCCTGACTGGAAGCACGTTTCCATTGCCCGACGAATGCTTCTCAAGTCCGGAACTGACACGGAGTGGCGAAGAAGAGTTGATCCGGATGGGATTAGATGCACTCAAGCTGCTCGTGCGCGAGACCCGCGTGGATCGAGCAGGTGGACCGGTGAATTGGACGCTGGACCACGACGCCGATGGCTTGCAGATTTATGTGGGATCGGAAATTGGAAAGGCGAAGGAGACAGTATTCATGAGCATTACAGAGATGCCCGCTACGTTGGACGAGGCTGCCAACCTCCACGCAAGCGACACGAACAAAGAATTCCACGAATTCATCACAAAGTACAATCCCGACCTTTGCGACTGCCGCGTCATCAAGACGTTGGCACCAACAACCCCCAAGCACCCCTACAACTATATTGGAATCAAGTGGTTCTGCTTAGAGTCTCCGCCGCCTGTTCGCAACCGCGACTTTGTATTTGTCGAAGTAAGTTCTCCTTTTACGACATACATAGCCTTTATTCCGTGCACGCTCGACTCCCTGGGGTTGCTTTGTGCCGTTCTCATTCTCCTATCTGAATGCTGCTGCGCTGCCTTGTCGAGTTCCTCGTCGTGGCACTAGTGTTTTCTCGTCATCTATTCGGTGTTTTCGTCGCAATTCCTATTGCATCCACCTCATTCTTGCACGTTTGTACTTTTAGTGCCGCGACGTGTTTGAAGCCAACGGTGTCAGGGGGTGGGCGCGTGTGATGGAGTCGGTGGAAATTCCATTTTGCGTTCCAGATCTCCGCAGCACCATGGGAATCGTCCGTGCAACGATTCATGCGAGCGGCATCGTATTTAAAGAAATGCCGTCTCGACCGGGCATGCTCCAAGTCATGCAAGTGTACAACTTGGACTTGGGCGGCAACGTCCCGAGCTGGATCCAACGGATCGCGATGAAGCACCGGGCCAAATCGTTGCAGCGCTTTGACATGTACTTGAGGGCGAAGCGCCTTGGCCTGCGCCCGCTTCTCTCGGACTCGGATCTGGTCAAAACATCAAGTCGACGGCGCTGCTTTCTCTGTCAATCGCGGTTTTCTCCATTTTCACGGCGCCAAAACTGCCGGCTTTGCGGCGAGGTGCGTTAATTGTTGACTTGACGGGTTAGTACTCTTTGTGTGTGGATTCTGGCGCCACCATGACATATGTACTTGCGTCGATTTCCTGGAATGCTTTTGTGTGGCAAACGTCAAGGTTGATGTGTCACTTGGGTTGGTTTGTCGCTAAGGATGTGCGCACGATTGTTTGGGTTTAGTTTCCTGTCATAGCCGTCGTCCTCTAGACAATAGCTCGAAAGTATGACACATGCCATGTCGTTTGATTTGTGCAGCGTCTGCGCGCGCTTTCTTTTGAAACACGAGATTTTGAATTGGTGCGGTGTGCACAGGACTTTGGAATTTTGTTGCATACGTCCCGTCTTGGCCTTAACAAAGACAAACGACGATTTACACACAGCGACCTTCCAATTGGTGTTCGATGCTGCGTCGTTCGTGATAGCGTCATGCGCATTCTCAAAAACACTCATGGATAGGTGATATGCCGCCACTGCCACCGGCAATGGGAACTGACCGACTCGCGACGCATCACGAGATACGTTCGTGTGTGTGTTCGATGTGCCAATGACCCAACCGTCAAAGAGGGTAGCCATGCATTCAGTGCCGTAGACGCCGACCGCGATCGATTGGAAGACTCTCGTGATATTCGTGCAGCAAGCTTCCCGACTTCACAACCTACCACCCAAGTGCTCGAAAGTCCATACGACGGGTTAGAGACTATGGATGGTTCTCGACTACGCAGACCTAACAGCCCCCTCACTCAACACCCGTCTCAAAACGGTGGTGTTGCGGAAGATATCGTGTTGGGTCCTCGCGAACGGACGTACATGTCTCCGAAACGAGTCGCACAGCCCACGTCCCGTCCTCCTCCATGCAACGATGGTATCGAGGTGTATTCACGTCCGGCGGAGTTATCGCAAGCACAAATCGCAGACCTGACCAATTCAAGTACCGCGTCACACCAGCAGCTCCTCGACTTGTTTCACCAAATGAAAAAACTCAAGCTGGAAGAACGCTATGGCGACGTCGCTGAAGTGTCGACGACGTCCGCCCCTGCCGCTATTTAATGTGGATTCAAGCCCATGCATTGCAAACTCCAACTCGGAAGCCTCGTGCTGCACGCCTTCGTTCTTCAGTTCAATCGACACCACTTGCGACAGGAGTGCCACCACCGTATACCAGTTTGAGGTCCCATTGTTTGCGTGCATTCGGTATTCCTGACCTGCGACGACACCAGGTCGCCTAACATGTTCACTTGTGCATCATCCTGTGAGTCATCAAGCGCTAAGGATGCCGTCCTGTCGCAAGCGTGCAACGAAGAAGTGAGGTGGATGCACGCCGAGAATAGCTACGTAATCCCTTTCGCACGGTATTTTCTGCAAGACATGCGGCGTCACTCGGCCACGTCCTTTTCATCTTGACCAAGCGCCAGCAACCTGTGCAAGGTGCTGAAGTCGGAGCGCTTGCTGGGGAATGACATAGAGAACAAGTGATGTGGGCATCGTGAGTCTGCCAATGCCATGTACATGTTGGCCATACTAGCGATGGAAGAATATCTGTGACGAAGAACACGCCAATCCATAGGTCTTCAAGGGTTTGCAAGTCCTCAGACCCGTGACAACGCAAGGCTCGGTCGCGCACACCAAAGCCTGCTCGTCACAAAACTCATGCTGTCGTTAGTTGATGCCACGAGCATCCCGACGATGGAGGAATCGCACGGTTCGAACGGAAGATAGATATATGTGCGATTGAGTCTAAAGTGGAGGAATGCCTACTTGTACGGTCCGCGGCGAGACATGTAGTCGTACATGGCCATCGTGCTCAGGAGCAAGACGACGCTCGTGACCTGGCCGTAGATACGCGTGTGCATGATCTTCTGCGACAACTGGATGTTCTGGTTGCGGTTCTGGTCCAAGAAGATGAGTCCGACGAGCGGAACGGCCGTGCACGCGACCGTGCGGAACGGGTAGTCGTGGACGTAGTTGCCGAATTGCTGGTACAACGGCAACGACTTGGTCGGCCCCGTCGACTGCGCCGCCTTTGCATCCGGCGCGGCCTGGAGTTCCGAGATATACTTGTCCGGGTTGCGACTACCGCGCAGCAAGTCGTTTTCGGCGGCAATCGTGAACGCCGACATGCCTGCCATCACGACCAGACCGACCTTGCCACTCACCCCGAGACGGGCACGGAACGTCGGCGAGTACTGGTGGGCCGCCGCCACGACGGCACCAGCGATGACTGTGGTCGCGGCACCGGCCTTGAAGCCGAGGCTGGCCGAGTTGGACGTGATGATGTCGCGCTTCTCGAGGGACGTGGCCATCGGGTTGCTGGCAAGTGTGGAAATGAACTCGATGGAACATTCCGTCCCCCCACCATCGGATGATGCTAAAGTTAGTCATCCAACAAACTGGTAACGCAGCGCAAAAAAAACGTGGCGGCCGACCTGAGATGTGGCTGGGGCGTTTTGTCGGATCGTTCGAAATATACTATTAACGGACATTGCGACATTCATGTCGCGTCTCTCCAAGATTATTGTGCGCACACACGATCACTGTTTCGCCGTGTTGTCTTGAATAAAGTATGCACTTATGTTTCGTTCACATTTTAGCGTTTTGGAGAGGGAATATACCCGATACGCTATGTTGAGCGGGAGAGGTGAGATGCAATATTCCGAGAGAAAATAGTCAGAATTTCCACACATTCTTCTACCGAGCGCCATAGAACCTCCATGGATGTGGTTGTCGATGGCGACATATCGAAACAACAACGTTGACACAACGCGAGCCTTGCTATACGACGCACCATCGCCGCATATCCTCTTTAGTCTGCAACGCTCATGGTGATTGTCCTGTGAAAACGGAGCGTCCCGACCGAGGCAGGCACGTTTCGCTGGTGCGTCACACCTTCATGTTGCAGTTGACTTTGGGCTCGCGTGAAGTATACTATACAAAGATCCAGTCAAACGATTTCGGGACACTTTTAGCAACCCTTTCATGTTGACTAAAAGTAGTACCCACCTTATTCCGCTATTTTTGGAGCGCACCACGTTGGAGCCCCATTTCCACATTTGCCAGCGACCCGATGGCCACGTCCCTCGAGAAGCGCGACATCATCACGTCCAACTCGGCCAGCCTCGGCTTCAAGGCCGGTGCCGCGACCACAGTCATCGCT
>NW_008580148.1:101168-137452 GCF_000520115.1 Aphanomyces invadans
TGTATTGTGTTTGACTCGTCTTGCGATGATCCTCAATCGCATCCCGACGATGGAGGAATCGCACGGGTTCGAACGGAAGATAGATATATGTGCGATTGAGTCTAAAGTGGAGGAATGCCTACTTGTACGGTCCGCGGCGAGACATGTAGTCGTACATGGCCATCGTGCTCAGGAGCAAGACGACGCTCGTGACCTGGCCGTAGATACGCGTGTGCATGATCTTCTGCGACAACTGGATGTTCTGGTTGCGGTTCTGGTCCAAGAAGATGAGTCCGACGAGCGGAACGGCCGTGCACGCGACCGTGCGGAACGGGTAGTCGTGGACGTAGTTGCCGAATCGCTGGTACAACGGCAGCGACTTGGTCGGCCCCGTCGACTGCGCCGCCTTTGCATCCGGCGCGGCCTGGAGTTCCGAGATATACTTGTCCGGGTTGCGACTACCGCGCAGCAAGTCGTTTTCGGCGGCAATCGTGAACGCCGACATGCCTGCCATCACGACCAGACCGACCTTGCCACTCACCCCGAGACGGGCACGGAACGTCGGCGAGTACTGGTGGGCCGCCGCCACGACGGCACCAGCGATGACTGTGGTCGCGGCACCGGCCTTGAAGCCGAGGCTGGCCGAGTTGGACGTGATGATGTCGCGCTTCTCGAGGGACGTGGCCATCGGGTCGCTGGCAAATGTGGAAATGAACCGAACTCGATGGAACATTCCGTCCCCCCCCCATCGGATGATGCTAAAGTTAGTCATCCAACAAACTGGTAACGCAGCGCAAAAAAAACGTGGCGGCCGACCTGAGATGTGGCTGGGGCGTTTTGTCGGATCGTTCGAAATATACTATTAACGGACATTGCGACATTCATGTCGCGTCTCTCCAAGATTATTGTGCGCACACACGATCACTGTTTCGCCGTGTTGTCTTGAATAAAGTATGCACTTATGTTTGGTCCACAATTTTGCGTTTTGGAGCGTGAATATACCCGATACGCTATGTTGAGCGGGAGAGGTGAGATGCAATATTCCGAGAGAAAATAGTCAGAATTTCCACACATTCTTCTACCGAGCGCCATAGAACCTCCATGGATGTGGTTGTCGATGGCGACATATCGAAACAACAACGTCGACACGACGCGAGCCTTGCTATACGACGCACCATCGCCGCATATCCTCTTTAGTCTGCAACGCTCATGGTGATTGTCCTATGAAAACCGAGCGTCCCGACCGAGGCAGGCACGTTTCGCTGGTACGTCACACCTTCATGTTGCAGTTGACTTTGGGCTCGCGTGAAGTATACTATACAAAGATCCAGTCAAACGATTTCGGGACACTTTTAGCAACCCTTCCATGTTGACTAAAAGTAGTACCCACCTTATTCCGCTATTTTTGGAGCGCACCACGTTGGAGCCCCATTTCCACATTTGCCAGCGACCCGATGGCCACGTCCCTCGAGAAGCGCGACATCATCACGTCCAACTCGGCCAGCCTCGGCTTCAAGGCCGGTGCCGCGACCACAGTCATCGCTGGTGCCGTCGTGGCGGCGGCCCACCAGTACTCGCCGACGTTCCGTGCCCGTCTCGGGGTGAGTGGCAAGGTCGGTCTGGTCGTGATGGCAGGCATGTCGGCGTTCACGATTGCCGCCGAAAACGACTTGCTGCGCGGTAGTCGCAACCCGGACAAGTATATCTCGGAACTCCAGGCCGCGCCGGACGCAAAGGCGGCGCAGTCGACGGGGCCGACCAAGTCGTTGCCGCTGTACCAGCAATTCGGCAACTACGTCCACGACTACCCGTTCCGCACGGTCGCGTGCACGGCCGTTCCGCTCGTCGGACTCATCTTCTTGGACCAGAACCGCAACCAGAACATCCAGTTGTCGCAGAAGATCATGCACACGCGTATCTACGGCCAGGTCACGAGCGTCGTCTTGCTCCTGAGCACGATGGCCATGTACGACTACATGTCTCGCCGCGGACCGTACAAGTAGGCATTCCTCCACTTTAGACTCAATCGCACATATATCTATCTTCCGTTCGAACCCGTGCGATTCCTCCATCGTCGGGATGCTCGTGGCATCCACCGTCGTGGCGATTGAGGATCATCGCAAGTCGAGTCAAACACAATAAAACCTGTGAAAGTTAATATTTGAATTTGAATACCCATCTCGTTTGCTTGCGGCGAAGAGGTTGTGCCGTGGCGATGGCGACGACGGGTGAGTGGATCGACCGTACACGTCCGCAAGACGCGGTGCGGCAACCATGGGGGGGGCGTTATACAGCCCACAGTCCTGGAATGACGTGTTTCGCTGTAGAAATGGTGTGGCGCCGCGGCAATCAAATTTCACAGGTCTGTCTACGCACACAATATCATTTCATAGAGGGCGGTTTACCCCGCAAAAGCGCGACGTGCCGTGGGTAGGCTGTGAAGTATTCATTGTGGGAGGTTCTTCGAACCAATCAAATTCAAGAGATGCGGCTACGCCGAGAGCGACGACGGCTGCACCGACAGAGGCGCCAGTTCTGCACCCACGACCAGGTGGCCTTGCCCAGACGCGAACGACTCGCCTGTAGCACGTCCCGATGCAGCGCCGCCGGCTTGCCCACCCGCTTCCGACCGACTTTTTCAAGTGCCCCAACTTGACACAGAGCGAGACGGACGCATTGATCCAAACAGGCGTTGGTGCACTCAAGCACCTTGTGCTGCATGCTCGGTTGGACGATTCGAGTCCGTACATGTGGAAGTTGGAGCGCGCAACGCAGGACTTGCAGGTGTACGTGGGGTCGGATCTGAGCAAGGCAAAGAGCGACGTCGTGTTCATGAGCGTCACGGAGCTCCATGCGACGCTGGACGAAGCGGCTGCGCTGCTCGAATGCGACACGAACGAGTCGTACCGCACGTTCATGCAGCGGTACAACAAGGACGTGATTGACTGCGCGATGCTGACGACGCTCGCGCCGCGTACGCCCGAGTACCCCCGCAACTACATTGGCCTCAAGTGGTTTGTGCAAGGGGCGCCGACGCCGTATCGGAATCGCGACTTTTGCGTTCTCGAGGTGCGAGTGTTGACTTGGTGCTTTTTCAACTTGTGCCGCGGTTCGTCCGTCATGCATTCGTGGCGTAGTGTTGCGACGACTTTTCGCTGCAGGGCGCGCGAGGATGGGCTCGAGTGCTCCACTCGGTCGACGTCGACTGGGTTCCGTCACTCTACAACGCGATGGGCATTGTCCGGGCAGTGTTTCAAGCGTGCGGAACAGTCTTTTTGGAAACGAACCGCCCAGGTGTCCTGAAAGCGGCGCAGATATACCACGTCGACTTGAAGGGGAACTTTCCCAAGTGGATCCTGCGCCTTGGCATCAAACAGCGCGCGCGGACGCTGGCCGACATGGACGCTTACTTTCGAGCTCAGCGCATGACGCGGATGACCATCTTGCCGCAGCCAGACGAAATGACCAGCCATCATCATGGTCACAAGCCACCGCAAGACTTGCTTGACATAGGGCTCAGCCTCGACAGGGCCGCGAACGCGCCCTTGTCGACGTCGTGGGTGTGCGACGGGTGCCGCGTCGCGTTATCTCGGCACCGGACCCAGTTCAAGTGCCGTCGATGTGGCCAGGTGTGGTGGTCGGTCGCTGTTCCGCGGGACTGACTGTGATGGATTAGATCATGTGCCGGCAATGCTGCCACCCATGGGAGCAGCCGTCGACGACTCGCCATGGCCCCCGGCCATGCCTCTGTTATCCTTGTTCGTCGGTCCCCACAGGGACAGCATCGTCGTCGGCATCGCCATCGCACAGTGTGGACCGACCCCCGGAACCATTGAGGCGAATCCCTCGTGCGAGCAGCACCGGGCACACGCGGCCATGGAACGAGATGCTCCACGACGCGCTGTCGTCCTCCATGCACGACCAGCCATACGTCAGTAGGTTTCACGAACAGCAGAGCAGCGGATATGCACATCCCGAGTCGTCGCCTTGGCTGCGGTCGCCGACGACCGAGTGTGACGAAGAACGCTATGATGGCGAGTGGTATGAGCCGATCGCGCTGCACGACGACAGCGACGACGATGCCAAGCGGCCGCACGCTGACCCCGTCTATGTCCTCGGCGACAATATCTCGATCGTGTGCAGTGAGAATGACAGCAATTGCATCAAGTTGTAATGTCACGGTCGATCGAGTCGTTGGAAAGTCGAGTGTGCACGTTCGAGTGGTCGACGCATGCGGCCGCGCACGACGCGTGGCGGGGCTCGACGACGAGGTTGGCAGCCATTTTCTGCAGACTGTGTGGGTGGCCTCGGCGGGCGATGCGCGGTTCGCGCAGTGGCGCAGCAGCTCGACGCCGGAAACGCAGCAGCGTCTCCATGTGCATTGGGGCCGCTGCGATTTGAACGGTGGGAAGTCGTGCGTCATGCGAGGCACACGATGATGGAAAACAGATGCGCGTACATCATATATATTCGGCACTAAATACGACTATACCTTAAAACAGCGCCGAGTGGCGCGGGCCGCGACTGGATGCAATGCGTTCCGTGGCTGGTTTGGGCGCAAGCAGCGACTTGACGGGACCGTTCGAGTTGCGAGGACTGGTGGGTGTCATGCTGGCGTCGTAGCCATGTGGGGGGGTGAACGACAGGCGTCGGGGCCGCGGTGGCGCATCGCCATGTGCGAACGGAGACAACGATGGCATGCTGGTGCGGCGGGGGTACGTCCAAAAGTCGTCGTAGTCGGGGCGGGCAAAGTGCAATGTCGCGGGGAGGGCACAATGTAGGAGAATGTGGGTGACGGCATCTTTGGTCAGATGTTTGGTGGCGACGCCGTTGATCGAGAGCAAAACATCGCCCGGACGGGCGTGCTCGAGTCCCTTGGGCGACCCCTTGCCAGTCACTCGGCTGACACAGACGGGTTCGGAGACCAGGGCCAGCCCCAAGTCGCCGCCACGCCACTGGATCACGTAGTTGTCCACGTCGTCGGTCGTGGACTGCTGGTTCTTGACGTGCAGGTTGACGTGGACATGAATCATGGGCTCGTAGGTGGGCATGGAAGGCATAGTCTTTCGCGTTGTGGACAACGCGAAGGATTCAAAACTGGCGCCGTCCACCCCGGTGCGGTCGATTCGTCGGATGCGTCAATGGATTCCTGCGACCGCGACATGGTCGAAATCCGGCCCCAGGATCAATGGAATGCGACCATCATTCTCGTTTGGTCCCGCGGTATTTCCCTAAATCGTCGAAAACGTGAACAAGATCCTCAGTGATACAGCAAGGCACGTGTTTCATTCCCGTGCTCGTTGGAATCGTGGTGGGTGCCGTTTTCTGACGAGCAGGGCCAGTTTCGTGTGTAGAACTGCTGGATGCGAAGCCACGTGGCAATCCATGGATCGGACTTCGACATGGTCGATGTGCGTCCGTTCAGGATTTATCGATACATCTGGGTAATGCGTCCAGGATATCCACCAATCAAAACTCTCCAATGGTGCAATTGACGATTTTTTGCTCGGGTGCGCAAGGCATGGACGATTTAAGGAAATCACGTTGACTCTCATTCCGACATGGCAAATGGAAATTTGTGACTTTCAACACTGTTCGCGTGAAGGAGGTCCGCCGCTTCACTAGGGCGGCACGATGCTGAATTCGCTTGGAATACTCGCGAACAAGCGATGCCTTCCATGCTTGTTGCCGTCTGAGTGGTGTGTGTGGTTTCCTTGTGCGGCGGCAAATCGTTTCAATTCCGTCGCCGACGTGGGCCAGGTGACTACGTAGTAGCACAAGAGGAGCATGCGGATGCGGGTTGCGCCTTTGGGCGCAATCGTTTCTTGTCTCACATGGATGAGTTCCGCGCCTGGAGTACTCTGATGCCGTGGTTTGCCCTGAGCGAATGGCTTGTGAATACATTGAAGGGGCGTAACTCGAATGGACTCGAGGGTTTCAACGCGAAAGAGTGTCGCGCGGGCCATGCCTTGGCACGACGCGCTGGTTTTGCTCAAGCGAGAGTTTGCGGGCAAGTCGAGAAGCGAGGACTCGTGTGAGTCGCATCGCTAGTGTTCACGTAGTTTGCTGGAACCGCGAACGACAGCCGTCCAGGGTTATCTAGCCCACGGGCAGCCGGGGTAAAGCGCAGGAGGTTCTTGTTGCGGGAGTACATCGGGAGAGGGCAATGGCCGAGGATGCGAAGAATGTCGTCCACAGGAACTTGTTTCGTAGGGATTCCATCGATCGCAAGTAGACATGTCCCCGTCGAACGTGTTCGAGGCCGTCGGATGTGCCTCTGCCCGTCGCGCGGCCGATACAAACTGGCTGGGATATCTCCGCCACCGCTGCACTTGAGTCATTGTATGTTTGGCGGGGCAACCGAGTTGGCGCCTTCAGGGGCTCGTACAAGGCGTACGGGGGCTGTCAGCGCGCGGCTGTGGGCAGGAATGGTCATTTGTATCCATGCAAGTTGGAGTGAGAGGCTTCGTATGAAGGGCCCCTCGGCGCGGGGGGCCACCGCCATCGTGCAATTTCGAGCCTTAACGTTACTACGAAAAATTACTTTTACAGGGTCAACCAATCACAGACGACTTCGTCCAAATTTGAGCCAATGGAAACGAAGACTGTTTTTGCATCTTGGAGCCGCGGCCTGGGCCATGGGATGCGGGGCGGCGTGGTGGACCCACTCGGCGCGGAGCGTGGGTGTGGGCCGCCCCGAACAGGCCTTTTCACGAGTCAGTGACGGACCGCCGCACTCCTTGGCTGATGCGCATGCTACGACGTGCGAGGATTGTATGTCTGCGTGTCCAGAGGTTTGCGTTCTGGGACCCGTGGGCATCCGCATGGTGGTCGGATGGAACTAGTGGCGCTTTGCGGTCGTCTAAAGTACCAGTCGTGGTGTGTGCGCTGTCACGTGTGCATGAAATCCCAACGCTCTTGCGAAATATACCTCTGACGTCTTGCTGGCGGCTCCTGCAGCGCAAGGCGAGCCCAAGACTGTCGAACGACCCCGGACGGACAATCGTGCAAAATGGTGTCCCGCCCACCCGTCTGCAGTATGCCAAACAGCATGGAAAAGCGCGTCAACACGGTCGGTGGTGCCCGATGGCGCACAACTTTTTCGCTTCAACCAAGAAATCCTTTCCAACGGGAGAGTGTTCCAGTCACGGATCCCAGCCGACTTGATGCCGTTGCAAGGGCTGCCATCCTCGCTGCTCGAGGACGCGACTAATACGGGCGCTCCAACGAACCCTCGACGCTTGGCACGGCACTCGCCCGACCGCTCGCGTCGCCAACGTAGTCGCAGTCAGCCCTCGCGTCTACGGCATTGTTTGCATCCATGCGCTGAACAGTGGACGACAAAATGTGCTGGACGCGCTGTCCGCGCCAGGTGACTTGCCACGACGGCATCATTGGGATGTGGCTGCACTTTGCGGACACGTTGCGACCTTATGACAGCGCACAACTTGCGATCATCGGCGTGACTTTGGGCGACAAGACGCGAGGACAGTGTGCGATATCTCGCCGCTATGGACGGTCCACGAGCGGCCGAGATCGTCGACTGCCGACATGGGGCATCTCAGCCGGTTGAGTACAGTATCATGCACGGCTTCCCAGGCACAACTCGAGCCATGGACGAAGCACGACAAGCGGGTCATATGCAATTTGTTCGAGTCTCGCACGAGGCGCGGGGCGGACGAGGACCGATCGCCGCGATAGATGGCGCTGCAGCGTGTCGACATAGTGAACGTGATGCAGCTCCTACACACCCACCGCAGGGAAGGCTGTATGCGATGGATGCGGCTGCTGCCAACGGCCACTTGGACATTGTGCAATGGTTGCCGCATCCACCGTGTCGAAGGGGCGACAACACGGGCGGTCAAGTGGGACGCATGGACCTCGAAATGATCAAGCATTTGCACACTCATCGCGTCAAGGGCGGCACGACCGACGCGGTTGAATGGGCGCGCGGGCTTTCTTGATGTTGCCGAAGTTTATACAGTAGACCAAACGTGACAGAGATATATTATCATATATATTTTCATAAAAAATTTCTATTGTTGGATTTATGATTATTTGAAGAAATAGTATCTCCTGCTTCGAAGTATATTTAATATAATATTCGTTCGTTGCACGATGTGGGCATCTCGATGTTGTGAAATACTCGTCGACCCATCAAGCCCAAGAAGCATCGTGGCAATGCGCGGTGGCCGAAGCGGTGGCCAGCGATCACAGCCGTGTCGCAGCTTTTCCGAGCCGGCCTGGCAATGTGAACCAGTCGCAGACACGATTGAAGCATGGCGATATTTTTTTGACAGTGATCTTCCTGTGGCCTGGCCGCTGGAGTCGGCTCGACCAGCCGTTCATAGCACTCTAGCAAGAACCGCACCATGGCACACACTCGCGTTGTGCATCATACCCATTGGAGTTGCGGCAGTCGGTTCGTTATCGCAGCGTCGGAAGGGTGCCGTCTCTGTTTACGTGGGGCGCCGATCGAACTGCGTCAGGATCCACCGCGGACAGGTCGTCGAGGGAGTGCGGACCTCGATTCATGCGGCCATTCGAATGAGGAAATCGACAGTGTGGCGCGTCCGATGGCTCAGTCAGACCAATGTGTGATACACACACCTCGGATGTGGAACGAGGGGGGGGATGGACGGTGCTGCAGCGACCTCGACCTTTGAGGATGACGCGATTCGAGCCTGGCATGCGAGTCGCTCATGTTCCCGTGGGGTACGGAAAGTGCCGCGGGGGGGGTGCTCGTCGAAGGTCCGTCCAAAGTGGTTCACAGGTCACCCCCCCGTTGGATAGAACTCGTGTGACGGGGGTGGGTGGGTATGTTGACTTGTCCACGGCGACAGGAAATCCCATTCCCGTCCGGGTGAAGCAGGACAATGGCGCACGACACGTGCGTTGGTATCGCGGGGGGGGCCGACTGACCCGCTTTTCACGGATAAAGGAGGACAAGGTCGCCCGTTTGATCGACGCGTTTCACTCGTTTGCATGCGGCAGTGCTTGCGGTAGTCTGGGGGATGGCGCATCGTGCAAAAGAGAGCACCGATCCTGAAGATCTTTCAGCCGTCCCCCGCGCTTGACAGCTCAGGCGGCGAGACTTGCACCGCGTCGACGAAGCCATGGGGGTCGGTCGGCCATGTGCAATGTGCCCTTTCAACGGTACGTCATCTTGCCAAGAAGTGTCAAAATATCCAGTAGGCCAACGGTTACGTCAACATATCCATCCATTCCGCGTGGTCAGAATAAGTCCACGTTGGACAAAAAACATCGCTTGAAAAAAATCCCACACAGTCGAGGCATGATTCCAGTCACTGCGCCCGGACACCTTGGCTGGGATGGTTGGACACGTGAGAATCGACATTGGCGAAACATGCGCCGTCGTCAAAAACATCGTCGGCGGCGCTGCTCGTACACGATTTGGTGAACACAGTCGGGTACTACAGGGGTGGCGTGGTCCAACGGACCTCTTTCACAAAAACAAAAAATAAACGAACCGACCCAATCAAAATCGTTTCTGGCGCAAAACCCCGAATTGCCACGATGTCGTTGCAAGTGGCTGTTTCCATCGTCCAAAGTGTGGAGGGATGGTGATTACGAGTCAGGTACATCGATCATTCCTGAAGGACGCGCTATCGAAACGACTGGGGTTTGGTTTTACTCTACACAGACGCTCCTTGGTGGGAGCGCGCTTGCCGTCGGGAGATTTTCGTCCAATCTTGTCTCGGTGTGCCGAAAATATCAAGCCAATCAAAAAAGTCGAAAAAAGTGGATTTTTCACGTCGGGAAATGAACAGGTTGTATATTTCGAGCGAGTAACACACGTTGTGTGCAGTGGTGGATGGGGCTGCTGCCGGTGTCCTGCGGAAGGATCTTCCAGCGTTGGAAGATGCATGTCAGTGCCGATCGACAAAGGAGCTCGCACCAGCTACGCTCCGCGGTGGCAATTCGCATGACATGGCGCTGCTTTGTGAACGTGGGTCGGCGGCATGTCGCCGTTCCATCTGCGACTTGCATGGGTACGACCACGTTTTTATTCCGAGGCGGAATTCGACATACAAACATCATGTACAAATGAATGGGTTTTTTTTATTTGGTGCCAGGACAGGCGACGGCGATGTGTGTGTGTGTATGCCGCTCCACGATGTTGCATTGTCAAATCTGGCGGCATGAAGGTCAAGGTGCCGCTGCCGGACGGGTTCTTCATCACGCCACCGCTGTCGGAGAACCTCCGTCACGAATACATTCGCCAGGGCCAGCGTTCTCTTATCGATTTCGTCGAGAAGACGCGACTACGCGGCGGTCCGATCCAGTGGACGTTGGACCACACACATCACAACGTGACGGTCTACCGCGGCAAGGACATGACGTTGCCAAGCGGACACCGCACGGTGTACTTGAACATGACAGAGGTGCAGGCGACGCTAGACGAAGCGGCGTCTATCATGAGTGCTGGGGCCGACGGCCGCCGAGACTACTGCGCGACGTACCACAAGGACCATGTCGTGGACCTCAAGACGCTGTACCCGCTGGCCGTGCCGACGCCATCGCACCCACACAACTCGATCGCAATCAAATGGCGCGCTGTGTCGATCAATACCCCGCTCATCAAGCTCCGCGACATGGTGTTTATGGAGGTACGATGTCTCCCATGCTCGGTGGCTCATGGACTGTGTGGCAGTACTGCGACGACTTTACGATTGACGGGATCCAAGGATTCGGTCGGTGCATGACTTCCATTGATATGGGCAGCATCGTGCCAGACCTGCAGAAGTCGCTTGGCATGGTTCGGAGCCACTTGTGGGTCGGCGGCGACATCTTTCTCGACCACCGGGACCGCGACGGGTACCTGACTGTGCTTCGCATGTATCAGCAAGACGCCAAGGGGGCACTCAAGCCGTGGCTCGTCGACCGATTCGCCAAGCACAGGATGTCGCAATGCATGGCGTCCCTCGACCGCAACTTTCGGCGCGAGCGCGTCCTCGCCTTCCTCTCGACCTGCCTCCCCCAACACGACATGATTCCGACAAGCGCCCGATCGCACTGCGCGCTGTGCATGGCAAAATTCAACCACATTTTCCGCAAGTCGCACTGCCGCAAGTGCGGCGACGTCGTTTGCACGAAATGCAACCCGTTGTGGGACGTCGACGTGCATGACCCTTCCTGCCACGACAACGACCAGACAGTCCCGTGGCAGCGACGCCATCCATCCGCCCAGCGGATGGTTCGCATGTGCATCGCATGCACGTCGTTGCCATCGTGCCGGGGGCTGCTGCACTCGATGAAAACGTCACGGACTGCCACGTCGGACGACGAAGCGGTCCTGAGCCAGGACAAACGCCGCGGCAATTCGAGGAACACGCCGTCGTCGCAGTCGACTACTCGACGCCAACAGGATCGTCGCCATCCCGTCCAGACAGCGCCACCACCGACGGGGTTTCAAATCAAACGCAGCGCCCGTGCGCAATCGAACGGATCGGACTTTCCATACGTTCTCACGGCGGCCGACGTGGGTCGACGGTGGCAAGAAGGCGGCCCGTTGGAATCCCCACGCGAGACATCGAATGCGTCGTCCGCCTCGGTCATTCTACTCCACGACCTCGACGACGATGCATCCCCCGGCCAACTCCGACTGCTCCTCGATCACTTGAAGACACTCGAAGTGGACCGGCGCGACGAACCCCACGATGACAACGACACAGACAAACCCATCTACCTTGTGGACGATGCAGAAGTGGGATGCCAGGACTGCCCAGGGACGACGCCCGAACCGATTGTGTGGTGCTGACGTGCTCCATCGTGATGCGAGCGACGATGGCGCATCAGCACCTCGCGCCAACGACGACATGTAGACGAGCGAGGCGAGTGCTTTGAGTGCTAGTGGAGGGTGACGCGGCATGCAATCGGAATCGTGCGTTAACCGAGGTCGAGTTGCCAGCAGCGTTTTGTCTTGGCCGAGGGCCCATTCGATGCGCTTGGTGTCATCGTCGAGGGGGGGATTCAAGTTGCATGATGGCGAGTGTTTCAATTGCCAAGGCTGGAAGTAGTAGCGTTGTCGCGCACTAGTCCCTTCCTCGAGACGTCCATGCATCCTCCCCTCGTGCTCTCGGACGCCGCACGGTGGTCCACTGTCGCCGTGGTAGACATCGCGTCGACGCGGCTGCCGTCGTCGTCCTGCAACATGATCATGGACAGATTCCATGGCCGTCCCGCGGCGGAGCGTCCATGCAATGAGCTCGCTCGACGACACTCGACCCACGGTCCGCGCTCTCATAACCATGCGTGAGACCTGGAATAGTCGTCGCGCCATCATCGATCACGACGCACGAGGCTGAAGGGTGTGCTCATGGTGGCCACTGGTGGCGAGGTGGCCGTGCGACGGCCGAAGGGGGTTCGAGCAGTTGCCGTGCGCGGATGGAAGGACGGAGAGTGCCTTCCTGCTGAGGTACGTCCTGGGCTCCTCCAACGCGTGGCAGTCGGGGTGGCGATCCAATACATGGCTCGTCATCTTGACTGACAGCAGAACTTGGTGGCGCTGTCGGCGGGACAATCCTGTTGCCGTTGTCAACGTCGCGTTCGCCATGCATCGAGCATGCACGCCATCCAAGTCTTGAGGGGCGTCGAGCGACCGGCTACATCAGTGGCACACGCCGCAGTGGTGGCACCTGTGCGTGGTGCAGAGGCCTGGGAAGAAATGGCACATGCACACTCCGCAGCGCGACGCCCGATGCACACACGCACCGCCGTTGTTGTGGCAGTCGAAAGCTCGGCTTGGAGATCGCCTTGCGTCGTCGCGCGTGATGC
The DNA here is from genome assembly GCF_000520115.1 of Aphanomyces invadans. Classification (NCBI taxonomy): domain Eukaryota; phylum Oomycota; class Saprolegniomycetes; order Saprolegniales; family Verrucalvaceae; genus Aphanomyces; species Aphanomyces invadans. The sequence goes on from NW_008580148.1 coordinate 113,946, forward strand.
ACAATCATGCCAATGCATTCGCACGCTCGAGTCGCTCTCTCCGACGTGAGCCATCGGGACAGCCACGGCGGCAACAATCCGTTCCAGTCGATCTGGTAGAGCTGGCTCACCGAGACGGCCGCTGCGGGTTCTCCATGCAAATCGTGCCCCCCAAATGCATGAACGCCCGCACGTAGCCAAGCGAAGCTTGCAAGTCGGGGCAAACATTGGGCACGTCGAACGCATTGGCCCCACCCCTCGCAAGCCGTCGACGGAAAAGTTGTCTTGGTACTACCTTGCATGAAAACTTGCCATGAACATGCCATCGAGTACTCGTAGGAGGCATGCGTCTCGCCGACGGTGGAGAACACTGGGCCGCAAAGCTCGCCACTGCACGAGCAACGTTGTCGAATCCGCGAATGCTCGACCGTCGCCAGCGATACGATACAGCGTCTGGCGGTCGACGTGGTCTGGCTGGCGCAGCACGTCGGCCAAGTCGACCAACGACGCGCGGACTTCAGTCACTCGTAGAAATACCTGGGACGCATGCAACGAGTCGTTGCCGCGGTCGACCAGCACGCCGTTGCTTTCGTGGTCCAGTGTCCATTTAATCGGTCCGCCATCGACTCGCGTTTTTTTCGTGAGGTCGACTAGCGCTTGTCGGCTGCGGTGCATCCAGTCCCATCGTGCTGTGGACGTCAAGTAGGGGCACAAAAAGAATCCTGGGGCAGTCGGGGGTGCTGCGACGCTCCCGTCGTCAGCGGCATGGTCATGGTGGTCGACCGGAGGCGGAATCGTGCCATGCCAATGGATGGACTGGTTTGCAGGGCTGGATGGGGGGGGCTCCTCGGCGGCGTCGCCGTCAGATGGAGGGCTCGCTGGACACGATAGGTTGTTGAAATGCCATCACACGTGGACGTCGGGATTTGCCAAGGGAGCCTATGTCGTATCGCCAGATGGGCGAATAACCATCCCCGGGTCATTGTGATGAGCATGGCCATCCTGCAACGGACTATCCCAGCCACGTGCCTCCCACCGCCCGGGCTCGTCTTTTCACCGAGGTGTACACAGCGTCGTCCATCCAACGTCGCCATGGACAACATAGCCGACAACGCTGGTCAGTGCACCCTCTCGCTGCACAGCGCTTTTTTCTCACGGCGCTGCCGCATGTCGGCCCCTCACCCTTACACAACTCAACACACTCGGATTCGAGTTGTGTTGTGCATCGACCACCACGGTCGTGACAAGTTCTCGTTGCCAAACATGGTCATCGCATGTGCACCAAGTGAGTCGTCGTGGTGTGTGTGCAAAGGCTTTCTTATGGAGCGACGCCCCCTTCGTCGGGAAGTGCTGGCCACGTTTGCCACAACGATGTCGAAACAATTGCGACAGGTTGCTTGTCTCAAGTGGATCCGACGAACTGTGAAGAGGTGTTCCTATCGTGCGGCCGCATCATGCAGGACTGCCTGCGGTGTCCCTCATCCGGCGCGGGGCTTTGCCGAAGAAGCCCTCCGACGGATGGTGTTCTCGCCATAGCAGAATTGCCCGGGCATGCCGTGGCATTGGCTTTCCAAAGAGGCAACCCTTCTTCCGCTCGGGGGCTCGATGGGTCGCTCAAGCGCTTGTGATATGCATGCCAGTGTGCAATGCTTCGTCCGTTTACATCGACGCTATGGGTAACCACCGCCGACAGCAGTCGACGGGCGCTGCTCAAAACACCATGATCGGATGTGGCTGACGTGGATGCGACTTACTTCGTCCTCGGGCGCGTTGTGTATATCAACCATGTGGACGAGTTGGAACATGTCGGGTTCGATGGCGGCGATTGCAGGACACGTTGGAGTTGCATGCCGTTCTGGTCGACGGGCAACATTGGCACGCACCATCTAGAAATGCGTTCATCTAAAAGATCCTAGCCGGTGCCATCATGATTGCCGTGCCTTCTTCGACGGCTGGCATCCCGTTTCCTCGCGTGTTTTCGGTGGAAGAGGGGGCGTGATGGGGGCAATGACGTTTTCAGCCATGTCGGCTTCGACTAACCACAGCGATAGAGCCACGTCCGCGCACTGGTCCACGTTGGTTGGGGGCGTCACTGGCCATGTCGCCGAAGCGTCGACATGTTGGCGACCACCATGGCCAGGCCTGGATCCATGCCCCGCCGCGCCGGCGCAGTGCGACGAACACTTCACGCTCGATAGGCCATCGTTCGAGAGTTTCGAGCGCCCAGGTCCCCACGACAAGCGACGGTCTTTCCTTGCATCGTTCGCGACTGGACAGAAGTGGAAGAGGTGCTATGAAGCCGTGACCACTTGGGTGGTCGAGAATTGAAGATCTGTTGTGCCAGCGTCGGCGCACGGCCTCCCCCCACCTGCGGCAGTTCAACTTCTTCGCCAGCAACATCACGTCACGACGACAGAGCAAGCAGCACTGAGTGCGGCGGGGTACCAGCGTGTAGAGAGGGGTTGCTCCGTTGCTGTCGCTCGTACCTATCCACGGCCGACAACAAGGGGTCGGAGGTGGGCCACGATGGTCCCTTTTGTCGGTATCCAACAGCCAACACCATATCGCCGTGACGTCGGATCTGGAACAAAAAATGCTGCCACCGAGATTGAATTCCACCCACTGCTCCAAGTTCGGACTGGCCGGGGCGAGCCCTACGCTTAGCAAACACCGACCGGCTCCTTCCATCCCGTTCATGGTCTCGTTGCCATGGTACTAGCAGCAACGGGCGCACTGCGTCGAGCTGGACGATGGAACAGACGGGAAGATTATCACGAGTGTACGAGAATCGCACGTCACGACAACTCGTCAGGTCCAGCGCACGCCACTTTGATACACGGCTACTGTGGAGGTGAAGAGGCGTTGGTTCAGCCAGCGTGTTGAACGTTTGGCCAAAGATCTCGCGATCTGGGTTGTGGGTCGCGCAGTCGTCGTGGCTGCCTTTGTCCCGACGCTGACCACGATGCGGCTTCCTTGAACATGCCATGCAATTCAGTAATGCGAACGTGCACGGTCGAGCAGCCCAGGAATCCATTGCATACATCAAACACCTTGGCTTCGTGGTCGAGTATGCTGCTGTCGGCCTACCGTGATCGATGTGCTTCGACGAGGTAAGGCAGAGCTGGCTGCGTCTTCTGTACGACCTACGCATCGTCCAGACAAGCGCGGGCATCGAAAGAAGCCTGGGAGAGGGGCAGCGTGAGTGTGCGCGCTCGCATCTCTCAATGGAGCCGCGTTATGGATCCCGAGCGAGTGACAAACCACACAACTGGCACGTGGTCGGCTGTGGACATTTCAATGTTGTGACGTTCTTACCCTCCGAAGCAAACGGGTGTTTTTGACAGTTGAAATTCGCCAAAATCTATTGAAAATTCAGCGAGATCGACCAACTTTTGGCGAAATTCCATGTCAGGATCACTGACTGATGGGGGGTCGACGATGACGAGGTCGTCGCCCTGGAGATCGCTTGAATCCACTGCTTGCGGTCTCTAGCTCGGGACCGCAGTGCTGACTTCCTCGGAATCGGTGGTCGGACGTGATGTGTGTACTGTTTCGCTGAGAAGGTTGGCTTCGCGACGCATGCTGTTCGACGCGCGAAGATCCCGCTTCGGACTGGTGCAACAGTGATATACTACTCTGGTCCATAATACTAGTATGCATAGTTCTCCATCGAAAATGCATAGGGATCGCCGTCGCGTTGGAAGCAGTCCGATTTGTGCCACGCAGCGTTGGGCATGAGGCTCGACCGTGCCTCAGGAATAGTCGACGGCATGACGTCCGTCAAATTCACTTCGATCTGTTGTCGCTACAATACGCCGCAAGAAGACCTTGTCGTCGCAGCGCCCCCCCTCGCAAAATGAAGTTATAACTCATGAAAGGCTAGAATAGCCCGCATCTACATTTTCCTGGCGCTACCGCCCTCCGACTTCCCCGTAGTCTGTGGCGATCGTGGCCGCATCGGACGCAAAGTCATTTGGGCTCGCCATGTCTCTGGCATCATCCTTGGCGTGACCCAATATGTTGGACGATGGTGGCAGGTCCGGTGCGAGGAAATCCCCGCAAGAATTGTCTCGCGCTTGCAAATGTTGAATCAGGGCGCACAGGTGCGGCGACGGTGGGTTATGGTACACATCGACGACGACAAAGCTCGATACGACAGAGCTCTCCCCATCACGGACGCCACCGTCGGCTGCAGCCGCGTGCATTGTCGGTGTGGCATCCAATAGTGGCATCGCATCCAAATCATCAATATCGTCCCGTTCTTCATCCGTTGGAAGAGCGCATGGAGTTGCTTCGTTCACATGGTTTGCTGGGGACCGCCGACTCTCCGTGGAGTCGATGGAATCCACGCGAGGGGCGACTTCCCTGGACCGAGCGCTTTGACTCCGACCGAGCGACAGAGGTGGATGGCTGCTGCTTCGAACCGACGATGGGGGCCGGGACATCACTGGCGCGGATGGGTCGTGGACGAGATTCGATTCCGAACGCGGCTGCGAGAACCGCATCGAAGACGCGAGGGACGCTGAACCAGGTGGTCTGTGCGTCGAACTGCGTTGGCTGTGGCTCATTGCATGCGTCGTCCATGACACTTGCAGCGCGTGGGAATCACGCTGGGTCTTGGACTTGGTGGAGCACAGGGTGCACACCCTTGCGAGCGGTGTGGAATTGCTGGGTTGCCGCAGCGATCCAGCGACGTGGCAGTACTTGCATACGATCTATACGACCCAGAATAAATCGCCGACCTGTACAGGTAATGGCCGCCCCGTGGCTGCTGGGCGTAGACACGCGTACCTGGCCGCATTGAGCGCACGTGTATTTGGCCGAGCCAAACACAAGGAAAAACCGAGTTTGGCACACCGAGCATCGCGTTCGCCTTGTGGAGCGCGGCGCTTCATCCTGGACGTGCGAGCTGTGCCGCTGCGACATGGAGGTACTGGACGTCGCGAAGGCAGGTTGGGACTGGCGTTCGAGGCGCAAGTGGTCGGCGGCAACGGCAACTTGCCGGGACAGCATGCGCTGGCCAGCCCATGCCAGGAACCACTGGCCCCGTCCTTTCATGTCTTGGTGAAACAGTCGAAACAACGTGAGTGTGCCGGGGCGGTGGATGTTCTCGATAAAGATGTCGCCGCCAAAAATCAACGTGGCGCGAGTGTAGCCGCAGGTGGCTTGCAAGTCGGGGCAGACCGCGGGAAGGTCGACGGAGTGGAAGCATCGCCCGAATCCCCGCACGCCTTCTCGCACAAAGTCGTCTTGGTACTACAACGTTCGAGTATGCCCAGCATCAGTCCGTGCTGCGCATGTCATGTGGACGAAGAAGCATGCACGGTCGACACGATCGCGAGAACTTGGTACCTCCAACACACAAAAGTCTCGAATGCCCACAAGTTTCGGGTCAATGGCTAGCCATTGCAATCGAATGCTGTTGTGGGGGTGCTGCCGCGACGGCGTCGCAACGGTGTACAGCGTTTGGCTGTCGACGACGAATTCGCGGAGGTACGTGTGGTCGTACTGCCGCGGTGGGCGAAACAGGAACGCCGCTTCATCCAACGAAGCATCAATATCAGACTTGACACGCAAGAAGACAGTGGCTTGCGTCCCTGGATCCACACCGCGGTACGTCGTGACTCCGCCAGACGACGTGTGAACTCGCGTCCACTCAATCGGACCTCCAAGGAGCCTTGTCTTCTCAATGAGGTCCACCAGCGCTGCCTGGCCTCGGCGAATGTACTCGGCGCGAGCTGCGTCACCAAGCGCGGGTCGGCGGAAGAAGTCTCCCGGAAGCGGCGACTTGCGGCCCATCCACGGATTTCCAACGACGCCGACACCAACTCGACACCCAAGCAACCTTGTCAACGACAGCGTATGTCACAGTGGGCTGGATCATATGTCCGTTACGTGTTTTATAATATACATGCAATTGGGTATACAAAAGGTAAGTCAAAATGTACTTGCATACATTGAAACGTTGAATGAATATGCGATTTTGCACTTCATTGTGCCACCCTGCATCGCAGCCATGCAAAGAAATCAGCCCGGTCCTCCGACGTCGTGGTCGGTGGGCGTCTGCCACCGGTTAGTGCGAGGCCTCTGAAGCGGGATTTCATCTCGAAATCGGGCATTGTTCACCTGGTTTCTGCACCTCGCCCGACGTACGCTCAAATAATTATGTAAAAATGATATATAAATAAATTGGCATAATCTATAAGCAAAACAATATATAAATATTAATATACAACCTCATTTTATATTAAATATATATTCAAAATTACGATTTCATATTAAATAAGAATCGAATAAAGAATTCCTCATGCATTGTAAGAGACAGCCGACATCATTGGATAACACCGTCGACGGCCAACGCGCGCAACGGATGCTTGCCCCCTTTGCTAAATAATTGAACAGCTACGGCTTGGATGAAGCCAGGGTTTTCCCACAATTTTTGTAGCCCCCCACAACGCAGGAGCACGAAAACACTGTCCCCGATAATACAGGAATCGCGAGGGACGTGGGTGGTGGGTGGGGGATCGAAGGGGGGCTTGTTTCGGTAGCACTTTCTCGATCCAACTCAAGAGCGCGGCAGTGTCGACACGATGCGCTTAGGCGTGCGATCTTCGAAAAGTCCATTTTATCCTGGACAGCTATCAAACGAATGCTCTGCCTCTGTGGGCCATGAATACGACAGTGCATCGTCCCGTGATGACTGCAAGACCAGCGAATTGCAACATGCCAGGGAGCACGGTGCTACTGATTTTTTGCCGCCGTGGTCAAGGCGTTTGCCTTCGTGGGGGGGGGCGGCGTTGCAAGTCGCTGCCCGTCAGAGTTGGTCAGTGGCACCGAAGAAGAATCGATTGACAAGTTGTCCTTCGTGACGGGTCTGCGTACGACCGAGTTGACCTTGTCCTTGGGTGGAGGCTCGTGGATCGCGCTCCCCCACGATCTTCCTGACCATTCGCCTTGTACGGACCTCGTCAGCTGCTTCGAAAGGGTTGTATGAATGCCGAAGGCAGTGCGAACTGCGAATGCACCCACCTTGTCAAGCAAAAAATTCCGCACCTCGAGTTTTGCCCCCAACGTGTTCGACTTGTCCCTCATCGAACTGACAACCCCAAGCAAGCTGGACCTGGTCAAGATCTCATGGGACGACCAATTTACCAGATTGTGGTCATCTCTGTGCTTTTGGCCGAACGAACGCGGTTTCCCTCGTGCTCGTAGAAGCTAACGTGTAATTGAGACTAGCATAAGGATGTGTTCGCCGTTGAGGGCGCAGTCATGTCGGCTACGCAAATCTGCGGCCGGGAGCTGGACAAAGACACATGCTAAGGAGACTGGCATGACCGTGGTGGTGGACGGCGAAGAGGATTTGCCTGGCCTTACGAGCTGCGGAATCGCGTGTGGTACCCCCCCCGACTCCCCGGCATGTGTTCTCGCGTCTCCAAAGTGTGCGCCTTGATCGAGCCATGCGTCCCCAATCCTGCATGCATTGCTTGAGGCAGATCTCGATGAAGGGATGTCGTCGACTTGGGCCGATGGGGGAACTTCCCCCAAGTGACCTTGGACGCCTAGAGGCATCGCACTCACGTTTGCGATGGGGCTACGAAGCTCGATGGTGGTCGCGCCACGTTAAAACGATGAAAGTGCTGGGCACACATAAACATGTCGTGGAGTGCACGAACGAGATCGATGGTGGGGCGAGCCCATTGCACGTGCCATTTGCACACTTCTTATCAGCGTTTCAGAGTCTCTCGGACGAAAATGTCGGCACTTTAAACTGGATGCTGCCTGAGGGGACTGGCCAGGTGATGTGTCATGAGGTCAATCATGCAGCACGTATGGCATGTCCGTCGAGTCATGGTCTCGAGCCACGGTGTAGTCCAAGGAAACGAGTGAGGGCCATTGTTGGAGAATAAATCATCTGCAGTTGCAACTGACTTGGATGTCCTGAAGTAAACGGGGGCGATATCCATGTGCACATGGTCGAAAGTGGGCTACAGTGCCGTCGGCGCTCGTACGATACATGTGGATGGGGCGAACTCAAGTCACGAGGCAGCCCTTGTTCGTCGATCCGTCCCAACGATACCCGCTGAGCTCTGCAATTTATCCCTCGCGGCACGTTCCCCCAGCAAATGTCAAACTCGCACATCTCAATTTCCCCAAGTTGCCTTCTCGAACCAAACATCCTGCTGGACACGTCAAAAGGCGACGCGGATAAAGAGCAAGGTGCGCCGATGGGAATGGCTTGGACAGGTGTCGCCAAGCGAAGGGAGTGACCCCTTGACCACATTAAAGGAAGGCAAAAACCTCTTGGTTGGGCTCGCCAGCTCGGGGGAAAACGGGTGCATGATGTCCGATCGGTCCAGCATGCGCTTGCGCATCTTCGCTACCGGCGACTTCGTCGAGCCTTTCTGCCCAAATCAACGTGTTCGTTGCTCGCCTGTTCCCCTGGATAGTGCAGCGTTTCGATCGTTCGTTCTGACATGAACTATTTTGTGGGCTTCAGCACGACGTTGGTTCGTTCGAATCGTTTCCACATTGCATGAGTGCCGCTCTCGGCCCAGAGTTGTAGCCTTGCAGACAGGAGCCAGCCCCAGAATAAGCTGATTTTGAACCCTCAGCCATCCATCGTGTGGGTGCAAAGCGAACGTTCATTGAGGCAGGCGCCACAACAAGGTGGCTCTCGATCGAGTGTGAATTGACAGTTCTGCGCCTTACAGGAACACATTCAAGCACATGACTCGACTTCTATGCTGGGCACCACGATCGCGATCGGGCGTGGAACGATGATCACGCCCGACGGGGTAGGTAGCCTCCACGACCAGTTCCGACGCGCGTGCTGGAGGGCTTTACGGATAATCCCCATCGGTTCTGGGGCCACCTGCGCCGTCGAATCCACGTGTAACCATGACGTGATCCAGACGGAGCGACTTTAGCCGGGGCGTGTGCTGGCGTGTAGTCGATCGCCCAGTCCTTCGACGATCTGCTTGGAAGCCGCATACCCGAGCGGATTCATTGCAAGTGATTATCCAGATTGAGTGCTGTCGCCGCGGCATTTCCATGTGTCGATCGCCACAGAGCGCAGTCAACTACATCTTCGTTGTCGAACGCCTTGCAATGTCAACAATAAGTATGTGCGGTTTCTCATACCATCTCTCTCCTATCTATCCTTACTACTACTAGTAGTAGTACTACAGTGATCCCGCAACGTTTGCACGTTTTCCAAAAATCTTTTCCAGGATGACAACGGTGCGGAGAAAACACAAAAATTGACTTTTAAGGGCAACTGGATAGAGGCATCAGTCAGTGGAGCTGAATTGAATGGCCAAAGCTGTCGTTGGTGTGGACAGTTTGATACTCAGGGGTGACAAAAGGTACGATTCCGGGTGTGGGCCCAACAGTTGCGAATCGTAGCTGACGTAACACAATTCCAATGCTGCCTTGCCCAAAAGGCCCCCAAGAACTTTATATCAAGCTATTTTTCACGAGGTATAAATTTATACCAGGGTGCAAACGTTGTGGAATGACTACTACTATACATGTATAGTAGAACTACGTAGTAAGTAGTACCATGTACCTGGGCCTTTTTGTATCACCTTTTTAATATATATACTGTATATACGTGTTTCGCGTTGTCTTCGCCTTGTGGGGGGGGCAGAAGTCGCCGTACATTCGAGACTGGCATCTTTTTAATACATGGATTGTCCCCATTTCTCCAGACATTTTTTCCAAGTGACACAAATGGCTCCAAAAATATTTGTTCAAAATCGTGCTTGTCGACAACATGATCCATGGTATCCGGATAAGACAGGACGACCGAAGCAGGATGGATGGTCATCCGGATGCCCGACACCTGGCTGAAGCAGGGTTGCCCCGTCCTTTACAACCAGCTCATGCGAACGGCGCACGTGTAACACTTGGGGGCGTCGTTCGTGGCGCCCAGGCACTGCGTCGTCCTTCGTTTAAGTACGACGCGACGTCGATGCAGGTGGTGGAACGTCTACCCCCGTGAAAAAGCGCGCGGTTGGACCTGATACGGACGTGGATGTCATGGCACTCTTCACGCCGTGGAGCTTTCAACACGCAAGACACGACATGCGCAGACTCTGTTTTCAATCGTGAAAGGTCATCGTGTGTAGCAGTGTTCTTGGTTGGATCCCCGATGCGGCCACCGATGAACACACCGATTCGGGCCTGCCTTTATAATTGCTCGGTACTCGGGCATGGTGGAATTGATGACGAATCAAAAAAAAATATCCTCAGAAAAAAAGTCAACTCGCTGCCCCATGTCGGAAGATGCAGGTGTATGTACTACTCCACAACAACGACATTCTTCCATACATCCAATCGCTGAATTCCAACACGAGAGCGCAGAACGTCTTCACATGAGGCCCGTCCGCATCAACGTTCCATGGACGACACTGGGCTGTCGTGGCGATAGTCGATCCATCCCCACAGTGTTTTGATATCAAGTCGGAGACATATTTTTGCATCGAAAAAACAATTGCGTATTTAAATTTCATTTCTCACGCACTTTACTGGGTCCCATCACACGCCACGTGTGATGGGACCACATGGACTGCCAGTACTCAGCCTCCACCGCTGGACAGGTGCATTCGTGCTCGCGACGATGAAGGGACCGGCGCGTCATGGAAATGGCGGCCAGAGCCGCGGGGTGTCGTCCTTGTCGGAGCTCAAGCATCCGCTGCCTCCAAACTTTTTCGTATGCCCGCAAACGACACCGCAGGAAGAGTCCGAGTGGATTCAAACGGGGTTGCGTGCACTGACTGCGCTCGTGCGCGACACTCAGGTGACGGGCGGTCCAATGCAGTGGACGTTGAACACGGACACGAACGGGCTCCAAATCTACTGGGGATCCGACATCGGGAACTCGGACGTGACGCTCTTTATGAGCGTCGCGGAGATCGAAGCCTCTCTCGACGAAGCGGCCAAGCTCCACATCGCCGACACGCCCGAGGCGTACCACGCATACATTGCCCGTTACAACAAAGACATCATCGACTGCGCGGTGCTCAAAACGCTCGCGCCTCCGACGAACGAACACCCGCACAACTACATCGGCCTCAAGTGGCTCACGCTCGAGATGCCGGTCACCATTCGCAATCGAGATTTCACCTTTGTCGAGGTACATTGCCGTCGACGAGCAGTCTACCCCGGGACGACAGTGCCCATGCAGGCTGACGGTAAACCTGACAACCGACTGTAGTGTCGCGACGAGTTTTCCATTGACGGCGTGCGTGGGTGGGCGCGCGTGCTGCACTCGGTGGATTTGCCTTGGGTCCCTGAACTGCGAGAAGCCATGGGGATCGTGCGCGCGTCCTACGAGAACTCTGGAGTGGTGTTCCAGGAAGTTGTGGGCAAGCCTGGCATGCTGCGTGTGTCGCAGCTCTGGAACACCAACCTCCGGGGGTCCGTCCCGACGTGGATTCAGCGCATCGGGATCAAGCGCCGCGCCAAGTCGGTCCTGGCCTACGACGTGTTTTTCCGCGCCATGCGGCTTGCCAACGAACCGCTCCTTGATCTGCAAGAGATGGTGCCTCCGTCCAGCCGCCGCACGTGCTTTCTCTGCCAGCGCGCGTTCAACACATTGTCGAAGCGACACAACTGCCGACGATGTGGCCAGGTACGTGTGTCGTTTGCTCTTTGTGCACTCACATAGCGTCCCGATGTGATCGAGCTGACACGTGTCGATGGCCATCCACTAGGTCGTGTGCCGCCGTTGCAACAAGCGATGGGAAATCACAGATGCGCGTCAAGTCATGCGATACGTGCGTGTGTGCTTTCGGTGTTCCGCCGGCCCGCCCATCGGCAACTCCCTCGACGACTCGGAAGACGAAGCGTCGGTCGTTCACCACGACGGCCACCACCACCACGAGATATCGGACGTGCGGTCGGAACCGACGTATCGTCGGGCCAAGTCGTCGAGCCACGTCCAGCAGGGCCGTCCCAACTATCATGTCGACCACGAGCCGAAGCGCCACCCGTACGCGCCGCCGCACCATCGCCAAGAGTCGTACCCACCTCAGTACGTCGTGCACCACCGACCGGTGGCCGTGCAAGCCCCGGGCAACTCGTACGACCAGCCCCAACTACCGCCACGCGACGACCAACAGAAGCAGCATCCCACCACATCGCACCACCGCCACCCGACCAAAGGGAAGCCCGCGCCAGCACTGAAACCCCAAGTGCAGCCTTTGCAGCACAATCCGTGGGACGACATCCCATCCATTCGAGACCTGCCCCCGTACCCTCACCACCACCCCATGTACCACAACAACTACGCCAACAATGACCACGGGTCCTCCACTGTGGCAAGGACGAAACAGCCGCACGACGACGATAACCCGAGTCGGCAACGCCGCCCCCACCACCCAACGCCATCCACTGCCTCCTCGAACCAGCCACCCCAGAGGGTCCCCCCTCGTGGCAGCGCAGACGACCGCACGACTGTATCGAAAGCCCAGCTCGTCGACTTGTACAGACAGCTCAAGCACACCAAAATTGGTAGTGGCTCGGCGACTCCCATGTCCCATGCTGAATGACAGTGCCACGCTTTGTTTCAGTTGTCAGACAAGTAATCCATGTATACGTGCGTTTGCCATGACGATGCTTTGCTGCACCGAAGTAGGTCGGTAGGTAGGTTGGTACCTCGGCAGCGTGGCCACGTGCACCTGGCGCTCTAGCCAAGGCGACTGCGGGTGGCGTGCTTCCAGCCCGTCCGAGTCGACATGGTCCCCGCGGTCGACGACTTTGACGACCCGTTGCAGCCCAAGATCCCTGCCGCTTGTGCGTGCGGGAGCGGCCTCGCCGCCATGAATGCTGCATCGTACCATACACTGCAAGGATCAAAGGCGTTAGTGGATGCGCGGGCCAGACCACCCCGAACGTGCCGGCCTAGCCCGGCGATTCTCTCCAGCGCACACTGCGTGTTGCAGCCTGGGATTCGAACAGCACGACAAGGCTTCATGAGCATGCACGACGGGGCAACCATCTGCGCCGTGCCAGGCTGTGTCGGCTCCCTTTCCGTTTGCTCTACACCAGCGTCTCGCAGGCGTTGTGCGGCACTCCAACGCCGTCGATTTTATGCCCAATTTCGCGGCATCCTCGTGGCGGTGCAGCTCGTCGATGCATCTATCGTTTGCGTAAAGCCCATGGCCGACAACGACCGCATTTCGTCTTGCAGACCGGTCGAATCGCCCTCGTCCAAGCGGTGGTGGGGCGTCCCGAGATGAGTGCGTGGCGTGCTTTCGTCGCGGCCTCGACAGCGTCCCAAATCGATAGCATGCACACACACAATCGACGACTGCTGCCTTGTTTTTCTCACCACTCGGACGGAGCGTGCAGCTGCGTTCGTTGTAGAGTTTACTCGTGCTATGGGCCCATGGGGTGGTGGATGCCCCCGGTGCTGTGGAATGACTGGCGATCGAGGTCGAATGGCGAGTTGACACTTCGCGGGGCAAGAAACCGAATCGTCCCGTCTTTGTCTAAGCCGACGCTGCCGTCTCGATCGAGGCCGAGCTCTGTCAGCGACGCCACTACCACCACACCCACTGCGTGAGACGTCGATGGGTCGCACAAACCACAAGCCCCTGGTCAACCCAATTCACGTCGAGGGAGCTCTTACCTAAATGATCGCTGCCACTCAGCGAGTCAAAGATGGATTCGTCCAGCAGGCCATCGCTCTTGGCTGGGCCACGAAGGCCTGTCGGTTGGGACGAGCAGCTGTAGCAAATGCGATTCTTTCGGCCGTCCGACGTCGTCATTTTCCAGTACTTGTTGCAGTGCATGCACACGCTCTACAGCACCGGCGCGAGTGAGATTCCATCGTCGTGCCGACGAGCTATCGACGAGTGCACCGTCGACTGCGGCACTGGTCTCCGAACCTGGTAACACTTGGAGCACGTGATCTGCGGACCGACTTTGCACAGCATGCATTTTCGACGCGTCTGGGGCGCGCGGTACAGGGACCTTGCCGACCGGTCAAAGTGTCGGTGGAGCTTGGCCAGCGTCTTCATGCGCGCCTTGGACGCGACTTTGACGAGGAACTGCGGCAGGTGCCCTTTGAAGTCCATGCACTGCACGTGGATGATTTGCATTTCGCCAGGGATCGAGGTCTCCGTGAAAAGGTACCCGCCGTAGTGGAGCCACCCACGCACAATGTCGTGCGACTCCTGCAAGTTTGGGCAGCAGTCCAACTCGATCGACTGCATGCATCGTGCCCATCCGCGCACGCCTTGCTGCAGCGACACGTCCTGCTGCGCCTGGATCGACAAGATGCGTTGGGTTGGGTCGGGTTGTAGAAGCAGGGAGACGCAGTACCTCTACGTAGCAAATGTCTCGACTCTTGACCAACGACGTGGCCGACTCGAAGCACTGCCATTTCACACCGACGTATTCGCGTGGCTTGGATACGCTCGGTTTTCGAAGCGTGTAGAGCACGGCGCTGTCGCAAACGTCGGGCGCAAACGACGCACAGTACGCAGCATATTCGTCGTGCGTCGTCGCCTGCATCAAGGATGCGGCGTCCTCTAGAGATCCTGCGACGTTGGTGACGTGCAGGGACAATATCGCGCCGGATGGCGCGTGCGGACCCGACCCAGAGTAGTGTTGGATGCCGTCCTTGTCCGACTCGAGGGTCCACGAGATCGGGCCGCCTTGGAACCGCGCGAGCTCGACCATCGTCTTCAGGCCGTTCACAGCGTGGTCCGCCAGCATCGAGGCCGAGTCAGCGTCGATCTCTGGGCATGTGAAGAAGTTGGGAGGCAGCGGAAGCTTGGCAGGCGCCATCTCGGGTGCCGTCGGCGTGACCGAATGCTGAGTGTGTGGGAGTTGATTCGACTGGGAGAGGCTTGTCCCAGGCGGCTTGGCGTGCGTTCAAACAATAAAACGCAGTACGTTTTTTGTTTCGTTGACGTTCTTTGCCCTATGACGACCACACGACACCTAAATGGCGAGTTGCGCACTGGACCCCACGCGCGCGTGGGGCTGGCGGCTCCGCCGCGATAGGTTAGCGCATTACACGTATCAGACGTGCACCCACCTCCCGCCAGAGCACGCCTCAACCACGTAGTACATATATGCGCGAGCGTGAAGCGACCCGCTGCTGGCGCACGCCCCTCGTTGTGACGTCGGTGAAATCTAGAACGTCGAACTGGTGGGGTTTGTACAGCGGCGACCCCCTTGCCTCTCACGTGAAAGGGAACTTCGTGACGGCGTGGCCGGGCAAGACGACGGGCTGTTGGTTGCTTTAAACAACCTCTGCACTCATGGGACACACACACAACCGCTCCAACCTCAAGCTCATGGAAGGCCTTCCGAATTGGACTCTTTCGCCTCGTCCATGAGCACACTGTGTCGAGCGACTGAGGTCTCGCGTCGAGCATGCACAATCGGGTGCATAGAGTCGCCACATTGCTGGCGTGTGTACAGTGCCGCGTCTTGAATCGCTTGCTCGATTGGAGACCCTCCAATCGAGCAAGCGATTCAAGACGGCTCGAGCGGTGGCTGACGCCACCCATGGGTGGTTCGCTGGAGTCTCGAGGGAGGGCCAACCCATCCACGGACCAGAGCTGTGCTAAGTCGCGTTGTTCATGGTGTTGTGATGTAGGGCAAATTCTCAATAAAGTGTGTGTTTGGCGCCGTGTGACACCACGTTTAAACGCGTTAAATAGTCTCTATTTGCCGCGATCACGAGAGATAACAAGATTCTCCTTCCGCCATGTTAACGTCAGCCATCATAGAGCACCACTGGCACGTAGTCGCCCTTTGACGGCCTCAAGGTCGGGGGGTTGTACGGGCGGTCGTCATGAAAGGGGAATGTAGCGAGGAGGTGGTGAAGGGGGCTCTCCAGCAGCTTGACCGTGTGAATCGATTCCGTGGACGAAAGGTTGTCGACGACGCTGCTATCGTGGACACTGCTTGTCGTGCCGGTGCTGTGTCGAATGAGGAAGGCGGGGAACGTCGTCGTCGACAGCGCGAACGCGCCCCGACCGCCATCGATCGACCCTGCAACACTCGACGTCATCGTTGGGTCCAATGAACAGGCATGGCATATGTGCACTTGGCAGCGCCGATCGCGACCGAGCTGCCATGCTTGCTGGCACCGCCGGCACACAACGTGCCCGCACCGAAGGCAGTGGACTTTCTTCGACAGCCGGCCAAACCGCCGCGAGCACAACATGCACATGTGAACGAGGCTGAGTGGTTCGAGTTGGTGGGGCAGCAAAAAGTGCGACTGGCTCAGCCGCTGGCGCTGCAGTTGGTCGTCGAGTGTGGCAAGGGATCGTATGCGCTTTAGACTTAGGGAATCACAGACCCAACGCGGCAAGCGGCCACCAAAGTCGCCTTGGAAAAGAAGCGCCGCGTGGACGTAGCCAGGCTGGGCCAGCGACTCATGAAAGACGTGGGCAAAGTGGTGGATGTGCATGCGAACAAAACCGCGACTTTGTTCGAGGTTTGGACATGCTTCGACCTCGACGGACGTCGACGCGCGAGCCCACCCTTTGACTCCTTTGATTTCAAAGTCGTCATGGACCTCGACAACGCAAGCATCGCGCTTGCGCACCATCGGAACATGCGGCGCCAACGCCTGCCACTTGACGCCGACGTAGTTGCGAGGATGGCTTGGCGTCGGCAGGGCCAAATCGTACAGGGCGGCGCTGTCGACAACGTCGTCAGTGTCCGTGCAGGTCGTATCAGCTACGCGGTCGTAGGGACGAAATAAGTCGGCAACCTCGTTCAGCGTGCCGTGGACTTGGGTGGTCGCCAAGAACATCGAGTGAAATTGATGCATGTCGCGGTCCGCATAGACCGTCACGTCCTTGGTGCGGGAATGGACGGTCCAAACGACTGGTCCGCCGCCATCGATTTGCGTCATCACGACCGCATCTTCAAGCGCAGTCAGGCCCCGTTGTACCAACGCGCGCTCCTTGACTGGATGCAATGGCGGGCATCGAAACCCTTTCTCGGCGCTGGCACCTGGCGGCGGCGGTAGCGTCATGAGCGCCGAAATTCCAATGTGATGGGCTGGTGTTCGGACCGCGTTTTGCCCAAGATTCACTTGATGTAACATGTAAAATCAAGGTGCTCGATGCAACCGGTATCACCAAACGTTAGAAAAAAGTACGATAATACAAAACTTGAGTTAAAGCTTGCTTATAAAGTGCAATTTGGAGGGAGTACTTGAGTCCAATCAGGAGCACTATATCGGGACGCCACTGACCTTTGAGCAGCCCGGGTGCCCCAGCGTCCAGTAAAAGAATGCGTGAATGCTCTATGGCACCGACTTGAAAGGCGCGACTGGATGGGGGAATGCTGCAGCGGCCTTTTGGTTCCGGGGTGCGCTGCGTGCTGTACACATACTATCCTTGATAAAATTGTCCCGGCTGCAGTTCGTGCGACAGGATGGAGTTGGCGCCCTGCATCGAGTTCATGTGCTTATGCACGTGCATGTCGTGGAGGGGCGTGGATGGCTCAAGGAGACGAGTCCGCGGCACTGGTTCACGTGCGGCATGGATGTCAAGACGAAGCCGATACGGCTTCCAGTGTGGGTGTCCAGCGTGAAAATGACCCGCTCGACTGGATAGCGATGCGCGATGGGATATCGTGTTACGTCGTCGATGCAGAGCCAGCGGGTACACAGCGCCGTGGACCCAAGTGAAGTGGGCTGCAGGAGCTGTCGGTGCTCGGAGACCCGATGCATTTGCGTCAAGGGACGCGAGTTGGTTCATCGAGGGATTCGTCCAAGCGCATGGTAGAGGACGCGACTTGGGCTGCTTGGAACATGAGCGTAACCCGACGAATGCTTTCTCGATGGATGCGGGTGGCATGGTCGACCCACGGACAGCCACATCTGCGACGCGCGATGGGGTCGCCCCGACCCGTCCTCTTGAGCCCATATTGACGCTCACACGGGCAACGTCATGGTGCTACAACGTTGAGAGCAGCCACAGCTAGGGAGGGATCGCTCCATGCTAGCAACGATGATTCGGCGGCGTCGGCGAAGGGCATCCATGGAGTTTGGAAAACATGAGAGCAGCACATTGTGCCGACGTACGAGCGTTCTCAACGCCTGGCAACGACCGCACCAAGGACCTTCGCCCAAGATGCAGCAAACGAACGTGCTCCAACCACTAGTTTGGCCGCACGTTGCGTTGGCCAGCCGTCGCCTTGGCTTGTACGCCCACGAGCAGCCTCCCTCACGATCGTCGAACGACTCGACATTCAAACGACGCCACTCCATCCGAACTCTCTCGAGCAAACACTTTACACGTAGGCGCTTTCGTTCGTCACGTGGGTTGTCATGCCCACGGGGGAACGGCATCGACCGAAACAACGTTTTCATGGAGAATATTCGCTCGAGGCTGGTGTACATCCACCCCTGCAGGATGGGAGGACCAGGTATGCCATCGGCACCGCATGAACAGTTGGGGTGTTCAAGAAGGGGAACGGGCGGCGACAACCTCTTGACTATACAGTAGAGCAGCAACGACAGTAATGGATAGGCGGCGGAGCTGAAAGTGGGGGGGGCCATGGAGACAAGGCTAGAGTCGGAGCCACGGTGTTCGACACCGTGCCATGGACGGGCAAGACGGAGTCGATGTCATGATGACCAAAAACACTCCACGAGCGCCGTCCCGAAGGGTCGTCGCAGGAGCCCCACGCAATTTCAATCCAACAGGAGGGCGAAATCGACGTCGTGGTGCTGGCGAGGTCCAGCCCAGCATTCCCCCACCAGCCGCGTCGAACCCCGCTTGTTCCTGTGCCCACGACGGGCGAGGTCGATGGATGCGGACCGTCTCATGGGTTCCATTCCCCCCACATGGATGTTGACAGTGACCTGATTGTGACGCTGCCAAGGTGCATATTGCGCTTCGAGCGCCGCGACCACCAGCCGACGCGACTTCTGGCTTGCCACGTGGTGTGGTAATGGGTCCAATGAGCGGCGGCTCGTCCACGGTGGCTCCACCTCATCCGAATACGTTCTGACAGGATATGGATGGATAAGGGATTGCGTAGAACAGGTTGTCCACGATCGAATCGCCAAGTCGGCGCGGTAGCGTGGTGGTGCCAAAACCACATAAGGACGCTCGTCACAACGTATGGTTTGAAGGGGTCGTCACAGTGTTCGATTCATGTGGAGGTGGGGGGACAGAAGAGCTGTGGCGCTCGACTCGATGTTCTCCCCATGCACAACGTGCCACCATGGCATCGGGTTTTTGACAATTCCACTCCCTATTGTATTCAAAATTCCCAAATCCATGCGTAGTTTTCGCGAATACTGATTTCCCCCCCCTAAACGGAACGGGTGCCCTTGAACGCATTATACAGAATATCAAAAACAACAGGTATTAATTGTTAGAGATTGCGTCACCACCAGTAAAAACAGCCATGTCGGTTCAAATGTTTGAAAAAACTCTCGAGGTTTTATAAAATCGGATGTCAAGAATTATAAAGTATTCCCCGTTCCGTTTAGGGGGGGAAATCAGTATTGGACAAACGCTTGCTGGAAAACTCCCGGCTTGCATGTATACATTGTATTATGTTTCACAAGGTATTCATGTATACAAGAGAGACACTGAATGTGTGTCTGGGAATTCGCAAGCCAGACCGAGACACGGAACACCGGACGTCCTGCGCGCGATCCTGATAGATGGCGGGATTGCATGCGTTGTGACGGAGAGCCACGGCACGGCGACGGTGTGCGCCGCTTTCCACAACGGTCCAACTTTACATTCGAGCGCCGTCCCTGCTGCCGCTTCTCCCTCCTCGTGGTCGACTCGCGCGACCCACACATCATCTTCTGCATAGACGTTCGGGTCCTCGTCTGATGGTGGCGGCTGCGACTGAACACTTGTGCACAACGCGCCGCTCCGCATGCCCGGTGCGTTGGGATGAACGTCAAGGGCGCCGTGTTGTATAGCCCATCTCTACATTTGTCGGGCAGAAATGCCACGGATTTCAAATGTCCCAGTCACCAGTGTGCCATGCACCCACGTTGTACAATGCGACTTGGTCGACGATAAACATTCCCGCACTCGCCGTCAGCGGGAGACCCCCCCCACGTCTGCGGCGGCGTGCGTCGGTTGGTGTACTCGGACATGGTCGCGCGCAAGCTGCAGCTTCCCCTGCCCGCGGGCTTCTTCCGCACTCCCCCGCTCACCAACGACGAGCAACTAGCGTACACGCGGCAAGGCGAGCGAGCACTACACGCGCTCGTACGCGCCAGCCGAGTCCATGGCGGTCCGATTGCGTGGAAGTTTGCCTTTGAATCGCATGGTGTGGCCGTGTATCGCGGTTTCTTTGATAACGCGGCGGCCCAGCTGCGCATTACAGAAGTCCAAGCAACGCTCGAGGAAGCCGCGCTCCTCGTCGGCGTCGGCGATGACGGCAGCCACGACTATTGTGCCACACACAATCCCGATCACATTGTGGACTTTCAAACGCTGTACAATGTCGCCGCGCCAGGTCGACACCACCCGCACAAGAGCTTGACGATCAAGTGGCGAGCTATGGCGTCGCCGTTTCTCGCGACGCGCGACTTTTGCTTTCTCGAGGTGCGATATTGGCTGCGATGTCGTGGCGGCGCTGACGACGACGACCTTGTGTGCAATGTAGTGCCAAGATGACTTTACCATCGATGGCATGGTTGGGTTTGCGCGGTGTTTGCAAAGCGTAGAAATGCCGTCCGTGTGCCCGAAACTCGAGCGGTCGTTTGGCCTCGTGCGAGGCGACATCCGCCTCGGCGGCGACGTCTTCTTCAAGAGTCGGCGGCCAGGCTATATTACCGTGTGCCGACTGTACGACGTCGACTTGAAGGGCCATGCGTGGATGAATTCGAGGCACTTGTATGCCCGGTCGACCCTGACCAAGGGGATGCTTGCGCTGGACAACCAGTTCCGCCAGCAACGCATGAACCACTCGGCCTACTTGCCCGAGTACACCCTCGTGCCGCGCCACACGCGGTCGCACTGCGCCGTCTGCCACTGCAAACTGTCGACGCCGGTCGTCGGGAAAAAGTTCAATTGCCACAAGTGCGGCGAAGTCGTGTGTCGGCGGTGCCACGGCGCGTATTACATGCCCGACTACCACTACGCCGGGTATGGCGGCGACACAGGCCGACTGACGACGCTGTTCAAGTCGCAAGGCAGGCGCACGTCGCTGTGGTCGATGCCGACCATGTCGTTTGTCATGTTTCGCGTGTGCGATGTGTGCTCGTCGACTCCGCTCGCGCTGCCCGCACCAGGCGGGGGCATCGAATGCCATGGTGGCTACGGAATGGACGACGTCCTGTCGACGCTCCGGTCGACGTGGCAAGTCGCGCCCCCGACCAATGTCGACCCGAGTACAACGATTGTGACGGTGACGTGTCGGGATGTAGAAGCGCATGCGATCATGACGTCCCACGTCCCGCCGTACGCTCCAAGGACCGCCCGGGGACCGTCCTGCGTGGGAGCGTTTGACGACGACATCCCGATCATGATGTCGTGCGCCACAGTCGACATGCTCGAGGAGCCGACCCCTCGATCGCACTTGACCCATTACTCGACCCCATCCCACGCCGTGCTCGAACACGGCCGCCCACCATCACAGCATCGAGCCATTCCGCCATCGCGACTCGGCGAACTCAAGCAGACGCTCCAAAAATGGACAGACCAAGTCGAGCAAGCGGATGGCTGCGTCGATACGGCTCGAGCCGTGTCGACAGCCGCCACCGCCGACGATGACGACTGGACTACACCTCCTCCAGGCAGCGACGCAGGAATGTAGGCACACATACAATGGCAAATCGAGTCGTCGTTCGTGCCAATTTTTCAACACGCCCAAAGTGGAACGAGCCATGCACGTCGTCAGCCGCGTCTTCATTCGTAGTCGACAGACTCACGCGACGAATGGCGCTCTCGCTACAGTCTTTATCCCAACGACGCCGCGAATGGCGAGTTGGACCGGCGGCTTCGATCGCCGACGCTGTCGTCCAGTCGATAAAACCAACGCGCGATGTTTGGGAGAGCCATGATGTCTGCGCCATGCAGTCGTCGTCATGTATTGGTTCGCGCGTCCGTGAAATGGGACCAAGCGGCGGTGGACGGACCAACATGCTCGGATGCGATCGAGAGGCGAGGAGGCAGTGGGGGTCGCGACGGCGGCACGAGCTTTTGTCTTGACACACGCTGTTTCGATCCAAGCCAGAGCGCGACGAGAGGCCGAGCTGACAACACGCCGGGTCAGATACCTCCAGGACACAGCGATGGCACACTCGAACGACGCGGTGGGGTGTGCCGCTGTCCCAGTGTTTGCTGCACTTGCCGCAGACGGCCTAGTTTGATGTCACGGCAGCCATCGAGTGGAATGCAGTACGTACATCGCCACACTTGCGGCAGACCTTTATGGGTCGAAATGGAGAAAGCGCACGGTGGCACACGCCGACGACGCCACAACGTCGTGGACGTCCATAAACGTCGCGCGAGTCAGTCGATGCCGCTGAAACTGCGCATTCAGGTCCATTAACGCCTTGATCCGGCGTATCACAGACAAGTCGTTGGCCCAGTCGAGCACCGTGCCCCTGTTGTCGGTCGAGCTGTGCCACGTGCACCTAGCCTGGCTGCGTTGCCGACTCCATAAAGACATGCCCCGCACAAGGTTCAGGCACTGTTGCATATCATGGCACGAATCCAACTCGATCGAATGGAATACGCGGGCCCAGCCCCGCCGTCCGCTCCACACAAAATCATCCGAGCACTACGAACCGCCGCACGTCAAATCGCCAAGTGAAGAGCCGACGTCGAGCAAACAAAAGTCGCGGGACTTGAAACGCGTCGACACCTCGAGCGCACACCATTTCACGCCAATGTAGTTGCGCGGATGGTCCAGGGTCGGCAGCGCGACGTCGTACAGAATGCAGCTGTCCAGGATGTCCCTGGACAAGGTCGAGTTGAAGTGGCGGTCCTTGGCCGGCGTCGTCGTGTCCAGAAGAGCTGCGGCTTCGTCTAACGTTGCGTAGATTTCCGTTGTCGTCATGTACAACGTTGGCGCGTCCGACGTGGTGAACGGATTCCGGCCAGCATAAACGTGTACGCTGTCTGCTTTCTCGATGCACATCCAGTCGACGGAGCCGCCCATGACTCGTGCCAAGCGCAGCGCCGTCCTGGATCAAGTCGGCCGCGGCACCGTGGACTAGCGGCGGGCAGCGGAAGAAGCCGGGGGGCAGCGGCAAGTGGAGCTTTTGGTGGGGTGCCGTGCGTGTGCAAATGGAGTCCCGACGACGTCGCCGCCATGCTAGCGCCCTTTCGTTGTCGATGTGTCGCTGCCCCCATCGCCATGACACACATATGCGCTGGTGGAGCCAGAAACGTGGAGATGGTCACTACCAATTTCCCTATAAAAGTACCTTCCCTTGCCGAACTGTTTCCACGATGTTCTGTTGGATGGGGTTCATGTCTCCAAATCATCTACGAATACGTCCTTCGAAAGTCGCCATGGTCAACACCGTCATAGATTGTCTCGGACTGCGTTGTGCC
>NW_008580148.1:137552-187892 GCF_000520115.1 Aphanomyces invadans
AGCGGAAGAAGCCGGGGGGCAGCGGCAAGTGGAGCTTTTGGTGGGGTGCCGTGCGTGTGCAAATGGAGTCCCGACGACGTCGCCGCCATGCTAGCGCCCTTTCGTTTCGTTGTCGATGTGTCGCGCTCGCCATGACACACATGCGCTGGTGGTGCCAGAAACGTGGAGATGGTCACTACCAATTTCCCTATAAAAGTACCTTCCCTTGCCCAACTGTTTCCACGATGTTCTGTTGGATGGGGTTCATGTTTCCGAAATCATCTACGAATACGTCCTTCGAAAGTCGCCATGGTCAACACCGTCATAGATTGTCTCGGACTGCGTTGTGCCACCGTATTTTCCTTTGCAGCGTATTGAATGAACAACCTGGTCCTTTTGTGGCGATGTAGCATTGGCAATCGTGCGGCTCCGACGCAAGTCCTATACAAGTTACACACGTTCGACGTGACACCTGGAGTCGTCGACCTTCCCGTTTCACTTACCTTGTAGAGTGAGGCAGTTTGAGACAAGACAAAGCGTCATCGAGTGCAGTCCACCATGAATCCAACAAACTTGTTTATATCGTCCATCTAGATCCGCTGTCGTCGACCCGCAATATATCTATCCTTCAGAGAGGTCGAATTTCGTTTTCGAACACTCGAGGCAACAACCCGCCATTCCGTTGAATTCGACTTTTTATCCATTAACATGCTGGCACAACTTTTTGGATGGTGGACGATCTTGGGAAATATCGGTGTGAATAAGCCAATCATGCGAATTGGTCACTAATCTTCAAACCAGCATCCGCCATAACGATTCAGGGTAGACTACTAGTACTGCATACTAGTACAGTCGAGTTGTGCTCCCAACGAGATCGGAATTAAGACTTATGTGAACCTCGCACTTCAACGAGTTACAGCATTTCTCTAACATGGCGAGTGGCCCAGCGGCGCGACGGTTGATCCATTTGCGTTCATTTCGGCATTACTCGAAGGGGCAGGAGCATCGTCGGTATTCTACAGAAGAAAGACGACATCTTGACGACGATGTGGAGCGTGGGTTTTTGTGCAATGGCGACACGATGTGTGTGGGTTCAGTGAAGTTCCCCCTCGGCGATTTGCATCTACTAGTAGTAATACTAGTAACGTTGGGCATTGCTTCGGCGCTCCGACTTGCCGTGACAAGGGAACAGGGTTCAGCATTGCAACATGTCGCTAAAGTTTCCAGTGACTCAAGATTCGTGACGCATGTGGGTTCTTTACGTCGCGTGGCGTATCCCGTTGGCCTCTGCTGGTGGCTTCAAACGAACACAAAGCATGCGTGCGGCCCCGTGGTGGCATCGGCGAGCTTGTGTACATTGTCAGGACAAATGAACACGAGGAAGCGAGTGGCTACGGTGTGTCGGGTCGACCAACGGGTGTCTTGTCGTGCCGACGACACAACCCATAACCGGGTCACTTGACTCGAGCAACGCTGACCAAGTCAACTCTTCCACACACCCCGCCGACGCCATTTGGTGGTCACCCATGTTACAAGTGCCAAGTCACTTACGGTACAATGTCCAACGAACCAAAATCCATGCAACGTTTCATTTTTTCTATATCAAATATAAGTTTTTAATACATTGAATGCAATCCACGTGGCATCTTTCATCTTGTTTTGAAACCTTACATACGATCAGGAAATCGTACCAAGGCCGACCAGGACGTGCCCACTCTTGCCGATGTAGACATTGCGTATTCGTTGGGGGTGGCCGCCACGGCAGTGTCGGGGCATTTCAACTTCGCGACACTCGACTCTTCCTCCTCGAGGCACACCCGTCGATCGATGGTGGTGCGACGACTGTCCCTGCCTGTGCCCAAAGGTTTTTTCGTGTGCCCGCCGCTCGACGCGACTGAAGCCCACGCGCTCGTCCAGCGTGCGCAGTCGGGGTTCGCCGACCTCGTCGACGTGTGCCAGCTTGACACGGCGGCGGTGCGGTGGCGTCTCGACTCGGATCTTGATGGGCTGCATTTGTACTTTGGAAGCCACCGTGCCACGGCGACGATCCTTGGCGTCACGACGATCCAAGCGACGATCGAAGAAGCGCCCGCGATGCTGCGCTTCGACACGCATGACCACTTTGCCGACTTTTGCTCGATGTATTACACAGACGTCGTCGACTGTGCGTCGCTGTATACACTGTGCACGAGCCCTGCAGAGTACATCGGGGTCAAATGGGAAGCGCTGCAAAGCCCCGTCCAAGGGATTATGAAGCCGCGAGATTGCACCGTCGTCGAGGTAGTGTGCGCTTTTGATCCCTCGACGGCCAACGCGTACTTAGCTTGTGCGACTAGTGCTCCAAGGCGTTCACATATCGCAACGGCGTTCGCGGGTACGGTCGCAGCATCGAATCGGTCGACGTGGCATGCGTCCCCGATTTGAACGCGACATTTGGGCTCGTTCGGATGCACATTGGCCGAGGTGGGTTGGTGCTCCGCGAAACCAAGCGGCCTGGCATCGTGCAAGCAATGTATTTGCTCCAGGCAGACTTGAAGGGAGCAGTGCCGCAGTGGATGATCCGACTGGTGCTGCGGGGACGCGCCCGGGCGCTTGGCCACCTCGACGCGTACTTTCGCCACCGGCGCGTGATCACTGTGCCGGCACTGTCGCCGTTCGAGATGGTGCCTGCGACCAAGCGAAATCGGTGTGCAGTGTGCCAAGAAATATTGCCCGACCGCGGTGCAGCGCGGTTCCGTTGCTCGGTGTGTGGCGAGGTACGTCAAGTATGCGGTATGGCATCGAACCCACACACGGATGTATAGATGGCGTGCTCCACGTGCCAAAGCGTGTGGCACGTCGAGGATCGCAAAGCGAGTGTGTGCAACCTGTGTGCGGTTGAGCCGAGTGCTGGGATTGCCGCCCGGGTGCGGCGGGTGTCGGTGGACTCCAAGTCCGGCACGAGTTTGTCGACTACGGTGGTGGTGGAGGAAGATCCTGGCTACGTTTGCTCGGACGATCAGTATGCTGTGCTCGACACGTTTGTCTTGGAGAGCGTGCGCAGCGGGTCGTCGAGTCGGCGCCAGTCCGTGCCTCTCCGACCAAAGACCAAGCCGACGCTCCGGCCGTCATCGTCGTCGGCGCCGCACCCGCTTGTGCATTTGTACACCCCGCCGTCCCCGCCGCCGTTGAATCGCAGAGACAGACGGGGCACGACCGTCCTGCCGAGTGATGTCAAGGTCGATACCCTCCTCCAACAGCTCAAAGATCTCGACTTCGACGATGCCATGCTTGCTCCATACCAGGCCACACGGCATGGTGATGCGTAAACCCCGTGGGAATCGTCGTCCACTCGATGTGCACGACGTTAAGCTAGGAAATCGTGTACATGCATGGGGCGATCTGTATTGGCGACACCAACTCGGGAGCGTCACGCGGGTCGATGTGGTAGATGGGATAGCACGCATGGGTCACGCTAGGAAAAAATTGCACTGGAACACTTAGATCGGTAGATCGGGGGAGGTGCCGTCACGGTGCTTGTGGCGACGGCGCAGCAGTGTCCAAGTGGAGGTGCTTGAGCTGGCTGTACAGCTCCAAGAGGGACTGCGACGCGGCGGCGTTCAACTCGAACGTGCCGTCGTTCTGAAGGCACGACTGCACAGACTGCATGACGGCAGCAAGATCGACGTCGAGGTGGCCGGCGGCAGGTTTGTCGTTTGTCGATGGTGCCGGTGACAACGTTGCGGGGGCCCGGAGTCGCGTCGGGTCGTCAGGTGGAAGCTCAATGAACCGGGGACTGTTGCCATCGCTCGTGGACGGCGCCGCTTCGATGTGTTCGACCCAGTCGGGATCGCTGGGGACGTGCAACTCGGACGCTCCTTGGCGAGGCCCCCGACGCCGCGTTACGATGTGGTCATCGGGCGACTGCAGTCGATTCATCATATAGTTTTGCATGATGTCTGTATCGCATATGCTGAAGACGTCGCTCGGCGCGGACTCGCACACTTTGGGTGATGGGACGAGGTGGTGCTCCATGGAGCGATGCTTGACCGCAGCGTTATGTGCTTCGTGCATGCGCTGGAGTTGCACGCGCTGGTGGGCAATCATCCCGTGGAGTGAGTACTTGGACAAGTCGACTTCGTCATCTTGGCCATCGTCGTGTGGCTCGGGAAGCGGAGTTGTCGGAACTGGTGGCGGGGACACGATGCTGTCATGGCATGAAGAATGGATAGCTCGATTGCGATACCGGTGGGGGTCGGCTTGGGTCACCATGGGTGGTATCGAGTGGCCACCGGCGGCGTCGCTTGCTATGGCGTCGCGGTTGTCGTTGGGTCGAGGTTTGCCCGGCCATCGGTGCGTGGTCAAAGGATGCTGGAACTCATCCGACCCTGACGAAGGTGCATGGTGGCGGTGGCTTGAGCGACGAGGCCGCTCCTCGCCACTCGATCGGCGAGGGGTCTTGGGCTGCTCGAGTCGCTCGCGCGGCGCGTAGACGCTAAATGTATGGTGGTCCGGGTGGAGTTTCTCTTTGGCTTTGTTTTTCGGCGACTTGAACATGGGGGTTCCTCGAGACATGGGCGTGATTGGGGTTGAGTCTTGGTCCCACGTCTGGCTGGTTCGTCGAGTTTGGCCGGTCGCGCTGAGGGGCCCGCCGCGACTGCTGCGGCCATTCGTCACGCCAAAATGAAAATCGATGTCGTCCAAGTCGTCATCGGGCCGGAAACGTTGCGATTGGGACCGCATCGGATTCGGGAATTCGTCGGGAAGCATCACGTGCATGATACAAGCTGTGCAAATGCGCAGCTTGAGGCCGTCGAGTTCGTCAAATGCAACGTGGCTGCTGCATCCCACACACACAACTTCGCCACACTTGCGGCAGCGCCGACGTCGGTGGAAAGCGCCAAAGACCAAATGGCACACGTGGCAGCTTCGCCGCGCGGTCGTGGGAACGAGCTCCGGTTCCGTGAGGAAGGGGGTTTCGCGAAGTCGACCTTGCAGGATGAACGACTCGACCAAGGGCAAGATGCCCTTGACGTGCCGGCGCATCCCACTGACCTGCATCGCTTTTGGCACGGATCCTTTGTAATCCATCTGCACGAAGTAGGTGGCGTCCAATCGCCCAGGCGAGTCCGTCTCGGTGAAGATGCAACCCGTTCGAAACATGCTGCCCCGGATGATGCCCGACGAACGATCGAGGTCGGGACACCACGGCGTCTTGATGGACGTCAGGGATCGCGCCCACCCCAGTCGTTGTGACCCGTCTGTGAATTCGTCCTGGCACTACATTGAAGCACATCGCCATGTCAAGAGGCGGCAACGTGTCGGAGCGCACACGCATACCTCGAGAACGCAAAAGTCTCGGTGCTTGATAAGCGACGACGGCGACTCGAACACCATCCATTGCATGCCGATGTAGTGGCGCGGCGCTCGTGCGGATGGGAGATTCAACGTGTAGATGGATTGGGCGTCGAGCAGGTCGGGGAAGAGCCTCCTCAGGTTTGCCAACGGTTCGTCGTCGGGGTAAAAAAGGTCTGCAATCTCCGAGACTGTGCCGCGGACTTCCATCTTGGCGCAAATGTACGTCAACTGCGTCGGGGACAAATCATCCCCTTGAAACAGCGCGACGCGGGCGTTTGTGTCGTTGCCCGACTTTGTCGGCTTCCACCGGATCGACATGTCCGCGAACGAGTTCATGCGGATGAGCTCCTTCATGGAAGTCCTCGCAAGGCTCCGCAGGTACTCTTCCTCATCATAGCTCATCCGGGGCGGCAAGAAGAACCCCCGCGGGAGCGGCTCCCATGACCGCGACATCCTTTGTGATAAAACTTCCGCGTCGTGTGCAATGCGCGACGCAATTTGCAACTTTCGGAAGCAACCAATCAGATCGGAGCACCCACTTATCCGGACCTCCCACCTCACCCAGGTCCCAAGGCTGGCCAATCAAACGCGTCCATGATCTCGTTTATCCGGATGATTTCCTTCAGCCAATCGCGTTGCACGCCCAGTGATTTTAGCCAATCAAATGAAGCCGTTCCATTGTCGTCCGCCTGTACGAGCAACACCGTCTGGTTCGAGGAAGGTTCTCGGCGCATCGGCCGATGTCGAAAGGACGCGCCTTGCGACCGCACCGACAGCAGCCCACGTCGTCGCTGGTCCGACCATCCACTACGTTGAAAGCGCCACAACGAGCTGCCGTGCATCCCCCGTGCACGACCTTGTTCAAGCGCGTCGTGCTGACACATGGTTGTGCCTGCAGCGTAGCCGGCATCAAGGGATTTTGCGTGCGGTGAAAAGCCACGTTGGCTCAACGTTGACCGCCCGCCGGTTATAGAAGATTTGAATGGGGCGCTGGACTCGCGAATGGCACACACACGATCGATAGGACTGAAGCTGGCAGCACACCAACGACCCGTTCGACGTCATTGTTGGAATGTGAAACGCAGGCGTGGAAGCCATGCTGTTCTTGATCGACCGAGGCATAAGCAAACTTACCTAGATGTGTATCGAGGTTGAGACGTGCTATGAGCGTCGTATTTACTTGAAGATGTATGCTAAAGTTAGCTTCAAGATGCGATCGAGCACAACAGCGCGGGCAGAAGGAACGAGGTGTGTGGCGTTGAACGCGCGTCATGCGCAAGGTTGAGTGACGGCAATGTCGCGAGATGCAGCAGCGCTTGGAGACAACGGAGGTGTAGTCTGTCGCAGCTGCAGTTTTCCCAGTACCATCACAAGCGCATCAGCCCACTCGACCAGGATCGCTTCGGTGTCCGCTGCCAAGAACCAGCGCCTCGTGCGAGTCTGGATGGCCATGCGCCACATCGGCGTTGTGGAAAAGAGAGATTTCCGAGCGCAGTCGGTAGGCATCACCTCAATTGCTTGAGGACCGAGGCATGCGGTCAAGTCGATCGTGCCCTTGAGTTGGCCAGATTTGTAGTCGTAGTAGTCGAGTGCTTCGGTCGTCAATTTAAAGCATCGGGGCTTCCAGTTCTTGCGCTGGAATCGACCGGGCCGACCACCCCCCTGCTTGAACAGATTCCCCGTCTTGATCAACATAGAGCCCAGGGACCCGCGGCGGCGGAGGATGGAACGGTTTCGGCCGTTAGAGCCCCGCGGCGTTGAGTGGCAGTTACACCCTCTACAAAACAGCGTGGTTTTGACGGGAACGTCGAAATCATCCATATTCTGGTGCGCGTGCATCCCCCGTCCGCCACGAACGCCCCCGACGTCATCTTTCGGTCCTTGGCTATTCATCGTGCACTTTGGATGCTGCTGCAGTGTCCCAGCGACACACGATTCCATCTCACCCACCGACATAGCGTTGGATATGTATGCGTGCTCCACCGCAAAGGTACTGCAAGTTTGCTGGATTACGGCGAGTACGCGAAACATCCGTGCACGTACTTTTTCAAATCGACAGCACGCGCCGTGGACTCCTGCGGCGTCCCCCCGCCTGAAATTTGACAGGTTCGAGCCCGGAGGCTCCCGTGGCAAGATTGCAAGGGGGGAAGTGCAGTTGTGTGGGGGTATAGATAAGTGCCATGCATTCGAAGGATGGGTCTGTTCAGCCGTCACGGGTGTAGTGAGACTGGTCATGGGGGAGGTCCGGCTTCCCTGCTTGAACTGGTTTTGCAACATGGCTTGTTGGTCTTTCAACGCTGCCTGGGCCAAGAGCGGACATGCCACTCGACAAAGTTTCAACATGCCCATGTTTGCGTAGTCCAACACTGTATCCCGATTGGCTCGTGAAGTCCAGAATGCACGCTGATTGGCTCAAACTGAAAAGGCAACTTGCACCTGGCCTGTTGCTCGCAAGTCAATGGCACCGGGTGGTCGGCCACCTTGTGTGCGATGGACATCGCTGTGGCTGTGTTCGTTCACGCTATGCGGAGAAAGATGTGGTGAAGCCAGATCTTCGCGTCGCCGTATCACAAGCTTCAACATGGTGATAGCCTTGTTGGGTGCCGTTCGACGTTGCAGTCACTTCGTCTTTTCAAAAACAAGTAGACGAGAATAACAATCACGTTGAAAAACACTTAAAGGAGCGACGCAGCTGGGTAGTAGAGGGAATCGAGGCACTCGACCATGCACGGGTGGACGTCTGGAATGTCCCAAATGTCCAAGGCCCAGTCCGAGTCCATGAGCAACGCCATGAGCGCTGCATTGTCGTGATACTCTGTGGCGCAATCGTCTTGTGTCGTGTGGTTGGTAGATGCTTTTTGCACGTGCCGGTGAAAGCTGCACAAACCATCCCCATGCTGGCCTTTGGAAAAACACCCGTCGATCGTGCAAAAGCGGTGACCACCGCCGTGATGCGAGCACTTGCCCGTCGAAGAGTGGGCCAATTTGTCACAGTGGACTTCGCTGCAGCGAGGCCGCGTCGGCGAGGGGCCGTGGCGAATGCAGTAGTCGCCGACCCGGCACTTGGACTGGCACGTCTCGACCTTGCACGTCGCTTTCCCACCATGGCGGACACACATGTTGCGCGCGTACGCTTGGTTTGGGCACGCGATGACTTTGCACTTGGCGCGGTACCTGTGGGTGGCGCATTTGTACACGCCGTGGACGTTGAGCGCGGGCAGCGGGCACGGGCTAAAGAAGCAAGGCGGGTGGCTCGGCATTTTCAAAAGTGAAGTGGATTGCGACTTGTGTTCGTATTCACTTGAATCTGGATTTCCCACGTGATTCATCAAATTGCGTAAAAATGTCCAAACCGGGCAAATACCGTACTATTTTGATATACTATATGTAATCAAATAACGTCCCAGCCAACGCCATCACTCGAAAATGTCGAGCCCCCATCGTCTTTGCGCAGCTTGCATCAAATAGCACCCCAGCATGGACGCTCTGTACGCATCATACTGCCTCGGTAGGAACAAATAGGGCGTCGCAGCACGCATCCTTGGCACGTCTCGGCTCAGCAGCCATCAACTGGATCGATTCGAGATGAACTGGGACAGCCAACGATCGCGACTCCCCCTTGTGATATGTCTCTGTAGTAGGGCTGACAACCTTTTTAACTGGATGATGTGCGTGTGCGGTCGCACGAGAGCTGGGGGTGCTTGGGTGCTGGGGGTAGACAGGAGTATTAGTACTCCTCTTCGATTGGTCAAAATTCGATGGTGTGAAGAAACAGGATTGGCTTAGAGGTATGTAATCGACTTTCCTACTTACGGGTAACTCGTTGCGTAGTACAAGACGAACTGGCCCACTGGGTGTGGGATATTTGGCGCCGACGGGATGCGCTAGCCTGCGTGGCGGGGCTCCGTTCTTGGGGGCGGCGTTCACTTGTTGAGCCGAAACATAACCACGCGCCGGTACAGCGCTCGCCGTTGTGTGCCTTGCCATCGTCAGCCACGAAAGACGTGCGCACTCGGTTCGTGGTCTAGCTGGATGATGCATCTAAGACTATCTGTGCTGTCGCTGTGCGGTCGCCCGATCTCTCAATCGAACGCTTTGATATGAACCGTCTCGACGTCGTCGGGACCTTTCGTAGGGTGGCCCACGCACTTTCGCAACGGCGCAGCTGTGTGCAGTTCACGAAATGTGGCTATTGATGTTGTTGCCCAGGGGAGGCTGTGGTGAGAGCACGCCTACTTCACAAGTGGACGCCAAGCTCTCGACTCCACAGACACACATCATCTCGCCCCCCCCAGCCGTTCTTGATGACCTGGAAGATCTGCACCACCGCGACTGCGCGCAACCAACCAAGGAGGTTGCTCCGTGGAAGCCCAGCATGATCCGGCAATCCATACGTTGAGCCCTTCGTGGGCTGCTACGACAGTCGTTCGTCGCGGCTCTCCATTCCGAGTCGTGGTACCAGGTCGCGCAGTGATCGAGCTATTGTTAGCTTCACGCTCGTGAGATGCTAAACCTCCTCGTGTGGAGGGATGGCTGCTGAGGACGACTGGCCCTTTGCAACCGGTTGAACGGCCAGGAAAGTCCGCTGGCGGCTATCTTGTGCAGGATGGGGCAGGGTGAAGGTCGACCAGTGTTTCATTGTCCAGTAGGTTCAAGAAGCTAGCTCGCACGATAATCTGGGTGTGTTGCGACACACAGCCCACGAGTTTTGAGGGTGAACTGCATCCACGGGCGTCCAAACTGCCATCGCGCCAGCGCTTCAGCTGTACCATCTCCATCCTCCCTTGTGTACGAAGCAAACGAGAGCTCCCCACACCGACACACTTTCGAGCTCGGATCATCGCACGTCGCATGGCACATTCCCCATCTCCACCTTCGATATGAATCCATCCGTTGCATCGTCTTTCGAAAATTCGAGCCATCACAACTGAGCGTCCTCCATACTGCTGCGTCGACTTGGGGAGCTCGCGCATTCTAGCGCATCCGCGCGAGTCGGTGCGGAGCGAAACGACGGTTCAATGTACAAACTGGCCAGCCTTCCTAGCGTCGAATCCACAATTGGGACGTGACCATTGCGATGGCCGTGCATGTGAACACCCCGACGGCGTGTTGTGGCTCGCAGACTGGCCGCAGCAAGCGATGGGCCCCTCCCCGCCGACGTAGTTGATTTTTATGACCTCGTATCTTGACTCGGTTCGAGTTGCAGCACCAAATCGAGGGTAGAGTGCTCGTTGTGGGCGCAAAGAACGCACGTGTGTCGCGCTTCGGACGTGCGCTGCTTCGTACGGGACACCGCTGTGCTCAAACGGGTGCGTCGGATGACCGTGGAGGTCGTGCGCGACCACCGATGCTTCAAAGTCGGCTCTTTATGGTATCTCGAGCTGGCGTCGTCGCCACTGGAAGCTTGATCCCATGGCAGTGCTGCACGTTAGTCCAAGGAGCGGCAGTTTATGGATGTGTAGCCGGCGTGAGGCTGTCGACGTCCGGGAAATCGAATCGGAGGCACGCCACGGCTTGTACACGGCACCGCGGGAATAGCGTCTCTGTTCGAAGCTGACGGCCACGCAACGAAAGGGTCGCACCTGGGTAATGCTGGCCAGGTCCACCCGAGCCATTTACCATTCGCGATGGAGAACACTGCTCATTGACGCCAAGAGCCATGGGCTTCGAAGTGAACCCAGCATCATCTAGCAACACAAAACAATCCCCAGTGTTGCCTGCGCGCAAGCCTGTCAGCGCAGATCTCATCCTGCAGCACCTACCCCAACGAATCCCTTCGACGACTGCTCCTCTTGGCCGGTGCTCTTCAGTCTGTCCGCTGTCGAAAGCGCGTCGTCGACCATGGAGCTATCCACCGTGAATTTGCCAACGACGTGTCGTCCGGGGCCACCACATTATATGCAATCGCCGACTGGTTGTTTGAGACCCTTGAACGCACGCTGCCGCGCTCCTTGACGGCGGCCGATACACCAGAACGTCGGCCGCTTCTGGACTCAATCCTTCGAATGAAGCACACCACAACCAAGGTTGAAGTCGCCGCTGCCTCGCTCCAAATCGTGTGCATCTCCGCCCAACTTTACCAAGTCGACTTTGGCCGGCGATGGCCCATGGCCAACTCGGCGGCGCGGCAGTGTTGCGATGTCATCGAATGGCTCTGTGCACGTGGAATCCGTCGTGCGCAACGCGGAGTGGGCTGCGTGGTTGTCGTCGATAGCTTCGACACGGACATTGCAAAGGAAGCTGGCATGGCCAAAACGGGGCTTGGGTCCGATTCAAATGGAGAACACGGTGCACTTGCTGTCGGAAGGGGCTACGCGGCAAGCCGCGATCGTCAACAAGTACACGGAGCCATGACAAAGCCACGAATCCCTTCATCAAAACAAACATGACCGCAAACGCGCGGTGGGGGTGCAGTGCCACGTTGCAGAGCCGCACGAACGGGTCGTACGATTTCCGCTTCACATTCGTCCGGGGGGCTTGGGATCGACCTGTGGATGGTGACGCCACATGCAAATGCAGTGGGTGGGGTGAGCTTGACGTCGACTAGCGCCGCCAATGCTGTGCCAGCCAGTCCATGAAAGGCGTGCTGCTGCTGGACCAAATCGGTCGTCGCGGCGCGGGACGAATTGAGGTTGAGCTGAGATAGTTCATGCCGTTCGAGTCGGTGGACAAGCGAATCGTGCCGTGCCCGGCCATCGTGCGGCCACGACGGCCATCGACAGTATACCAACACACGGTCGCCACAGCGCCGTCGATAGCATCGCGCGACATGCTTGACGGACAAAGTGGTGTTCCTAGTGCCTGCACAAATCAACGCTTGACCTCCCCAACGTTTGGTGGCAGCGTCGTGTGTCCCGAAACGACCTCCAACGACGTCCGCCATCGATTGTTTCGATTTGCCCGCCGCGATGGCCATCGCGCGACCAGAACTGTGGACTTTCCAGAATCGAGGTCGTCACAGGGTCTATACAGCAGCTCCAACCGATGCCTCAACGCGATCGCTGCCGCGACGGATGCTAAAAGCAATGCGGGTTTTGTCGACGCAGTTCAGAAGATGTCGCCGGGGTTGGACGTCCTCGTCGCCCCCGCCATGGCGCATTCCATTCTTACCAAGTCCCACGGATGCAGCTCGGTCGGACGGCCCACGGCTCGATCCAGCCGACCTCTCGTGAACTTGTGGAGCTGCTTGTTCCGTTGGCGACGGGTCGTCGTGACGTTTGTTGCGTTCCTTGACGTCGGGGAGGTTACTACAGACGTGGCGGATCGGCCACACCATGTATTTCATTCGGACGAAGTGCTGACGATATTTGTGGGGAGCATGGACACGGCGGGGGTCAAGCTCCCCGTTGTGGGCTGTGCTGGTATCTGTATTGTGGGGAGCATGGAGGGCTTCAACATGTATGCGCTGTTTGCTGGCATGGTTGACATTCTGCGAGAGGACGTGTTTGGCGTCGACGCTGTATCTGGTCGACGCGATCGCAGCATTTCTAGTGTCGTAGTTGCCGTGGTGCGCGACGGCGCATAGTTATCAGAGTCGGGATGGTTTCGACGACTGCGCTGTCATCGTCTTCGCGCGCGTGAAGCCGCATGTTCCTAAACGATTCCATGCGCCATTCTCGCCGTGGTGCCAGCCTCCACCAGAGTGCCCACTCGATCTAGTAGACGTTGAGCTCGTGTGTGGCATTGCCGTCGCGGCTATCGCGACGACCATCGCCTACACCTCGGCATCGTTGTCTCGTCGAACGTCCGATGGTTTGCTTGACCGTATGGTATCGATCGCGCCTGCCGTCGACCTCCGCGCCAACGTTGCTGCTCTGGCGCCTCGGCTATGGGTCGGTGTACGACATGAACACAGCGTCCGTCGGCTGTGCTGCAAGGCCTCATGGCTTTGTATCTGCCGCCACAACCAATTACGTTGTGGCGCTGACTTGTTGTACCCGAACGACACAGACGCGCCGCGACCGTCGAGCGAAAACCGCGCCACTCTCCAAGCCCAGCTCATGTCGCGAACAAAACCTGCCGTAGGGTTCACTATCATGATGGACTTCACGCTGCATGCGATCCCGCACATCTCGAGAGGTAACCACGGGAGTCACCCACAGCTCGCAACTGCATCTCTTGGATGCGTTGTGTGGTGCTTAGCTCTCGTCGTATGGGCAAGGAGGCGTCGCCGCCGCCGCTTTCCACGATGACACGGCACGATAGAGATCATTTGCAACATTGCGGTCCGTCCTTGCGTCAACCGTGAGCGTAGAGGGCGTGTGCAAGATATTCGCCGAGTCATGGCGCGTCCCGGAAGCAGCATCGTGGCGCTCTCGTGTGCCTTCGGGATACTCGATGGCGCACGATGGTGTTGAGACGCACGTTGAAAAGGAAAATTTCATTCTTTCACGAGTTAGCGCCGCGCACCAGGGACGACACACACACGGAGCTTTCCGTCGTTCAAAGGCTTGAGCACGCCCGACTCGGCCTTGCACGCGGCGGCAGCGGACTTGGCGTCGACGGTCCATTCAATGCTGGAGAAGCCATACATCATGTTTTCCAGGACCGCAAACGACGCATCGTCCATGGAGAACGACTTGAGGGTGGCGGGCGAGGTTTGCCAGAAGCTGCCGTCCGCCACACGCACGCGGGAGATGCGTTCGAGGGGATTGTTGGCCATGCGGAATGTCTTGGGCAGCGCCATGTTCTGGAGCACCTTGATCTTGTTGTTGGCCAGGTTTGTCTCGTCGGGAAACTGAACGTTCGACGGCAGCGCCGTGAGCTGGTTGCCGTCCAACTCGATCGAGATTTCAATGTTGGCGAGCCACGAATTGCAGTTGGCCGGCAGCGACTTGAGCATGTTGTTGGACAAACTCCTACACGGACGCCGTCAGCGGCACGGGCGGCGATCGCGCGGATGGGTCGTACAGCATGCGGAACCCCGTGGGCAAGGCCAACTTGGCCGGCAGCGACGTGAGCTGGTTGTTGTCGAGTTGCCTACATGCCACAGTCGTTCAAGCTCGGGCTCGGCATGCGACCAAATGCCTTACAAGACGCTCAGGTTGGGGAAGCGGTCCAGGGCGGCAGGCACCGACTTGATCGAGTTGTACGAGAGCGACCTGAGCACGTCGCGCATATGAGATCGGCGACCAACGTGGCGACGTACAAGGATTCGAGCGACGACGGGAGGTTCTTTGGAAAAGC
Source organism: Aphanomyces invadans (assembly GCF_000520115.1). Classification (NCBI taxonomy): domain Eukaryota; phylum Oomycota; class Saprolegniomycetes; order Saprolegniales; family Verrucalvaceae; genus Aphanomyces; species Aphanomyces invadans. The sequence goes on from NW_008580148.1 coordinate 152,055, forward strand.
TGCAATGTGGTTGTTGGTCAAGTGCCTACGATCGATATGACCATGACCCCGTGCACGTGAGCGCATCGTCTCGTACAGTTGCTGGAGGCACGAGGGAAGATTTGGTGGCACACTGTCGAGCTGCGTGTTGTCCATGCGCCTGTGCATCGCATGGTGAGCGGCGCCGCAACGACTCGCGGTACACGTACAGTTCTTTGAGCTGGGCAGGCCACGATTGCGTGGGTTCGACGGCATTCAACGGGTTGCCAGACAACGTGAGCGCTTCGAGCGCATCGGGCCATTCGCACTGGTCGATGCAACTCAATTCGTTCTCGCCGAGGTCTCTGGACGAAACGCGAGCGTGAGCCATGCGACCATATCGATCGATTCGGAAGCGTACAGCGACGTCACGGACGCAGGCAAGTTTGCAACACAGTCTGCCAAGTGGTTGTTGGCAAGGGACCTAATCAAACGATGCAATCAGGCATCACCACGACGCGAGTGCATACAAAGTCTTGAGCTCGTCGGGCCACATCAAGTCGGTCGGTACACTCGTCAAGGCATTCGACGACAGGTCACTACGCCATCTAGTTAGCCCACGCAGTGATCACGCGCCGATCATCGTACATCGTGTCGACGGTCGATGGCCATTGAAATCCGTCGGGAAGAGCGGCCAAATTCACGCGCGTGAGGGAAAACTTGCGCAGGCCCTCGGGCAGGACGACGTCGTCCAGTGTCAAGTCGGGTGTAATGAGAAAGGTCCTATCCAAGCCGTGTGAGTTGGCAAGGGGCCGCCGACTCGGCGTACTCGCGGCTCTCTTCGCCGTTGTACAGCACGTCCAGGTATCGCTCGTCACCCGTGGTCACAGTGGTTTCACTACAACGACGTCACACCGTGAAGCGTAGTGTGACCGTACATGGACGTGATGTTGGGTAAAGCCAGGAACGTCGCCCACCGCGCGTCGGCAGCGGCGGCGGCAGCGCAAGCCAGGACACAAAGCACACACGCTCGCAGCATGTCAGATTCCAAACTGGTCCTCGTCCACACCCGTCGACATGGTACAGCAGGTGGCTCTGGGTTGCTTTTACTGACGGACGCCACATGGCAATCTGGCTGGACGGGCCACCACCACGGCTCAACGATGCCCATGGCTAGTAGGTGCAGCCGTCGATGCCGTCGAGGCTACATGAAAACATCGTTCGGAGGTCGCGCGAATGGACTTGCCGCTGCTGGCGGCCACGACTCGGTCGTGCGGCGCTCGATGGAGCAGCGACCGACCCTGGACGTCGCCACAATGGCTCGCCCATCCTGTAGGCGTCTAGTACTACTAGCTCATTCCAGATGCTACTATTGTAGCCGGTGCCACCCCCACCTCTACTTGAATCGCGAGCATGGCAGCTGTATCGCCCACCTCCTGCGGCGACCTCATCTCGCCACACGCTGCTCTTACGTTTTGCCAACGACGATGACGTCGTCAACTACGACGACGGCGCGCTTGATATCGACTGCGGTGCCACATGGAACTTTCAAGTGGTGCAGTTTGCCGTAGCCATTCGCATGAGGTGAAAAGGGTCGCGACCGGAAGTCGTGATGGCATCGTCGTCTCGCACACTGTTGTCGAGCCACGGTGGCTCTACGGCAGCGCCTGGCTCGCCCACTGAGTCTCGACCTCCACATGGTTTGTGCAATGCAGTTATCTGGTTACCGTCTGCAGACCTAATACTCCAACTGTAGTAAGTACTAACCGTTCGACGCATTGTGCTCCATCCATGCGAACTTCGAGTCGGACTTTTACTGCGAGGGTGGAGCCGTGGCGTGGTGGCGCTGCCAACCCCGACGACAGGATGCTCGTCGACTGCTGACGTTGTCGAGTACAGCAGGTAGGCGCCCCCTGCAACGGGGGGTGGAGCGAGTCATGCCAGGCAGGAACGGCTCGAGCGGTTGCACGCCGCCAACAACGTACCCCCCCATCCGCTGTAGCCTAGTCTCATCGTTCATGGATGGGTCCATGCATGCCGTGATGACAGGGTCGTGCTTGTCGAGTTGTTGACCGAGTTGACTGCTGAAACGGGAAGGCCCTTTCGTCATGAGGGTCGTCAAACGGGACGTCGCAGCGGTCCGTTGTCCGAATATGCCATGGCCACTGCTGCCACGTCCGACGTTGCGCCGTTTTGCAGTTTTCGTCGCATAGACAGATAATCTCGCCAGGGAACAACCGGCCATGAATGAGGGCTACATGCAGCAACATGAATTGCTTCGAACGGGGTCGTGCTGCAGAGATGGAGGAACCTTGTGCCCTGTGAGCCGCTGTCCGTCAAACGAGTGGCGTGGTGGGCTGAAAGAGGTTGCATTCTCGCTGTGGAGACAACCACACCATACGAGTTCCTGGGACGACCATCGCTCCACCAAGCCCGTCCGTTCGACGAGTCGTCGTTGGCCACGCCGTGCTCGCAGCAAGCACGGCACACGATGTTGTGGAAGAGTTTCAACACACTCTTCTGTGCCGTTGTCGAGTCCAACCAAATCGATCGTCCTCCCGCCTGCAGTTTGCTTCAAGTGCCCGACCATTGGCATCCACGTGACGTGGTTGCAGTCGATGGAGGTCGCTGCTTATCGAGAAAAACGACGTCCTTGTGTCGCGCGCGTGCTTCACCGCGAACTCGATCGTTTCTGCCCGGCAATGGCCGCCACCCCAGCACCCGTTTCTCCCCGTGGAGCTATGCCGTGCTGCTTGAAAATGCACCGTCCTGCACCGATCGGTTGGCTCGCGCGCCCCCTCGTTCGCACGGGCAAAACATGGATGTCGCAACCAGGATGTCCCGCCACTGTCGTCATCGACCATAGGGCATTCCAAACAGTTTTCCATGGAGTTGCTGCGGATCGACGGCTGTTTACATATGCGACAATCGACCGTGCACGAACGATGGCTACATCGGCATGACAGCACAACTCGTTTGGTCCAGTCTCGCCGCTGTCGACGGCGCCGCACGCGCTTTTACACACCTCGCCAACGTCGTGTGCTCACCCCAGCGTCTTGACGTGGTGGTAGTTCACCGTATTGCGTCCATGGCACAGGAGGATGCTCTTGATTCAAACGTTCAGAGCGTCATCGCATGGCGAGTCTAGAGCGTTGCGCGGCGGCGGTTGCGCTAGCTTCCGATCGTGCTTTAGGCGTGAAATACTCTCATGACGCGACCTCATGCTCCTGTTGGATTACGCCCTGCTCCAGTATTTGCGCGCACGACGTAAGGTGTGGCGGCATCCGCCCGAAACGTGGCCGCAATGACGCCGCCGTGTACTCCTCCGCCCGGATTGTGCGTCGCGAACCATCTCGCATGTAATCGGAGACACACTGGAGCAGCTCGCTGAGACCGACAGAGGGTTGGCTATTGTTGGCCGCTAGATTGGCAGAGGTTTGAAGGCATTGCTTGCCAAGCGATACATCTACTGCGACTTGCTAGAATGTACTCTGGTTGCTGCTGAGTGGACCTTGGTCATCAAACGCTGCTGATTGACCAGGAAGACGTTGTGCCCAGGATGGAATGATTTATAGGGCGGGTAGAAAATGAGCGGTCATGAGGGCCCCAAGGAACAGAACGAACAAGATGCCGGGGGTGAAAAAGCCCCACACTGGCCACAGACCCATCGTGAACCTAAAACACGTGCGCCATGATGACGTGTTCCTCCTTCACCGCGAGTCGAATGGGACATTACATGAGCGCGCAGACAACCCCGACGATCGTCGCGGTGGGCACCATTCGGGGGCAGTACACGTTCCATTCCAAGTCGATCTTCTTGACGTACGGCAGCCAGATCGCCAAGTACAACGTGATGCACGTGTTGATGCCAAAGCACACGAGCCCAAGATTAAAGTACACCCTACACACACCCAGCACCATGAGAGTCCATGAACAACACGACTCCAATTGCACCGATGGACGCGCGAGTCACGGAATGCCACGTGCATGACATCCAAGTAATACAGGAGAAACCCGGCACCAACGATCCACAGGAATGCGTGAATCTTTGTGCTGATGACTTCAGCACGGCTTGGCGGCTTGCCTTGCGCCCGTTTCTTCAGCTCCTCGATCTCCGTCTCAGCATTCGCGTCCACGCTGGCAGGGCTGTCACCATCGTCGGCGAGCGGGAGCCGTTGGTACGAACTTGGTCGCGGCCTCGCACCGCTCGTGCTCATGCGAGAAATCTTCGCCAATCCGGATACCACCCAACCGACACGGTTTCGTAAATTATCCGGACACTTCGCCGGCTCGAGACGATTCCGCGGTCGCGGAGGCGCTGTGAAGTCTGTATGCTCACGCCTGGTGCTTGCAGTCGACGTGCATTGTAAGAGCTCCTTGCGACGACTTCTTCTTGTACTTGGGGGCTTTCGATGGCATATCCATTGCGTCTGCGGATTGTGCGGACACGTTTCTTCCGTCGCATCGTGTGCTGTACCACCAACCTTCTACGTGTGCGATGGACGAAATTTCTCTATCCACTCTCCATGTACCTTCGTCGTACGGAGAGATCATACTGGAAGTACTTAGAGTCTAGCCTCTTGCGACAACGAAGGAGGGGGGTTGAAAAGCGGTGTCCCGGTGGCATTGGAACAAACCCAACGTGTAAGGACGCCGACAAGCGTTCGGGATTCCGCGCAAGACCTCGTCGTCAGGAGCGGTCGGCAACGCACGATGCAGCATGACAGACACTGTTTGGATGGTCATACAAGATTGTTTCTGCCGTGGTTTTGCTGGCGGTCGCTCTTGTTTATCGGCCTATTTCCCTAGCACTGTCCCGTCGAACCTTCTGACGACGACTTCTCTCATGCGACGAGTTGAACGAATTAATCCAAAGGGACCGCCGGAGCGCCAAGTGATGACGATGCCGCCACGTCTTCGTCGTTGGCTGGGTCAGGGCTCTCGCTGTTCGACGGCACCAAGTACTCGATCACGTCGGCCAGGTAGCAGCTCAGCACGTCGTCGTTGTCCTCGTACAAGTCACGGGATATCGCTCGAATGGCGTCCGCCGGCTGCGTAAGGACGCGTTGCGCTTCATGGGCCAACTGCTGGTAGTGCGCACACACTTGCTTCTCCCCACGCACAAAGTACAATGCTTGTGCGCGATTTGAGTACGGATCGTTTGCGATGGCGGGCGATTCAAGCATCGCGTTGTCGTCGGCCAGCGTCGTCTGGTACTGGTACAGCTACGAGCACCGTCAAGTCCACAGTGTGCACGAGCCACACCGACCTGGACAGTCATGAGCGCGCCTAGGTGCTGCAATGCTCGCCTTTCGTTGTTCAGAGACACGGGCGGCGACGCGTGTGCGGGCGCCGACCCCACCATGTGCTCAAACTCGTCGGCCGTGGCAACGATGAGCCGTACGAAACTCAGCCCTTCGCGCGTGTTGACGTCCGAGTGGCATGTGCTGAAGCGAGTATGCATCGACGACACGCCACTGTCGTGCAAGTACCTGTGCAAGGGTGGGGATGAGGACGTCGCTCGCGGGTGTGAAGGTGCGCACACCGTCGTCATGATGCATCAAGGCGCTACCGTTGTGGCGCATATACATCATCCGCCATGCAAAGGGCTACAATCCATGCACCAACTCATCGACACCCAGATGAACGAACGCGTCGAGGCATACTATAGCACACGGGACGGCCAGTGCCAACGATTTCAGCGCAGACCAACGCATCAACCACCGAGCAGCATGGAACACATGGAGAACGCACGTTGGTGGACGTACTGGCGCTTGGCAGACGTGAGCATGGGGGGTTCGTTGGGCAAAAAGTCGAACGGCATCCACACTTCGTTGGGGCTGCGACCATCTTCCTCGATGTTGTCCTTGACAGCAAACCCGTAGTTGAGTAGAAATCTACAGCATCGACGAATCCATTGAGATGAACTAGTCGAGCGGATGACGGCGCAAACACCCCGCGTCGATGGCGACGTCGCCAGGATAGCTGTCCACTCGAAAACACACGCCATGACCCAAGCAACAACAACATTTGTTGAAAAACGAATGAACCACGGTGGCACCCGCCCAGGAAAGCACACAACACACCAACCCACAACGCCGACCGAGACTGTTTTTCCTCTCACGCCATGACTACCAACAACACGGTGGACGAGTTGCCGCGTGGGCCGACCCACGATGCCATGGACTATTTCAAGTGGCTTGGTCAGACGAACGGTCGACCCGCGCGTCCATACGTCCCGCCACAAAGGATGCACCTCGCGCAACGCAATCCTGCTTGGGAAAACACAGCAAAAAGGAGAATGGGCAGTCGTCAAGGAACGATACATGAAAAGTCGACGGGCGTCAACTGGCCGGCAATGAAGGCATCGATGCCTACCTGTGGTTGCACTTTTTCCCGTACGAGTCGTACACTTGAGCTCCTGAAGCTATCGGGTGCAATGCCGTGATGGTAAAGCCGTCTGCGGACGCGTCGTACGTCCAACTAGTTGAAGATGTCAAAGGTCGGCGTCGCGCCACCGACAATACCATGTTTCCCGTGGCCGGTAGTGATTCAGCATGTCGGCGTACGGCACCAGCGCAGCCGTCTTGACGCCGTCAATCGTAAGCCCAAAGTTACGACTACGCAGGCCAAACATATTCAGTCTAACATCGGCGCCATGTGCAAAGGACACGTCATGCAGAAACCATGCACACAACGCCACCAATGCCAAATTCGTGTCAAGCGAAGACGAGTGTCGTGGCTTGGTTCGACCAGCCACGCAGAAGAATGGCGCGTTGGCAGAAGCGATTGTACCTGCACACGACCATTCGCGCCCACGAGAACCGGTCGAGCGAAAACCGATCCCCAAAGTCGGGATCAATGCCGCATATCGTTTGATAGTCGCGCTCAATGGCGGCCTTCCTGTCGGCAATTTGATGGAGAATGTGGGACCCTTGCAACCACGCGAGTTCGTCGTCGCGCCAAAAGATGGGCATGTTCGACAAGGTACTCGGCAGCGAATCGTAGTAGCACTTGAAAAACGACCCATTTCCAAGCTCCATGTCTGTGAGCAGGTACATCATGAGGAAGATATGCTTTGGGGCAGCGAACTCGACGTGGAGCAACTTTTGACCGAGCTCGGTTGCTTTGCCCATTTCGACCGTGATGAGGCAGTTCAACGGAATCCGCATGACTCGCTCCTTCGCCACAATATGGTCTCGTGCGTGAACACCACGGACTTCTGGTGCGTACGTCTCAATTCGAAGCTTGGACAACTCGGCACCGTTGGCTTCAAGCCAGCGACACAGTCGTTCGCCGACATCCAGTGCCTCGTCGTCGCTCGCCGAGGGAGACAGAAGGGGAGACACGATCACGTTTTTCAGTCCGTCTGCCTGGTCATCGTCCGCTGCAGGGTCGTCGTCTGCATCCAGGAACAGTGCCGCCTTCAATCGTTTCGTCGGCGATTCCATTCTCGTATTGGATCATGGAAGGGCTTCATTCGAATTCGATTTTTTGGCCAATCCGATGCCATTCAACACCTCATTTCTTCCAATGAAATGCCATCCAACCGGCGTTGCACAGCAATCTTGTCGCCCTTTTCCCGCATTTCCATCGCCCATTTAACGACAACAGCAACTACCGAGCAACTCGACCCACGTGCGCTTCCCCCGAGGTTTGTCGACCAGTGGGGAGTGGGTCGTGCTCAACGATGCACGCACGGAAGAATGCCTCCGCGTGACCCAGCACAAGTTTGCATGGCATGGGGCGGCTTTCGGCGCTCGTGGAACCGTCGCTAGTGAAGAGATGCCACGGGACGTTGTCCAGCCGCGTTCCTGCACGAAGCAACGCCCTCGAGTAGGGCTACTGGGAAACAGCGGTGGGCCGAGGGCAAGCGAGGACGCTGGGAAGGGCATGCGTCGTCTCGACAGCATTCGTGTGTAGAAGGAACGTTGTCGTCAGGAAGGTCGTCCACACGCATCCGCCAACGATGCATCTGTGTCTTGACGCGATCGTGCCCGAAGTTGGGACTGACCGCCAGGACCCCCACGATCGCGCGACGTATCCTCGCCCACGTGTGCCCCAGACATATCTGACGTGGAGGCAAGTGCAGGTCGGTGCGCACGGCAATGCGCTCCTGTTTCGAGAGCACAAGATCATGCAAGTCCCCAGCAAAAGGTATGGTCAAAGCACCAGGAAGTGGTCTCGGCTGCTTGGAAAGTGAATCTGACTGAAGAATGTGCGCAGAGACATCTTCATGCAGCGGTGACAGAGGAGGCACACGCCGCGATCACTCGACGTCCCCGACTCGCCACCGACACATCGGCTATCCAGCGTCGACGACAGGATGCTGTGCCTGAGGGTATGTCGCGTAAGGCGGTTGCAGCAGGAACTGCGCCCATGAAGACACCTTGGTCTGCGACGAACTCTACGCCCCCGAAAAATGCCACCGGCAACAACTACGCTGGTCTGTGTAGGTCGATTTGGACCATCGACATCCCACCCGGCATGGCACAACTTTGGCACATGCAGCAGCATTCTTCACACATTCGTCGAGCAATACAGCTCGCTCTAGAGCACAAGCAGCGCTCTCTACCGATGCACACGCCACAGCATCCTCGTCCAAGGCCACCTGCGAATGGAAGATGAGTGCCGAGGCCATGCGGCGTATTCTCGATTCGGGGGAATATGTCGCAGTACTTCGTGGCGCTCACGGTTCTCGAATATGCGGCGCAGCCGACCAAGGCAAACGTGGAGCACCAGCTTTGTCGGGAAATATTGCGGCTCTATCACACTTGCGCCACAAAATCATCCTGCGGCTATATGGGTACGCTATGCCAACAGCACATCGACCACATTGCCGAGTCTCTGGCCCGGGGCGAACTGCACAAGAGGTCCGACGGTTCTCGGAAGAGCTGCCGGCGCGTGAAGTCGTTGCGCTCGCATGCGCGTGTTTGCACAAGCCAAGGACGTGATTCACCGAGAGATCAAGGCCACGAGCGCGTCCATGATATTGGGGATGGCCAACGGAACCGCGGGGCTTTTTCATGAACAATTGCAATATTGGCGCATTCCTGTCAAACTCGCCAAGTGGTCGGCTACGAAGTCAGCGCTCGTTTGCGTTCGAGCCACGTAAACAGCGGCAACGCGTCTGCGTCGGCGGTTCTGGCGGCTTGGATGATGTCCTGGCACCGATTACGTTCGCCCGCCGTCAATTGAATCTGGCACCCCATTTGCTGCACACACCGCCGGGCACACACGTGCCCGAGCTCCACACACGCGCGCACGTTGCAGTTTGTCATGCTAGCCCATCATCCGTGTGACTTCACGAAAGCACCGAAACATGGACGTACAGGCCCGCCAAGAAGCCTCCGACAAACGCATCGCCAGCGCCAGTAGTGTCGCGCACAACAAAAGCCGTGCTGTCCTGAACACGTTGGACTGGACAAGCCATGCTACATCATCAAGCTCAATTGCGGCGCCCGCGGTCGGGGGGACGGACCTCTCGGATTTGTGAACCACCCACGTTGGGTTGGCAGCATCCGTCACGATCAACAGAATATGGTCCGACACGGCGGGATGGGTCGCGATGGCTTGGGCTAGCGCTGGCATGGATGTGTCGGGGATGTCGAGCGCGATGGCAAGGGCTCGGAACTCGTTGGCGTTGCCGAGGACGACATGCGTCGATGGCAAGAGGGTCAACAGCCTCTCCATCACGACAGGTTTCTAGGGTCCGTTCGCAGGAAGACGTGTCTCTCGCGAGTTGCAATGCGTACGTGCAAGAGATTCGTCGACGACAAGTTCATGCACAAGAGCTGGTTCGGACGAAGATGCGTCGCCGCATGGACGGCACACTCGTATCGAGTGGACGCTGACAGCACAAACGACACGATGTAGACGATGTCGACGGTGTCGAGCGCGGCGACAAAGGTCGCGTTGAACGTGTAGTGGTGGTGTGCCGCGCCATGGACGACCAACGTTCGTTCATGATCGGGGGTGATGTAGCACACGCACGTCGATGTTGCCATGTTTGGGACGGTCTGCAGATGCATCTCGACACCTGCGAGAACGGTTGAGGTGCAGCCAAGTGTCGACGCGACCTTGTTTCGACGACTCGTGGAAAAGGAATGCGCCGTTCGAGTCATCGCCGACTGCTCCCACAAATACACTCGACATGGGTGGAAGTAGGCACTGCAACATCTCGCATGAGCGCGACCTGTTGTTCCAGCGTTTCTCCGTACCTGAATCGTGCGGGCCGAGTTCAGGGCAGACCCACCAGCGGCACGAATCATTCCTGGCACGGCCAGTGCTTCGTTGAGTAATCGCTGCCTTGCATCGTCCGGGACATGGGCTTGAATCTAATCGCATGCGCTGTCATGCACCACACACACCAATGAACGTACTGCTTCTCCGTGGATCAGGTTGTGCGACGACACGAACTACAGTGCTCTAAACGTCACAGCACGTCATGGTCGTGTTGGATGCGGGTCCACCTCGCTTGTTACATGCAACAGCACGTCCACCATGGGATTTCCGAACGCCAACAGGCGCCGACGGCGGCGCGCTTCATCCGTGCCAACGACCATCGCACTCTCAGCAGCACACTCGCCCATTTTCCACGACGAATGTCATGAAAAAGTCTGCTTTTTTATCCAATTTCCCTAAATTTCCATGGCCATTTTCGAAGATTTTTCATAAAATTCAACATGCACATTGCCCGACGATGAAGAATTCACGCCACCCACCACCCCCTGCATCCCGTCAAAGCAGCATGCACGTCACAACCAATTCATGACGGCACCGCAGGTCGAGTTCGCTTATTGACATGGCCGCTTGGCGCATTACCAAGGCACGTGGACCATACGAAGCAATGCTGGAACGACAATGCAGAACGAACGACACGCCCATGGGTCGCAGCTGCAGGGAAGCAAGGCGACGACATGCAGGTCTTTCCGCCAAAGAACTCCGCATTGTGTTCTCGCGGATGCCATGCTCGGTGCACACCCGCCACAACCCACCATCTCAAACGTCGGGCATCACCTAGACAGTTGTCGCCATGACCGACATTGCAAACGCACTCGAGTTCCATCAGCGTACGAGTGCATGGAGTCGTAGGAAGAATGTAATGTGGCTTATAGTGTGCTTGCGTGGATGGGAGTTGTGCCGAGCCATATCGTATGCATCGAACTCCACACACCCATGTCGTCGTTCACCGAGTTCCGCTCCATATACAAACTGCGGGCGGTGTCGTCGAGTGGGGCTAAAACGTAACTTCAGTTGACGTTTCTTGCTGTGACGCGTGGGCGATGCCGCACTCCTCGCGGCACCGTCATGGGGAGGACTTGCGGCATTCCCCTCGGAGGCCCACGCTGGCGCGGGGGTGCCATGGATGCTGCGTGGTCCTGAGCGTCCGCACCTTATGAAACTTCCGGGCAGTGCATCCTTGCCGATGCTCCTCGTGGGGCTCTCGCATGACGTTGTGGAGCTACACGGATGCCGCCACACGCATAACACGCGTCTTCTTGGACGGCACTTCGTCGACGTGCACACCTTGTATCCTAGCAAGGTCATGCCCACAGGCGCAACGTCACCGCACGCCGAGAGTCCGCGTGGCCTTCCAGCTCCCATACCCGGCATCCCGCCGCTCCATACGTGTGCGCGCACTCCCTCCATGATCTGCAGTTCTTCGCCCATCTTGAACATACTGTACCGTGGCACGATGAGTCATACAAACGCCAGTCCAGCGAATGTTGACGCACTGGACAAGTCGCATTGCCGCGGAGAATGTCGAGACCGCCGCCGTGGAGACCGACGGCGAAAGCGCAATATCAACACGAATACCGCGAGGAGAAGAAGGCAGAGGTGGCAAGCCTCCGCATAAAAGTCGCCGAGCTGGAGACGATGCTCGTCCGGTTGCACGAGCGAGCCGCGACGCCTCGCCGTCGTCGCAAGCACGATTTCATGCTGTCATGGCAGCAAGTGGCCCTGGCCCTGCGCACGTCGGCGCGGGACGCCATGGTGACGCACCGCGACCTCGACAACAAAGTGGAAGCACATCGTGAAGCGTTGCAGCGGCTCCAGGCGTGGGTCGCGCTCGCGACAACCAACGCTGTCCCGGTACACTTGTTTCGATCGCCCGGCGTTGTCTCATGGACAGGATGCTAGTAGATGCACCCGCCGTGGGGGGTGGCCAACATGTCACTGGCGCGCATGCCGTTGGTAAAGCACCCGATTGCGCGGCGCCACGGCCTGGACTGGCTCACGCAGCTCATGTTCCATAACACAGACGCGATTTTAGCCACGTACCAGTTCCCACCGATCCTGTCCACGCACGCCGCGCCGTGTTTTCGGCTCGTCGTGGAAGATCGCGCGTCCGACGGCAGCGTGGCTGTCGTGAGTCAGTACATGAAAGTGTTTCACGGGGCGATCGAAGCCGTGGTGCGCTGCGTCTACGACCGCGAAATCCAGCACAAGAGCTATACCAACGTGAGCTCGGCGGAGTGCTTGCGTCGCCGCATCGACGTGGCCAGCCCAGACGACGAGGTGCGTTGCACGGCTGCCTACACCCATTGTGCGGTTGCGTTGTTGCATGGCTGTGTGCCTGCTATGGCTAAGTTGGATTTGTCGCTGGCTGTAGACCGTGCGCAATGTGGCCGAGAATTCCGCCGTCGGCAGCCGCGCCCTCTCGTACGTGCGTGTGGCAACGCGGGGCATGCAGAAAGCAACGTGCATCCTCTATCGAACGTTCGTGTGCGACAGTCCGGTGCGCAAAGACATCGACGATCCCTCGATCGTCCCGACCATACCCCCCACACCACGCCATGGCACCGACCAGCGGCACAAACGATGCGTTGTGGTCGGGCAAAGCGTGCCGCAAGACGAAAAGTTTCCCAGCGCTGCGATCGGGCGCAAGACCTTGTCGTGGTACGGTCCTCTCGATGCCATAGTTGCTACATCGATGTCATCCACATGGAATCTGATGGTGGTGGTGCCCATGGAGTGGCTGGTGAAGTGATGGAAGCAGCGACGGATGCGTCAAGCAAATGAGTTGGCTTGACGCGGGCGTGTGTAGGTATGTTTTTGACGAGGTCGCGCCGCAGTCCACCGTGCTGCGGCACGTGTACGTGTCGCATGGAGCGGTGGACGCTGCAACGGGGGACAGTGTGCCGCTCGAGCGAGAGGCCGCGTTGTGGGGGTGCCATCTCGACACGAACGACTTGGAGCACATCCAGCTCGAACGATTCCGACGGCACATTCAGCGCTTGGGCGCGAGGGCCGCGACGCAGCAAGATGAAACCATGCACGGCGTCGATGCAGCCCTTCTTCGATCTGCACGTGACCCATCGCTTCGACGGCAACGATCCGACCCGTCCACGGCATTTTGACGACAATGCTCCTCGCGTCGTTGGCTCGACGATCTGCCATTACGTTCTATGCTTTCTGTGATACAAATACCATCGCATGGCGGCCGATCGCATCGACTGACGGCCCTCGAAGCGTTGATGACGTCTTCCGTCGCTCAGCGTTCGCACAGTCCGCTCAAAGCTGCGGCGAGATGCTCCATGTCGGCGGCGGTCGGCGCCCCCTGTTCAGTGCAGGGAAATTCCACGGCGAGATGTGTAACTTGCCAAGATGTTGGTTCTCCAACTGGATTAATTATGAAATCAAATTTTATTCTTCTATTGCATAATCGATGCGATTTCCAATTTAAATCTGTTCGAATGAAAGCTACTTTCGCTTCATATTTGGGATGCATACTTTCCATGTATTCAGAACCTCACTCACGTGGACAAAGCCGCCGTCGCCAGTTGTGTGGTCCCATCAACACGTACGACGCACGACGCAGCGCAACCGCCATCGTCGCCACGGCAGGACTTCACGAGTACGGCACGGATCGATGGAACAGTTCTACGCAGGCAAAGGGCTGTTTGTGACGGGCGGCACAGGCTTCATTGGCAAGGTACGCCGTCGGTTTGAATCGCGGATCGGCGGGGATCCTCTCCCGCATCGCATTGCGTCGGCTCATTGCGTCCACGACAGACGCTGATCGAGAAGCTGCTGCGCTCCACTCCAGACATTGACAAGATCTATGTGATGGTCCGCCCGAAGAAAGGTCGGTCCGCGCACGACCGCCTTGAATCGGACGTCATCTCGAGGTACGCAACTTCCACGTCGTGTGTGCCTCGATATGCGTTGGATCGACACGCTCGCTGTGCATCGCGGCATGTTTCCGTCGTGTAGTCCAATTTTCAACCGATTGCGGGCGGAGCGGCCGACGGACTTTGATACGTTCGTTCGATCGAAACTCGTGGCGGTCGGGGGTGACATCAATTCGGCGAGTTTGGGAATGTCTCGACAGGACGCGCAGATGCTCATCGACCGCGTCAACGTGGTTGTGCACTCTGCTGCCAGTGTCAGCTTCAACGAGCCGCTGGACGTTGCTGTCGAAGTAGGTCGTCGTTGCTCCGCAGCACGCCGTTTCACCATCGTGCGCAGATGAACACCCTCGGCGCCATGTACATGCTAAACTTTTCCAAAAAGATTAAGTCGCTCGCGGCATACGTGCACGTGTCGACGGCATACGTGAACAGCAACCGCCGCAACTGCACACTCATGGAGCAAGTGCGTGTGATCGGTCATGTGCTATGGATGCGGCGGGATCGCCATCCACCACGAGCCGACGAGATTGATTCCGTTTTGACTAGTTGTACCCGCTCGACTTTGACGTGGAAGCCGCCATCGATGCCGTCACCAAGGTATTTCCGACCGTTCTCTGTGCTGGGCTTGCCGACGCCATGCGCACCTTCGGCGGCGACCCTCCGCGTCGGCGTGTGGAGCATCGTCTCACGATACGTGCCAGGCGTCATCGACCGAAGATATTGAGAAGCTGCATTTGAACTTGATTGGCACTTACCCCAACACGTACACCCTGACCAAATCGATGGCCGAGCACATGGTGACCAAGTACCGCGAGCATGTGCCACTCGTGCTGCTGCGCCCCACGATTGTCGGTGCATCGTGGAAGGAGCCGATTCCAGGCTGGGTACGTTGCTACAAATGCGATGGACCTCGGGAGATTTTGGACACTCGCACGTCCGACGTGGACATGGCGTCGATTGCGTGCGAGATGGGGTGATCGCACGGGGGAAGAGTGCCTCATCGAGGAGTCGGCCCGACCTGTAGGTAGATCAGCTTGCCGCGGCCGGCGCCATCTTCCTGGCGGGGGGGATGGGACTCCTCACCATCTTGCCTGGGGACCCTCGCAGCATCGCAGACATTGTCCCCGTACGTCCGCGGGCCACGATGGCATGCGGTGCCCTCACTCTTGTGCGGGGTTGTAGGTGGACTTTGTCGTGAACGCGATCTTGCTGAGTGCTTGCGCCAAAGCGAAAGAACCGGTGGGATCGCCGCCCCTGATCCTTCACTCGGGCACATCCGATCCACGCGAGCAACCGCTGCGGTGGCGGGTGCCCATTGGGACTGTGTCGTCGTATTTTCAGCAAAACCCGCCGGAGAAGGGCATATCGCGACCGTCCTTTACGATGTTTCCAAGCCACCAAGTGTTTCAAATCCACTGGTGCGTCCGATCTCGTCGTGGTTTGTCGGCGGCGTGCACACAGGGCCGGCGGTGTTTGGCGAGGCCTTGCATGCCGACGGCGTCCTGACAACGTGGATAGGTTTTTGCGCTACACGCTGCCGTCGTCGGCGTACTCGACGATTGCAAACGCAAGTGGAAATGCGCACCACATGAAGCAAGCGTCGCGGCTGTGGAAGCTGACGTGGCGCGCGCGCCAACTCGTCGAGGTGTTTAAACCGTTTACGGAAAACCAGTGGGTGTTTCGGTCGGACGGGCTTCAATTCCTTCGGTCGATGCCGGAATACTCGTCGACTCACTGGTACGTCGTCCTTTGCATGCCGCTTGTCGTGGCTACATGGCACGGGGATGCCGTCGGGACGCAGCTGTGCGGCGGACGACATCTCATGCAGTCCTCGTGCGCGATCAGGTGTTGCGACGCGAACGATGTGATGTGGGAACGGTACTTGCTCAACTATTCGGTCGGGTTGAGGAAGTGGCTCCTGCATGAAGATGTCATTGACGTCGACATTGAGGGCGTGCAGCACACCGAGGTAAGCACTTGGATCGTTGTGTGTTTTTTTTTCGAGTCGTCGATGGCCGACGTGGTCGTTTCGCGAGCTCGTGTGCCCAGCACTCGTCGACTGACGAGTGTTGTCGGCAGCGGGATTTCGTTGCGTTGTCGATGGCATTTACGTTGTGTGCCTGCATGCGCTGAACGGTCGGCGCTTTGTCGCACGTGATCTGGCGTTGGCTTGTTGGCGGCAACGTGTTTGGGGCATCGGATTGGAACGACGCCCGCTGGCTGTGCAACCCACGGTTTTATGCTGACGGTGGTGGCGACCGTAGATGGCGCTGAGCACCGAGCGCATGTTGGAATGGGACCCGGACCACCATGCGATTTCATTCCCGGGGTTGCTGCCCGACATCTCATGGGCGTTTACGTCCAGCCGCAAGCCGGGCTACACGACATCGGGCATTTGGGGCCGGTTCATGGGACTCACGGGTGTGCCATTGACGTCGCGATGCCGTCGAGTGTGTCTAAAGTGCACAACGTAGGATGGAAGGAAGGCGTCCACCACGAAGCCACGTACGTGCCACGAGTGCCGGCGGACCCGTTGTCAGCGATCCACGACCATGTCCTGCACTCGACGGGGGTGCAGCAAGTTCTTGCGAATGCCATGCACGTGAATCCGAACGCGGACCGCGCTGCGATGGAGCGACAGGTGCATGAAATGCTCACGAGAATGGCCGCGACGATCAACTACAAGACGGTGCGCGTCGCGGGGTGGTTGCTGCGCAAGGTACCATTGAACAATTCGGACCGGGTCGGCGTGGGGGCTGCGTGGCAAGGAGTGGCCGACCCCCCCCTCGATGCGGAATAGTTTGGATGGCTTGCACCAAACCGAATGCATGGCGGGGAGGCTCACGTGTTCGTGGTGGCGACGCGTAGGTGTGGCGCCAAATGTACGAAAAAATCATTGTCGACGAAGCGGGGCTGGAAACGATCCGCAAGTTGGTCCAGGCCCGCGACGGCCCGTTGGTCTTGATCCCGACCCACCGATCTTACGTTGATTTTCTCATGATGACGTACCTTTTCTTTGCGTACAATATCCCCGTGCCGCACATTTTTGCCGGCGAGGATTTTCTCAACATGGGGTACGCGCGCGATGATGGCGGGACGTGGTATGACTTCGTTTGGGCGTAGGCCGATGACCAGAGTTCTTCGTGAGGGCGGCGCTTTCTTCGTGCGTCGGTCGTTCAAGGACGATCCGCTGTACGCGGCCGTGTTTTCCGAATATACCCAGGTATTGTGCTGCCCCGCCGAGCGCTGCCAGCCATCCATATTTTCTGGTGCATGTGTTCCGGGATGACGTGAATCGACGTTTTATATCGGACGGCTTGCAAGACGTGGGTAGCGCTTGCCAGATCGAGCATCGATTGTGAAGTTTTTCTTGACTGGCCTGGTGTGCGGCGTTTGCATCGTGAGCGCATGTCGTCGTCGTCAGCGGCAGCGTTTGCTTGGACGGGAGGTCCTGTTGCGTTGTGGGGTCTGCGCTTGAACGATTTGCGTTTGAATGATCTCGTTGACGCCGCCGTGCTGAATTCGTTTCTGGCGATGAAGACCGGCTCACCCGTGTTGTAGTACTTGCTGACCAAGGGGCACACGGTCGAGTTTTTCTTGGAAGGGACGCGCAGTCGCAGCGGAAAGCAACTGCCGCCTCAATTCGGCATGCTCTCGACCGTCGTCAAGTGCTTTGAATCGGGCCGGGTCGACAACGTACGTAGTGGCGGTCGATCTCCGTTCGCCTTTCATGGTCGTAGATTCATCTTGTTCCTGTCACCATCGACTACGACAAGCCGGTCGAGCTGTCGGTGCACCAAAAGGAGCTGTTGGGCGAAGGCAAAGTCAAAGAAGTAAGTCTCGAGTGTGTCGGTGTAGCACGTGCCGACACGTGCTGCTGCTTCCTGCGCATCCGTCGTTGCATCATCGTGTGTGTTGTTGGTGCTGACACGATTTGCTTGCCGCGGTCTAGTCGGTCAGCGCGTTGCTCAAGTCGTACCACGTGCTGCGCCAGGACTTTGGATCTGTGTCGGTGCGATTTGGACCGCCGATTCACTTGAACGAATTTGTCGGCGCGTACAAAGCGTCGCCGCCCGTCGACTCGAAAACGCACCAGACTGTGTCGCTCGTGACCGACTTGGCGTACACGATTACGGCATCGATGATTCGCCGCGCGACATGCACGCCGTGCCATTTGGTGGCGACGATCTTGCTCATGTTTCGCAATGGCGTGACCAAGTAAGCTGGTCGTTCGCATGCGCTTGTCGTGCCGCCCATGGATGCACGTGGATGCCGCGGCGTGTTGACACTCGATGGGATGATGCACTAGGGAGCAACTAATTGGCCAGACCAACTGGCTGCGCAAAGAGATTGTCGCGCGAGGCGGCCGCGTGCTGGGATCGCAAGGGCGAACACCGGCAGCCATGACGGAACGGTACGAACGCTCGAGCGGTCATGGCCGTGGAGTATGCGTCTCTTTTTCTGTAGGGCGCTGACGTTGCTCGGTAACTTGATCTGCTGGCGCCGATCCAACTTGGTCGAACCAGCCATCACAAACGTGCGACAACGAGTGGCTCGAGCAATTGGTTGACGTGTTGGAGTGGTAGCGGGACCAATACTCCAACATGATCGGTCTCGGCTATTACCGCAACAAGATTTTGCATTGGTTTTACAAGGAAGGCGTCATCGCTTGCACGTACCATGCGCTACATGCGGCAACCGCGGCGTCCAACGCATCGTGTGGCAGTGCTTCGGTACGTCGATCCATGCGTCGTGGGGCATGCCGTGACCAACGACATGTGCTGCTGGAACTTGCTTTGATGTGTCGATCTGCGCGCGCATAGACGACTTGCTCCAAACAGACGCTTCTCGACAAGGCGTTGTTTCTGCATGACATTTTGGCCGTCGAGTTTGTGCGCAAGGACTACGGCGACAGTCGCGCCGACCTGGAACATGCGCTGTCCATGTTGACCCAACGCCGCGTGCTGTCCGTCGACAGGTTGGTGGTGGTCGTCGTGGTGGGGCTGCAATCGCCCCGCCACTTGGGCATGCACACGGATGATATTGTTGACCGACGCTTTGTAGTCAAACGTCGACGGTGGCGCTGACGGACGCGAGCCAGCCGACGCTGTCGCTGCTCTGTGCCGTGCTATGGCCGTTCATTGACAGTTATTGGGTCGCTCTCACGAGTTTGGTCGCGATGAAGGGCGGCGAACGCATCTCGCCCAAGGCACTCGTCAAGCGCATGCAATGGCTCGCTGAAACAGTACGTGATCGTGCTCGACGCAGCCATTGTCGCACGTGGAGCAGCTCACACGTCGCGAGGAAATTAGATGTACCACGATCGAATCATCGCGTTCTACGAGTCGTGCTCGATGGAAACGCTGTCGAATGCAGTGACGATCCTCACGACGTGGGGAGTGGTCGAAGAGGGTGTCGAGACCAAGGGCCCGCTCCAGCACAAGATGTCTGTCGTACGTGCGCGTCCCAACGTCATCGTGGTCATTCGAGTGCTGTGGTGTAGATTCGCCTAACAGATACCTATCGATCGGTGCGTTGTCACGGCGTGCCATCGCTTGCTTTGACGGTGTCCTTCCAGGGCTCTGCGTTGGAGGACCTGGCAGCGCACTTGGCGTCGTTCCGAAAACTCCCTCTTGCTGGCCCCCAATCGATGGACGTAGCTGCTCTCGTCGCCGAGTTTCCGAGCCTTTCCAAGCTGTAGATCGACCTGCCAACGTCGTCGTCGCCCCTCCATCAAGTGATGCAAATCGAAAGGCCGGCGTTTTGTGTGTGCAAACAGAGCTTGCTCCATCTGACCTGCGTTTGCCTGTGTGTCGAGTGGCTGGGCCAAGACGGATCTGTTGGATCGGTTGGTCCTGCACGTGTTTACAGCGTCGCACGATGATGACGTTGTGCATGGTTTCGTTGGAGTGGGGAATTGATGGCGGCACATCGTCGTCGTGAAGGCAAAGCGCGCCGCCATCCCGTTCGTCCATGAGCTGGTTCGAGCCGTCAAATGCCACGGCAGCATCGACTTTGACACAGCTAACTCTCTCCAGGGGTTGTCGACCGCGTCAGGCCGTTCGACCGTGACAACGCAATTGTGTCCTGTCGTTGGTCTCGACCCACCAAATGGAAGCTCCGAGACACTGCTCCAGTCGTGAACGATTCCGTTGCACGGTCGTGGGGACGTGAGTAAGGTGCCGCAGGTCGACGTCCGATCGAGGCACAAGCTGTCGACCCAATGCGAACGACAACGGAGACAAGTATGCGTCGATCGATCGGGTGGATTTCGCGGCATGGGACCCCGCCTGGACGTGCGGTTCCCATGCGCAAACCAAACGGGGAACGAGCGCTCCCGACGTGCCTCTACCATGCATATGCACCCGTAGCGCTCGCGGTCGTGCTCGATACGATCCCGCTGTCCGCGCGATCGCCGGAATGTCCATGCAGCCGTGAACGCTCGGCGGGGCGTCCGGTGCGGCGAGATGGTCGCCGTCGCGATGTCAGCGGCATCGATTCCACATATACGGTCGACATGGCGCCGCGTCGGCAACTCGATGGCAAGGGGGATATGAGAGTCCCGTTTGCCGTGTTGTACTTGGGCTCGTCTGCCCGCCCTGCTGTAGGGAGCATGCAACGAATGTGCTTGCCGTGTGGAAACGACACTGCCACGAGCACCATCGAACGGCGCGTTCCATGCCACGACCATCGACGCCACACAACTAGCACGTGCGATGTGTTGTGGTACGTGTGTGGCGCGAGTCCGTCCCCTGCTCACCCGTCGACGGGCACGAGGCGTACCCCCGTCGAAACAAAGTCGTGGCGCCCCAGTACCTGGCCATGCGACGACCGTGTCTGGGGCAATCTCGGTCGAGTCGCAACGTGAGAGGTGAACGGCTTCTTGCTCACAGCGGTCACGATTGTAGCGCGTTTTTAAACATCGTTCCAGGACAACAAGACGTCCGAGCGACGACGTTCGTATGGATGATGATCGATGAAGCTGCCTTGGAGCGACGCGAGGATTTGCTCGAGGCCGTGCATGTACACTGCGGATCTCTTGCTAGTGGTAGCACAGCGTCCTGGATCCGTCAGGCAACCCCTCCACCACCCGCACTACCCCCGCGTGTTATGGTTGTCGGCATGCACAACCAAACGCTGGCCATCGTCGGCGGGGGTCATCGAGCAACATGCAAGGGGAGGAGGAGGACGTCCCACGAATCGATTTCCCGCTGCAGCGTCGCGCGACAGGACTGTGCGACCAACGGCTTTTGAACTCGCACACGATGAACACATTGTTACGTTGGGCAGGCTGCCACTCGCTTCACAACGTCGACAAAGGTGTGCGAGCGCACTGTGGGCCGTGGATGACCACTGGCGGTTGGAACGGCGGACACGGACGCGCGCACACCCCTACGTTTGTTTCATTGTCAATGCTGCACGTCATGCCACTTGGGCTTGCGTCGTGGTTCGCTACCAGAGTTCTCTCGGTGCGTCGTCGCGATGTCGTTCATTAGGACTGTGCAAAGGTGATGCGCACGGCCATTTCGACGCCGACGGCCGTGACGAGCGCCAGCGCACAAGATGCCGCCATTTCGAAACAAAACGACAGGGGCAGGGGCGTCGTCAAGTCGAGCCAGGCGACGGCCATGGCATTGCCTACGCGAGATGGCTCATGGATGTCCGAGCAACTTGCGGTCGTACCTGGCCACAAGACCAGGCCAAGCAAGATTGCGCCCACGGCCGCAGTGTACAACACGAACGCGCGGTTGTGCCATGCCGGCTCGCGGAACGGATCGTTCAAGTTGAACGCAATGGCCAGCACCACGTAATGCCAGTGCCCTAGGCATGTGTATTTCTTGGAAACCGAGCCAAGGGGAGGCGTACCCAGCAGCCACACGATCGAGACTTCAAACGCATGCGTGGTCATGTCGCCGGATTCATTGGGACGATACGGGTAGCAATGCGCGCGGCCGGCGGCAACGTCGGGCAGGGCACAAAACCACGGCTGGCGCTGCGCCACCGCCAGCGTTGCCGAAAAATACAGCGCAAACACCACCGACTGGCTCGCAACGCTCCAAACAATCGTAGGCGACTACATGTACACAGGACCAAGCGGCACGGCGGGAGCTCGCTTGCATGGTCGACAGTGGGCAAGATCTTACAAAGAGAGAGGTTGGAGGCCTGGCCTTGGTGAGGTTGGCGGCAGGGGGAGTTTGCAGCATCAGCACAGACATGCCCAGCACGACAAACATGTCGCCAAACAAGTACTGCCCAGTGCGTCAGTGCTTCCTCGATGGCTGGACGACGTTTAACGAATGACGCACCGCACCTGATTGTTTGAAAACGAGGCTTGCATGTGGTTGAGGTATGCGACCATGGCCGTCTCGATGATCGGGTACATGACCATGAACTTGAACGAGAGCAGCGACGTCGTGAGCGCGCATCGACCTTCTCGAAGCAGCGCCACGACGTCTTCGATCGCCTTGCCACGACTGGTAAACGGCGCCACTACAACAGCCGACCTGACCTCGACCCGACGACGCACAACACCAAGACCAATTTGTGCGGCCGAACTCAAGAACATACCGATGGAAGCTTCGGCATCGGACAGCGCAAGGCCAACGTGCGCAGCTTTCAGTGCACCACAATCGTTGGTGCCGTCGCCTGTCATGCCCACAAACAGCCTACGCCACGGCGTTGAGAATGCCAGAACGAGTTGCAGTCGATGACGACGAGATCGATGGACGGACCCAGCATCCATGAGCCGCCCAACGATCCACGTTTTCGTGTGTGGCTTGGTTCTGGCAAAGATTTTCGCCTTTTGGACGAGCCGCGACACGAGAAGCGGCGGCAGCGACGACGCGATGACCACATCCAACGCCGCGCCCGTGATCTACTGGATGCAATCCAGTCCATGGGCAAAAGAGAGATTCGCGGTACCGTCAAGTCAAAGTCCAAATCCAACAACGTGTCGAGGTCGCCGAGAGCGAGCCACGTCGTCGACGTCTGCGCCAGGGAAATGAGCTGGTCGTCTGTGGGATCGACGCGTACGGGGTACAGTTGGTACATGATCGAGCCATCGGATGGCGACACATCCAAGTACAGCATCGACGTCGTCAGGTGCATGTTGAGTTCCCGGGCCACTACTCTCGCTCGCATAATCACATGCCAGTGGCGGCCACAGCTTTTACCGACTCACATACCGTGCATCGCGGTTAGCGCATTGTCGCCTGTGATGATGCGGACATCGATGTTGGCCCGTTCCAACGTTTCGATCACCCCACGTGACGCGGCCTTGATGGGGTTCTATGGCCAACACGAATGAATCCGTCACGAACGACGCCAGGGCAGCCACACAAGTTGACCCGCAACCACGTCGAGAAGAGACTCGATCGGCATCGTCCATCGATTCAACAGTGAGTGCATGACGCGTTGCAAGAGAACCGTTCGTACCAAAAACAGCAAAAAGCCCAAAAACGTGACGTCGCTCTCGACCGTGGCCCGCGACGTGGCTGGCTCATATCCATCCATTTTCTTCATGGCCAGCGCGACGCAGTACAATCCCTCGGATGCGTACCGATGGACTCGCGCATAAAAGTCAGAGGGGATGCCGGTGCAAATCTACACAAGAACACACATCCTCGTCGTGACCGTTCAAGGTGGCATGGCATGCATGGTGGGCACCAAGACGACCAGCCACTCGTCGACCGCGTCGTCGCTCGGTCCATCCCGTTGTCTTACGTCGGCGATGGCTTCGGGCGATCCCTTGACGTATATCCGACGAAAGTGCGGCTCGTTGGACGCTTGGACCACGACCGAAGAGCGCTGCAGCGCCGCGTCAAACGGATACCGACGGTCGTAGCGGAGCGAGACGTGGCCGCCATTCGGGGACTGCACTTCGTTCGTCGTCGCGGACAGCGTGTACTCGGTGGCAGCAAACATATCGCGCTCCAACGAATACCCCGCGACAACGCCTTGATCGTCCACACTCAGACCATGGCAGGAAGCCAGAGCTACGACAGGCAAGCGGGCCGTGTGAAGCACAGCCATACATTGCCCTCTCTGCATGCACACGACACGCCGCCCTGCCTCCAAGACACAACAAGATTGCGCTCTCGAAAAGGGGAATATAGAGGAGGGAGCAGGTGTACAACGGACCATACTCTACATCGCGCGAGGTGGGCTTGGTTGTGAGTGGCGATCCATCGCACATGTCGACGCCTTCAAAGTCCAGGTGATCGCTCGTGAGGGTGCCAGTCTAGCCACCACGACCCAACGTTGAATGGATTTTTTGTTCCAACGCTGTCAAGGCACACAGCAGCATGTACGTCGCGTTCGAGTCGACCGAGAAGCAAACGTACCTTGTCGAAGCAAAAGCAATTGATGTGGCCGGCGACATTGATTTTTTGCGCATCGATGCAGCACAGCCGCGCTTGTTGCAGCCGCGTGAGCGAAAACCCAACGCCGACCGTCAAGATCATGGGGAGCGCCGCTGGGATGGTTGTCGATATCAAGTCGAAGACCGAAATGACCAAGTCGCCCAATGTCGAGTGGGCTTGGATGCTATGCACGCCACACGTCGTCAGCCATGTCGAGCGGAGGCGCGAACGACGACGGGCAGGCGTACGCGTCGTAGATGCGCTGGAGACTGGTCAGTCCCGCCACGATCGACAGCGCGAGGAGGTAGCGGTAGCTGTCGGTGACCATTTGAAATGGCACGTCGTCGGGGTACAAAATCTGGCGAAGCAAGTCCCCCTTTGTCGTGGAAAACCCGACGCGGGTGACGACTGCCCATACGCTATCGCCTACACACCCACCCCACCCCGTGGTCACCTCTTGAACCGAAGCCATTGCAAACTCGCGCCGATTCCTTGATGAAAGCAGTCGAGATCGACGCCAGCCACAAATCGAGGCGTTCGAGGGCACCAAATCTCATATGAAAAGGCACTCCGATACCTTTGACGCGGACTACAGTCGACCCTGCACACAGGACGGAGCTCTTGTGGCATTCGAGCACGGATTTTGTCGGGTCGTCGTGCGATGGTTGCTTCGACACTGGGATCGCTAGTCGGGACGACGCCGTTTCAGTGAGCTCGGAATCCGCCGTCCTCTTGATGATGACACACGCAAGGACAGGCATACCTTCTCCAGTCAAGGACGATTCGTCCGCCATGCATTCGCCGACGACGATGACCATGTCTGCCGCAACGACCTGTTCTTGGACCAGGACAAAGTCTTGGTCAAGCAATGCACAAAGGAAGTCAGTGCGGTGGGCAGCATGGCACAGCACCACACACACCTCCAAGCACGAGCGCCGACGCCGGCACGGACTGGACGCCACCATCTCGCTTGACCTGTTCGTGGAAATCGCCACCACGCCATCACACATGAGTTGGTTTTTTTGAACATGCATCGAAACATTGTCTTGCCAACGGCAACCGACCTGCACTTGGATGGCGCATGCCACCAGCGCCTGCATTTGGCTCGCGTTTGTGACTTGCGAGTGCACTTCGTACGCAATGCTCGATATCGACATGGCAAGGATCGCCAGCGCATACGTGGTGTATGCTTCTTCCAGCCACAGCGCGACTGAAATGAGTTGGAACAGGTAAAATGGATGCACGACCTTTTCGACGAGGAGCCTGTCGTCACAAATCCGAATGAGAAATCCCCTCGTCGAACGGACGTCGACGTGGTGGGTGTAGTCGATGTAGCGAAGGCAAAACCAAGTGGAGCACGATCAAGAGACGAGGGCAAGTGGACCTTATGAGGGAAGGAGTCTTGAGTTCCATCGTGTTGGGGCCGTAAAATGCCGTGCGGTCCGCTACCACCGAGCTAGCGAGACCAGTCTGGAGAGATCGAGTCACAGATTCCAGCGAATCGAGCAACATGGCAGGGACTACAAGGGGAAGCATGACGTGGCGGCGCCATGCAAGCATGCACGAACCTCGCTCAAACGAGCCGGACTGCTGGATATAGAGATACCGTTGGTGCTTCCATTCAAACGTGCGCACCATGCCGCCTTCCGAGTGGACAACAGCACATTCGTGCATCAAGCCATGGCTGTCTCGGACCAGAACGATGTCGGCGACACCCAACGACCTCACACGCACGCGAGCGAGGTACGTGTAAATTTGTGGCCACCACGTCGTCATAATCCACAACACTCCCCCAGTGACCACACACAATAGTACAAAGCCAGCTTGCCACACCGCCGACGCGCGAAAGCCTGCGATCGCCACGTACTCCGCCTTGGAGGTTGCTAGAAGAGACAGATCTGGCGCCGCTGGTTTGATGAGCGGGTCGCGTTCGTTGTACGTCGACAAGACAATCGTGACGGTGGGCGCAGGATCGAATGCAGGTGGCAGACTCGATCCTGCGTAGATAAACGTACAGGCCAAGGGTCAGGCGAAGCAAACCAGCAAGTGCGCACCTGTCGTCGCCAAGGCGTCGGCCATGCTGTCGAAAGTGAGGATTTCGTGCACCGACCAGACACACTGCTGGGGTCGACAATCCAAATTTGGGTTTTTACCATGTTTTGTAAATATTTGGGGAAATATTGGCAAATTGTGCTAAATCTCGATCGAGTGTCAAATTTTGTGAAAATGACGAGAGAAATTGGCAAGTTATTCGAAATTGCAAGCAAGGGAGAGTCGATAAGCAGCACCTGCCACGTTCCCTCATCGACACTGTTGCTTTCATCTGCTGTGCCCTTGACAAGGCAGATTGAATATACGTCGTGGAGAATGTCGCACAGAATTGCAGGGGGGGATGGGGCATGGCAGGCAGCATGGGGCTAGTGGCGCCGGTTCCCGCCAGCCGTACACGATCTTCGGCTTCATCGAGTCTTGTTTTCGAGGGCAGGAATCGAACGATGGCAGCCGGCGCGAACAAGCGCACTCAGAACGGGCCCATGTATGCCCGACGATGTATCCATCCGTGCACAGCCACGACAGCCAGGAAAAACGAGTGGGTCGTTCGAACGAGCGCTCGTACAAACACGGCACATATGGCGGCTTTGTATCGCTCAAAATATTGCATTTGTGGGAATATCTGGTCATCGTTCGATGTGCACACCACATGACGTTGGGCAGAAATCGATGTCATGCAGAGCAAGCGACCGCCCCTGTAATGCTTGAAGCCAAGCAAGTGCTGTCGTGAAGAGATGGATTGGAATTTGTGTCATCAGAGAGATGCGTGATGAGCACAGTGAGACATTGGTCGAAGGTATACATACATATTATGAACGGCACAGGCGATCATATAAACTCGACATGTGGCCGATCCACAATCCGCGAAAGAAATTCTTCGGCGACCATGATGAACAAGTGGCGGCTCTCAGAAGACTTGTTCAAGCAGATCGTGTTGTATCAGCGCGGCATCCCAGCGTACATGCTGCTGCTTGTGCGACTCCTGTACCGAGTTTACACGCCCAAGTCGAAAGATTTTGCCATGACGACCTCGATAATCCAGCGGTGGTGGTCCAAGTGGGGTGTAACTCGTCTGGCCGACCTGTTTCGCCACCTCCCGCGGATTAAGGGCATGATGCTGCTTTTTGCCACTTGGAACAACGTGCCCGACGTGATTGACTACTTTGTTGTGAACAACATCAACATCCGATCGTACGGGGGTCGGTTGCTGGACGTGGCAGCCAGTCGCAACCACTTGGACATTCTCCAGAAGCTTCACCACCTCGGACACAATGGATGCACCACGGAAGCGATGGATTGCGCTGCTTCCTTCGGAAACATGGCCATGATAATGTTCCTGAAGACGCATCGCCAAGAAGGCGCGTCGGAAGCGGCGACTCTTACCGCGGCCGCCAGCGGACACCTTGACATGTTGCAATTTCTGCATGAACAAGTGGGCACGAGATGGCATAAAGATGCCATGGACAAAGCTGCTGCCGCAGGTCACGTGCACATCCTGGAATACTTGCACCATAGAGCACAAACGTGCACCCACGTGGCCATGGATCTCGCAGCTGCGCATGGGCATTTTGCTGTCGTCAAGTGGCTTCACTCGCACCGAAAACCTGCCACGAAAATGGCCATGCACAACGCAGCTGTCAACGGTCATTTCTACATCGTTCGATTCCTGCACACGCACCGCAACGAAGGGTGTGTCAAGGTCATGGAAACACTGACCAATTCGTCGGCGACCACATCACCGTCCAACACGATCACCGAGGCGGCCAAGCATGGCCATCTTGGCGTTGTGCAATACCTCCACCACTATGACCTCTCAAACGTTGGTTCAGAAACCCTAGTCGGCGCCGTCACCATGGGCCACCTTGCCATTGTCGAGTACCTGCTGCTTTACGCAAATGGTTTCTCCGCCGTCCATGTGAACAAGGTGTTGGACATTGCAGCGACGAACAATCACGTGGCATTCGTGGATTGGCTCGCGACAACGTTTGGCGCAACTGGGACGGACGGTGCCATCGATGGGGCATCCGGGCAAGGCCATTGGGCCATGGCACAGCACCTGCACGAGAGATTCGGCGTAGGCTGCACTGCATCGGCGATCGACATGGCTGTGGCAGGCAACCACTTTGCTGCAGCTACATTTCTGCTCGACCATTTATGCCACGTATCTCCAGAAACGATGGACCTGGCAGCCGAACATGGCCACGTCGAAATGGCCCAGCTCTTGTTTTCGAAATCGACCGCCGGGTGCACGACCAACGCGCTCACCTTGGCGGCTCGCAATGGACATTTGAACATGGTCGTGTGGCTGCACGACACCAAGCTGGTCTTGGGCTGTACCGACGAAGCCATGGAAGGCGCACGGCAAAATGGCCACTTCCGCATCGTGCAGTGGCTCGAGCAACGGTATCGCGCGAGGCCATAGCAAGTCAGCGGCCTCGAAAACGAGTGGACCCATCGATCCTGGCCATTGAAATCCTTCCAATGGAAAATGCGACCGTTGTATGCACACCCCCTTGTCGTCACGAAAATTAGCCTAGCGCTACATCCAGCACCTGGAAGTTAAGTTTGTATCGTCTTGAATGGACCTCTGCTCTTTGACTTGAAATCGCACGTGGACGTTTTGGCACATATTTCTCGACGCCAAAACAAAGCCCCAGGAGGACAACGTTCGCCAAAGCATCCCATCTCGTCTGTGGTACCTCTGACTGTAGCTTGTGCTTCACCACAAGAGTTGCCACTCCATATCATCACCTGAAAAGGCAGCGTCAAAATTGGCGATCGAGTTATCCTTGGCATCCCCACGGACTCGCCCAACGCATTGTATCGACTAAATGTGCGCTCCGAACGAAGCTTGTTCAACCCACGTGCTAACGATCGACCGTGCGTCGACAAAACCGAGGGAGGCATTCTGCCTGGAACGCCGTGTTTTTACCAACAGTGCTCGACAGTGGACAGGACGCAGCCCTGTTTGCTGTCGTCACCATGGCTACCCTTGTGGCAAAACTCTGCGGCGCTTGTTCTGGCCCGATTTCTTCGTCATTGGCGACGATACGTAGCGGGTATGTCGGAATTTCTGTATGAAAATTTCGCGTGTTTTTGGCTTTCGCCCGTGGTGTCCCGTGAAGCTCCACTGGCACGCATATGCGGCACATGTGATTCTTCGACGAATTGTTTGCTGGCTGTGCGCATTTCACATGCAATTGTTGGTTCCGAAGGCGGGAATTTGCTCGTAATACAGAGTGCACGGGAACGATCAGCTCGAATCGTCCAAGTGTACACCAATCACACCCTCCATAGCACAGGCGAGCCAGTCGAACGCCAGTCATCTCGAGCTGTACAACGAGCCCAATCGAGGCTTTCTTGGAATGCAGTTGGCACAGAGTGCGAGGCGCCGAGGTTGTGCCCGCCAGAGGCAGAATTGTCATTGTGATTTTACGCGAATTCGTCGACTTGTTCATTTCGGCGAAATTATTGCAAAAACGAGGACGAAAATATCATGGCTCTGACCGCTTCTCTCATTTTGACATGGTGATATTTGGATTGTTGTGCATGAAACCTCCCCTGATGTAAACTGCTCGAACGATCCTCTGCATGTTCATTTTCGTTTAAACTTCATATCTATAGAGTACACCAACCGCCTGAAGTAGTGTACAATGCCCAACACCATTGCAGTGCCCACAAATTGAAGTGCCCGGTTGGGAGGGATTGCAGTTTCACAATTAGCAATATCGAAAAATTCGAGAGTCGAATTTTTCAAAATCGGATATATCCAAATATTAAAATCCGGCGTTTCCGACACTCTGGATGCTGGCAGTTCGTCTACCTGACATTTTAAAAACGTTCACTCGATTTTTGTATGCCGCGGCTATGAACGGAATTAAAATGTACTTTTCCCCTCAGAAAAGATCTTTGACAGGGAGCCATCATGGTGCATGTGTGGGCGATCGCAGCGGCGTTCGCGTCCACGACGCTGACGTTCGTGCAGAGCATTTCGTTGCAATCGTGCGGTCACTGGACGCCCGACTTCCCCACCGACCGGCACTACAACACGACCCCCACCATCTCCAAGGACAAGCTCAATGTCCACTTGATTCCGCACACCCACGATGACCCCGGCTGGTTGCTCACGGTAGATCAGTACTTCACGCAAGAAGTCGACTACATCTTGGATACAGTCGTGACCGAGTTGCAAAAGGACCCGAACCGGCACTTTATGTACGTCGAGCAAGCATTTTTCCAGCGATGGTACGGCTACACGTCGACCCCTTTGGTACAACCAAGTCCTCAACCCACGCCCATTTGTAGGTGGCGCGAGCAAACGAAGGAAACCAAACAACTTGTCAAACAACTTGTCAAGAAAGGGCAATTGGATTTGTCTGCCAACGGGGGATGGGTCATGCACGACGAAGCAACGCCGCATTACACGACGATGCTCGATCAAACAGCTTTCGGGCACAAGTTTCTCTTGGACGAGTTCGGGTGCGTTGGCGCGTGTGCAATCTCACATCTCGTTCATCGTTTGAATGCCGTAGCATTATTCCACGCATCGGATGGCAGATCGACCCGTTTGGCCACTCGGCCACGCAAGGGTCGCTCTTGTCGGCCGGCATCGGGTTTGACGCGTTGTACTTTGCACGGATGGATTACCAAGATTACGATCACCGCAAAAACAACCAGGATCTTGGTACAGCCATTTCTATCTCGTTTTGTCAGCAAACCCCCGCAACGTTTTCGGTGCCTTTTTTGTTGTTGCGTAGAGTTCATGTGGAAGGCATCCGCCTCTCGCAACGAGTCTGTCTTTACAGGTACATCATCGGCATGCGTGCATGCGATATAAACCACGTTGGCGACCTCGACCAAGGGCTAAGCCGTGGTTGTTCCTTGCATGGTGTGCAGGTATGATTCAAGATGGGTACGGCGCGCCGGATGGGTTCTCGTTTGGAGATCAAGAGCCGATCAAGGACGACCCGTACCTGCACGACAACAACGTTTGCAACAAGGTCAAGCGATTTGTTCAAGTGAGCTTGGAGCGCGCCCGCCACACGAAAGGTACCGTCCCGCCGTCGAATGAAAAGCTTTCTTCTTTGCACGGGCACGTGCAGGATGTGTTCTTGGCTACAGCATCCAGTGGATGGGGGGGATGGCGAACTTTCAAACTGCGTGTGCTCTGCATCGAAATCGCGCTGCCGATTGAGCGTCGTGGATCGATGTAGGAAATCATATTTTCTGGCCCATGGGAATGGACATGGAATACCAGAACGCAGTCAAGTGGTTCAAGAACATGGACAAGCTCATCCATTACGGCAACCAGGAAGGCCAGATCAATATCGTGTACTCGACGCTGGGCAAGTACACCGACTTGAAGCTCCAGGACAAATCGATTCAGTGGACCATCAAGACGGACGACTTTTTTCCGTACGCGAACGAGCCGTTTGGGTATTGGTACGCCCACAATGCTGCCGAGGGAGTGCAACGCGTTGTGCGCCATCCCTCGTTGTCCATGACGCCGCCCATGACGTCCGTTGTAACTGCGTGTAGGTCGGGGTATTTTTCTAGCCGTCCCGCGTTGAAGAAGTACGTGCGCACTGCGAACGGGCTCCTACAGTTTGTCCGGCATTTGGAAGTGTGGGCCCGCGTCAGCCACACGTCGGTGCGTGCCGTCCACTGAGCTACCTGTCCAGTGGCTAAGAATGTCTAGGTCCACCATTTGGCGGCGACGGTCGGCCTATCGCTCCATCACGATGGGATCAGCGGCACGGAAAAGCAGCTCGTGGCAGAAGACTACGCGCTGCGTTTGGCGGAAGGCGTTGCATCGGCGACGGCGCAGCTCGAGCATTTGTTGCAAGCGCCAGTCGAGTTGTGTTTTCTGGCCAACGTGAGTGTGTGCAATCGCACGACGTCGGGCGACTCGTTTTCGTTTATTGTTTACAACCACTTGACCAGCGTGCACACGTACACTGTGTCGCTCCCGGTGCGCGCCACCCACGCGGTGGTTACGTTGAGCAATGGGACGGCCGTCCCGAGCGCGGTCGTGCCGTTTGTGGCGGTGTATAGCAAGGCCGCCCTCGCCCACGCCGCGCCAAACTCGCTTGTGGTCGAAGCCACGGTGCCGCCTCTGAGCTGGCTGGTGTACCACGTCGTCTCTGGCAGCGCATCGACACCGCGCGCTCGAGCCCGTGCATGGACCACGTCGTCGGCGCCGTCTATCGTGACAACCTCGAACGAGTTTGTCGCTGTGGAAATCAACACCGAGACAGGGTCGCTCGTATCACTGACCAACAAACGCACCAAGACCAAACTCGCCGTCTCGTCGGCGCTGCTGTACTACCAAGCATTTGCCAAATCGGACGTGTCGTTTTCGTCTGGCGCGTACGTCCTCCACCCCAACACGTCGGCCGTCCATGCGGTGCCTCCAGTGACGTCGTTTGACTGCCACACCCACTCGAGCGCGGTCGTCGCGTCGTGTGTGTTTCGATTTGGCACGTGGGGCACGTTGGAGTACAAGCTGGCTCGGTTTGCCATGTCGGTGGAGATCGAATGGACGGTATGCGTGTTGTTGGAGGGTCGCAATTTGTGTGCGGTTCGAGTCGATGGCGGCCGAGACCGCGCGATATGGATGTCCAAGTTTCCGTCGAAGCAACACAGCGTTTATTTTTCACGGGAATTGTGTGTAGGTGGGGCCGATTCCGATTGACGATGGCCAAGGCAAAGAAGTGATTTTGCGCTTCGACACGAGCGTCCAGTCGGAGGTACGGTCGCGGCGAGCTCGTTGCGATGGTCATGGGACTTTTTGTAAACAGAAAACGTGGTTCACCGACTCGAACGGCCTCGAGTTTGTCAAGCGAGTGCGCAACCACCGCGACACGTGGAACTTGACGCTGCACAACGACGAAGAAAAGGTGGCGGCGAATTACGTCCCGATCACGATTGCCACGTACCTCCGCGACGCGTCGACGCAATTCAATGTGGTCACGGATCGCGCGCACGGCGCGTCGTCGTTGAAAGACGGTGCGTTTGTGATATCGATCGAGACAGATCACGTTGTGTTGTGTGCTGGCCATGGACTGAGTTGTGGATGTTTTTTGTCGACGCAGGCTCGTTGGAGGTCATGGTCCACCGCCGGTTGCTTCAAGACGACCACAAGGGCGTGAACGAATGCCTGAATGAAACGGAAACGGTGGGTGCATATCGGGCAGTCGATTTCTGCATCTCTTGAAACAGAGCGTGCGCGATTTGAACGCGGGCCGTAGCTCGACTTGAACGGCAACAAGCAAACGCAAGGGTTGACCGTGCGTGGGACCGTCGCCATCAGCGTCGGCCCTCTCGACGCGGCCGTGGAAATTCTGCGAACAGACATGCACCAGCGGTACCTCGCGCCTCTCGTGGCGCTGACAGCGTACAACGAATCGCTGGCGCCACCACCACGTTCTACTTGGGCGGCCCGCCTTCCGCCCAACGTTGGGCTCACGTCGCTCGAAGTCAAGAGCTCGCGCTGCCTCCGACTTCGTCTCACTCATTTGTTTGCTATCCACGAACACACGGTACGTCGGGGACAGCGAGGTGCCGTCAAGGATGGTGGTTTGAGCCGCCCACCGAGACAACTGGCTTGGTTCTCGTGCCAGCAAACGTACCTGTGCCTTCACAACGCATTCGTTAGGTGTGGTCGACGCCAGCAACGGTGGACTTTGCCAAGCTCCTGAATGGCCACTTTGCCACGTTTCACGTTAGCGAAATCAGCTTGACGCACAATCGCGTGATTCAAGACGTCGCGGCATCGGCCGTTGTCCTGGACGCGATGCAAGTGCGGGCGTTCGAAGTATGCGACGGCCACCACCGCCATGCGTCCAAAGTATTCGAAGCTCGCGTAGCCGACATCGCGACCGTTGGAGCGATGGTGGACGGCTCGGCGTTGCCGGGGTTTTAAAACACGACGGCAGTCCTGTCGCGTCCAACTTGAATTGAATGCACGTAGCGCGTGCGGCGGAGCGGCGGCGACCGCTGCCGGACCGTGGCTACACCAAGCACACGAGATGCTAGAGCGACCAAGCATCGCAGGCCGAGACCACGTCGCCCTGGCGCGAACATATTAGCTGCTTGGCATGTTGTCGCATGGTGGGGAAAGGTGGGTTCGACTCCACAAACGGTGACGGGCAAGCCGAGTTTGCGCCAAACGATTGCCGCCCCATGCTCCAACATTGTACGAATCGCTCGAAAAGGGAGGCACTTCTCGGACACATTTCACGACGGTGTCCCTTTTCGACCGAGCACACATCTCGACACCGATCCATCTTGAGCATCTCACGTGCATGCTTTCCTGACGATGTAGATTGATTTGACGCATGCAACTGCTACCGAGTCTCCCAGAGCGACGGCGTTCGTCCGAGCAGTTAAAAGTCCAACGAAGCCTCGTTGTCGCCGCCGCCATCGGCCAAGTTGGTCACTGTCGGGTCAAAGATGCTGGCCGCGGGACCTTGCATGGTCGTGATCTCAAAAGCCCGCACGTGCATCGCCTTGAGCGTCACGGTCGTGCGCGGGATCGATCGCAGCACCCGGTTGCCAGACAAACTCAATTCCGTCACACGCAAGTGGTGTGCCGTCGACCATGGGGACCCGAGCAACACGGTCAAGTCGACAGTCGCGTC
The DNA here is from genome assembly GCF_000520115.1 of Aphanomyces invadans. NCBI lineage: Eukaryota > Oomycota > Saprolegniomycetes > Saprolegniales > Verrucalvaceae > Aphanomyces > Aphanomyces invadans. The sequence goes on from NW_008580148.1 coordinate 187,206, forward strand.
GTGAGACCACACCTATGCAGACACATCGCACGGGAAAAACTGTGCACATCGACGTACCGGGTGCTCGCGGATCGCAAACAAATGCGTCAGGCGCAAACGAATCGTGTGCGCATCGACAACTTCCAACGAAATCAAACCGACGTTGAATGGCAACCGCGGCGTCCACGCCGTCGTGGGCGGCGTCAGCGACGTGTTGTGCGCTGTCAGCGCGACCAACGGGTTCAAATACCGCCGACTCATTTCGGCACGCAACTGCGCCATGGCTGCATCCAACGGCCCAACGCTCAACGCAAACGACCCACGGACTGTCAGGCCTTGTGTGAGTTGTTGGTTGTTGGCCAGCGACAGCTACAGGGTGCGTCAGCCAAGCAGATGTCGATCTCGAGGCACTCGTACGGTTTCTGTTTCGTTCAAGTGCTCGTCGACACCTTTGTTGTCGTCTTGAAGCAGACGGCGATGGACCATGATCTCAACCGAGCCTACTCGAATCCACACACGTTATGCATCGTGCCGTCGACTCCAAGCCCGCACCATCGTTCAGGCTTGCTACCCCCTGCGCGCGATCCGTGACCACATTGAATTGTGTCGACGCGTCGCGGAGGTACGTGGCAATCGTGATCGGGACGTAATTCGCCGCCACCTTTTCTTCGTCGTTGTGCAGCGTCAAGTTCCACGTGTCGCGGTGGT